>NC_082596.1:16995887-17303387 GCF_030936135.1 Gavia stellata
TCGGTTCCTGGCTCCACAGCGCAAGGACAGCATGTGTTAGTTGGGCTGTATAGGTGGCTGCAAGAAGTAGACTTCAGCAGCAGTTTACTACTTCACAGTCCCCCCCCCTTTTTTTTTTTAAACAACTGCTGGAAATACCCTTCTCAAACATGCCCACTCATACACTTGAAACTGTGTGGTATGTGTACATAATGTACTAGTTTACCCTACTTGCATTGCATTCCTACATAACGCTTCTGTTCACACGTTAGCATCCCTGCGTTTCATTTCACTCTTTTGCTCTTCCAGTAGATGGTGTTTTCATCTTTTTTTACACTGACATCTCTGAAAGAAAAGGAAAAAGAATGCATTTTGAAGCGTTATGTGTGAAGCTGAAAGTATTTCCTGTTATTTGGAAGCCCTTCTTTGACCCATTTCTTTCCTTCACAGTGTCTGACTTCAGCCTAGAGTTTAATTTCGTATGGCTTTATTTGACTATTTGCATGAAGTAGTTACAGTTGTTGGTTACCGGCGTTCTTCGAGTTCGGGGTGCCCGGATGTGTCAGCGTTACCTTCATTTGATGCTGTTTATCCCTCTGATAGATTGCTGTATGTTCATCACCTAATAAATCCTGAAGAGAAGAAATTGAAATGGTGAAATCTTGGTGAGAAGCCAGCAGACATCTAGCTAGCTGTTAGCCTGGTAAAAAAGCAGCTTTCTACTGTCAGGATCAGCATTATCCCGACAGTTGCAGCAGCTCTCAAGCCTCTGGATTTGTTTGCAATGAGAGATTTGTTGTGGATTTTTAACAAGGCTCCTGTGTGTGTGCCATGCTTAGTAAATATTGGCCTTCAGGGTATTTTTCAGTCACGCTGAATGGACTGTTAGTTTCCCCAAACTGCAAAGTGCAGAAAATCCATTTCACTGATTTTTTTTTTTTTTTTTTGCTATAGAGATTGTATCACAACTTGTGCTGTACAAAAGAAAAATAAAATCACAAGGAAGATTGTGTCTAAGGAGCTGGGGAGGAAAGAGACCAGTAACTGTGTAATATCCAGTTCTTAAATAAGTGACATTGCGAGTGTTAAATTTCTGTTATGAAAACTATGACATTTTTATTTTATTGGTGGTACTGTGAACATGAAAATACAATGAATCATGAAAAAAACCTGTACTTCTTAACGGGAGGTTATAATAGAAAAACATATCCAAATTGTTAGATGTTCGAAAGAATGAAATTCATAGCGAAAGAGAGAAAATGAAAACAAAGTACTATGTATCTGAACTCTATGCATAATGTAATGTGTGACTAAAACAACAATGAAAAAGAAATGGACATTGTGAGGGGTTTCAAGGGCTTCCCATTATACAGTTTAATGTTTTGATAGCCGGTGGAGTTTAATATTAAAATATTTCTAGTGCCCCAGTGAACTATTCTGTGGATACTTTTTACGAGCTAATTTTAGATGAATATGAGCAATGGGATGAAGCTTTTTCATTTGAACATGGTTTGTAAAAACAAAAAGCTTCCTGAGATAGCGTGGGTATGCTGAAAGCAGTACTGCACCGCCGTATTCAAACTTTACAGTACTCCAGTGATTTTTTTTTTCAGCGGCTGTGGCGAGGCTGTTCTATAAGTCTGTGTCAGTCACAGTGAAATACTACATTGGTTTTGATCTCTTTGATATTCTGGAGAATGAGAGTGTATGAGAATGATTTTTTTTTATTATTGTCCTCATTTTAAGTTATGGCGGAGCAATGAATAGAACAATAATTTATTGAGTATTCACACACTGTATGTATACTTTCATTATACATTTATAGAAGACCTATTGTTTTGTGTTTTCTGCTGGAGGCTAGTCTTGTAAAAGAATAGTCTAGAATAGACTTACTCAGTGCATGTGTTGTCCATTTGCCTGTCAGCAGTAGTTTTGACAGAAAAAACAGGGAGTTTGAGTGACTGCTGGTCTGTCTTAAGGTATGGTAATGAGGCTAATTAGGAGAGATGAGAGCCGAACTGGATATGTGAAGGCAATTATCCGTGAAACTTTTGTCATGCTTTATCTTTATCAGATCTCTCTTTCTCTATTTTTGGCATTTGCCAGTGACACACGAAATGGAAATATTTGAAGTGATACATATTTTAAAAAAGCGAAGTAAAGAAGGAAGGCAGAGGGAAATTTAAATGAGAACATCTCATTATTAAACTGTACAACTTAACAAGGATATTGTAGTTTAGCAAGAAAAAACCTTGCCTGTGTTATTCTTGTCACTTACATTTACACGAATTAAAATCAATTACTTTTTGTAGTAATTAACTTAGTAGACACCTACATCTCCCCTGTTAAGTGCACGTTGTTTTGTTTGCTCCTTTTATGTTATGAGTAGCTGTAGCAAGCGTGTTATTAAACGTGCTTGAAAGAAAAGCGTGCAAAGAGCATGAAGAGAGAATGAAAAGGCATTTAATTGTAAATTACCAAAAAAGCTGAATTTTTCTCATTTCTGTTTTCAGGAGGCTAGCGCGATTTACTTTCAGACTGTTTCTTACACCAGTCCAGTACAAACTGATTAGAAAAGAAGCACTGAACAGAGCAAATGAAAACCAGGTGTCACAAGTCTTGATGAATCAATGCACATAATCAACAAAGAAAGAAGGTGACAAATGAAACTTGCACATTAATGAAACCATAGGCAGGCTCAATTACTAGGCCGTTTTGAAGAGCCATAGTAACTTCACACATCTTTTTATGTTAGAGGGAAAAAATGACATCCTCTGAGCTCTCTGCACACTCCTGCTTCTTGCACTAAGTCAAAAGACACTATACGTCTAATCCACTTTTAAAGAGAATATAACGTTAAAGAAAAACCTATCAATGTAAGACATGCTCAATGACTTTTTAAAAGAAAAAATCTACTTCATAATTTAGGTAGTTTCAGTGAACTTGTACCTTTCATATCAGCCTACTAAATGTGCTTATAAAGTCAGATTACGTACTGCAAGTCGAATTTATCTTAGTAAGCGTGCAATCCTCTCTTCTGAACTTGCTAGAAATATGGCAAGCAGTATAGTGAATAGGTGTGTAATAATGATCAGCACTTACTGCCCAGATATTTTTCCATTAAGCACCAGTTCTTCTCAGATTTTGTTTTGCAGTACCTATGTTCAGAGCTTTGAATTTACTGCTAGCAACAACATTACACATGTCCAGAATGCCAGCACAAAATACCTGAGTTCTACAATAATAATCCTAAATCTTACATGAAGGACTGAATTGTATTTTGTGTCTTTAATCTCATTTGCTTTTAGTGACGATATGGAAAGTTGCTCGATTCAGCTAGACCCGTTGCCCACTTGCTGCTGTAAGATGTTGTTCTGTAGAGCACAGCTGACTCACTGCTATCAGTACCCTCTTCCTCTTTCCCCTCCATCCTTCACGCACACATGTAGACACACAAAAATAGTCTTCTTTCTACACTATGAAGATGGGAGAAGTAGATTATTGCCGATCATAGTCCACAGCCATTAGTTTCTTAAATAGCTTCTACTGATCTTCAGTAAAAAGGCTACTGTTGCCTCCATGAGAGAGTTTAGAGAACTCCTCTTTCCATGGGCTTTTGCATGATGGAGAAGAAGATGAAAAACTTTAGCCCACAGTCCACAGGAATAATAATAATAAAGAAAACCAAAACCAAAACTGGCTTGGCAGTTTTCTGCAGAATGAGAATAAGGGAATGACCACAGAAATGCCACTTTCAGTCATGAGCAAAAGCAGCGCCAGGGACACAGGACCTTTTCCCATGCGTAATACCCTTTCTCACTATAGACTCCACGTTCAGTATTCACAATCATAAAAATCTGGAATATAGCTTTGTGCAAGAGGGGCAACTGAGAACAATCTTTAGCTCATTTATCTGTTACCTATCAGCTTGACTAAACAGAAAGTCCTCGTATGCATCCCTACGCCCTTCGGCTCCTCTTCTCTATTCACAGTCTGCTATATTATGCACGACTGCTTATTCGTATAAATTTACGGAGAGATCAAATGTGCCGGTCTCCAAGTGTCACTGGGAAGAGGACTCAAAATCTTCTGATCCAATACCACAACTAAATAACCTAAAGAAGGAATTTATCTAGTTGCAGAAGCTAACCTTTTTTTTAGCGTGTCTGGATGTCTTTACCATAGTTTCCTAGCCAGTTGACAATGGTGGTATATAAACACTTAAAACATTTAATAGTGCCACACTGTTGCAACAGGTTACCTATGGTACTCGTAACAAATGGGTTACTAATGAAGTGTCATTTCCTTGCCTTATTTGGTTTGTGTTGCAACCTTAATTGTATTTCGATTTTAGAATAAACTCTCAAAGTAGTGTACAGGGATTTGGCCACACGACTTGCATTAACATTAATCAAAATCGCGTGTCTGAATTCCCACCACACTACAAACATACCTTGGGATTGTTAATGGGGATTGGAAGGGGGAGGTTGAGCATGCAAAGAAGGCTTCACCGATGGCTTCCTTTAGTTCTGAGTCTCGTTCATGCTCTTCATACCTGAAATAAAAGATGGCAATGAATACTGAAGCCCTTTGTTCGCAGGCTGTGTCAGTGAGGACAGTGACAATTCGTGTTTCCTCACTTTAATCAGCATGAACTCAGCAAGTCCTTTTTGCTGATACGCTGAGATGGTAACTGCAGCCCGGGGGGAACAGTCACGTCGTTGGTGTAACCACGAGATTTTGAACCTGAGGATGAAAGGCTGGTTCAGATTAAATAGAGCTTCATCTCCATCTTCATCCTCAGTGACAAACAAGGCTTTGTGAAAAACAGTGACTTTTTGTCAGGAATTTGCATATTCTTAGATTTTTGCATTCTTCCATATTTTCCTGTTTCTGGTTGCAAGCAAAGTGTCAAATATTACTGGAACGGAGGGAAGCTCTTTCAGCAGTTCTTGCATTCCCAGTGGAGGCAGTGCCCAGAGTTTAGTGAGACAGCCCGCTCAGAGGTACTCCTGACTAATTAAGCAGGCTCCAGGGTTTAGACTAATTTTGGTATGGTTGGCCAGGGATTGAAAAGTGTTGGTGGTTTTTTTTGATGCCTGTGTTGGTTGACCCATTGGTGGCTGGTGGTCCCCCATTCAGAGACATGACTGTATCATGTGTTTAATACCAGAATATCTCACAGAACCAAAATGAAATCATTTCTTCAGGCCCTCTTTAATACACAAATTAAGTTTCCTCATTAAAAATAAATTTTTAGAAAGCTGCACATATGGCTCCAGTACCAAACTCAAGAGAGTTTCTGTCTGGGAGTCGGAGCCAGTGAAGCTCAACTGTTTATACGTCGACCATGGTTATAAGTTGTGTTTTTGCAGCTACCTCTTCTGCTGGCTTCTTTGGAGCATCTTTAAAGAAAAAAAAAAGTCTTAAAAGATGACATTCCATGTCTAAGCTAATCCACGCTTTGCATCAGAAGAAACCTCCAGAAAAAACCCTGAAGTTTCCTTGACTATCCTATCTTGGAATGATGGGTGCTGACTGACTGAAAAACAGGAAAAAGGAGTTTCATTTACTGGACTTCAAAGCAGTTACCTCATAAAATAAATAACAACTTTCCATAATGCTTTCCCATTAATACATATATGTAATGCAAATTAATGAATAAGAAGTTTCATATTCTCCAAAGTTTATAATGATTCCACCAGTTCAAGACAAACAGTTTCTATCTGTAGTGATGACTCATTGATTTGGTGTAGCACCCCAAGACTCATTTAAGAAAAATACGGTTATGTCCCTTTGGCTGACTGAGGCTCCAGCATTTAATAAAACCAGAACCCCAGGCATTTTCTTAATTTTTGTCTTAGGTCCAATCTTGCAAAAGCTTATGGATGTGCTTAACTTTACACAGGTGAATAGGCTTATGAAAATAAATTAGA
Source organism: Gavia stellata (assembly GCF_030936135.1). Classification (NCBI taxonomy): domain Eukaryota; kingdom Metazoa; phylum Chordata; class Aves; order Gaviiformes; family Gaviidae; genus Gavia; species Gavia stellata. The sequence goes on from NC_082596.1 coordinate 17,001,803, forward strand.
TCTCTCCCATGCTTAAAATTCAGTACAACATTATTTTTTTTTTGTATGAGCAAGGCTTTTCTGTGCTGCTATAAAATTCATTTTTATTTCTACTTTATCACATTCAGATGCTTTCTTTGCTATGTTTTCTGTTTTAAACTAGCACTTCTAGAAATACAGTGTTCCCACTGTGGCATTGGCGAGAAAAAGAGAAAATATGTATTTGCAACTTGTATGGCTCCAATGAAAGTGCTAATAAAGATTGCCTTAATCCTAGAATCCAACCAAAAAACCATTAAAATAGCTAATGAACAAGCCAAGAGGTATTGTGTAATGAAACAGTTAAAGTAGCACTTGTTTCCTGGCAATGATAGAAAGGATTTTTTCATTTTTTTAAAATTGTTTCAAAAGCATCTTTCAATGTACAGTCCTTTTCAGTTTGCATCTGTCTGCATCGTGAGCGATCCTTTCACCCCCTTTTCAAAGCCATATGAAGCTTGCAATGTAGGATAATTAAAACAAATCTTGAGTAAACTGTTTTGTGGAGATAGAAGTTTGATGGTTGAATATGTAAAAAATTGTAACCAGATGTTGTGCAGAAGCCATAGTAGTTTAAAGATCATGAGCTTTTTCTTTTTTCTTTTTTTTTTGTATGAGGCAAAAATATTCTAATTGAAGTTGTCAGCAGGAGTGAGACTAATATGCCTGTATTTGATTAAATAATAGTTTATTTAACATTCAGTGTGGCCCAAAATTGGCTGAGACTAAAATACAGAAACTTCTTACTTTAGATTTTTGTATTTAAATAGAGTGAAAAGTGAACCTAGTTAATGTTAACATTTTTGCTTGATATTCCCAACTATTCTATTATTTGTCCACTTCTGTGTCTCATTGGAATGCTGTGCTATCCGTTGCACACACATTTTCTTCCTATTTTCTTATTAACTGGTTGGTTGATGGAAGACATGGAAAAAGAAAGATGGGCAATAAAGTCTGGAATGCACTGGTTGATCAGAATTATTACTGAAATCTGGTAGAACTTAAGAGCATAACGCAAGCATCATCCAACATCCCTTCTTGCTAGTCCGTGCAAAGCACAGAAACTCCGGCAGACACATTAAGAGATATTCGTGCATGAAAAGGGTTGTGTGTTTTAAAAATACCAGAATATTGAAGTATGTGCAGTAGATTTCCTGGCAGTTATTTACTCTATATGGGATAGCAGTGTTTAATGGATAAACTCAGAAGAAGCAGTGGCTAAGATTCTTTCACTAGACCAGCGCTAATTTTTTCTATTGCTTCACTAATGAACATAATGGTGTCTTCTAAAGTGAGATGCTGAGATTCCTCACCTCTTTTTTTGTACTACCTTACTGCTTAAATAGCCCTGTAATCTTACCTGACGCTGTGCATAAACAAGGGGATCCCCGTCTTGCCTTTTATGAGTAACCGTTGTTAAAACCATAGGAATTTCATTCTCGCTCTTCTCTCTCTAGCTGTTTGGCCTTTTGCGTAAGGAGGGACTGTGTGACTCATGAGCCACAGGCTGCACTGGATTTAAACATGAACCATAAAGGCGTGAGCTGCTTGGCTTATTGGTGGCATGTGTGTGTGCGCAAATGCTTCCTGCAGGAATGCTTCAAAATCAGGACTGAGATTAGGCATTTTTAAGGCAGATCTGTCTTTAAAATAGCTCGTTCCAATTGTGGAGGGCTGTTGCCTATGGTAAGGTTTCCCATGGTTTCCTTTGCCCCCTGCCATGGGAGCAGCACCCTTTAGGTGCCCTCACAGTACCCTCTAGTGACCGCAGCTGACTGTTACAGCCCAGCCCGGCTGCGCTCCGCGCTGCCCAGCTGCTTCGTGCGCCTTCGCCTCTGTACCTGGGACTGCAATCCAGTGCTTTGAGAAACGCTGATCTTGCAGTGCTCCTACAACCTGCCAGTAAATAGCAGACAAGGCCAAATTTGTAGGGAGATTGCAACATTCTGTAGGAAACTTCTATTCCATTACGAGGCCATTAATCACTGAAATACAGTAGAAATCGCAGCCCTGGCTGTGCATGCAGTATGTGCTACAGTGGCTATCGTTCCTGAAATGCAAGATTATGTAGGCCGTCTTGAAGATGAGTCTACCATGTCTGTCCTGATTGTGCCACGCATATGCCAGGGCTCCAAAGGCAGATGTCAAGGTCATAGTAAAATCAGTGAAGAATTACTCTTACCATAGCGAAAGCCAAGCTCAGTGCAGTCAGTTTTTTATCTTGTTTTTTTTTCTTTGTTCTATGTCTAAAACAGATGGGCATCAAATCAGTGCTAGCTCTCTAGGTTTTCCACCATCTTCTGCTCTCCTCGTGCTTTCTGCAGTAGGTGAAGTTATCCTGGGTATAAAATAGGAAAGGATTTGTTCTTTGTTTTGGCAAAGGAAGAGTTAGTTGCAAAACACTGATTTGTTGAATGTTGTAGCTAAGATGCTTAGCTTTGTACTGCTTTACAGAAACTTCTGGAAGTTGTTCCCTCATTAACTCAGACTGCGATTAATAAAGGAAACAGGGCCTGGTATTTATATGTTAGGAATTATTTCTGGGGGGTATAACTCATTGGTAATTTCAACCTGATTTTGGAAAGATCTTTCCTTATAAAAATCCATGCATGTCACATCCACTTACATATCTCGGCATTATTCAGAAGAGCAATACTCCCTCTGAATCTTGCCCAGATTTAAAGCCTGCTTTAGAAGGTCCAGGATGCTGGTCATAGACAGGTAGGCTTGGCAGCCATCCCAAAATCTCCTCAAAGGGTCCAGAGGTTGTTACTGCATGAATCATTCAGTGTTCCCCACACCTTCCTCATCTTCCTGCTGATTTTACTATCAGGGTTTCACAGCCATGAAGTTTCCACAGCCATGTCCATTTCCATACGACTAGCCACTAAGGTGTGAAATCCTAGTCCATGACACAGAACCAAAAAATGTTTCCTATAAAATATATGTAGGAAATAAAGGCCCTTCTCTTTTCAGTTCCTGAAAGAGGGCTTTTGGCAAAGATGCTGATGAAATGGAAGATTTTTTTTTTTCTCCTAGAGAAAAGGCATGTCATTATAAATATGCTCCTTTCCGGCACACGTCTTTTTCCTATTCACTCCTAAAGATTTTGAATATAGCCTGTGGGCAAGTAGCAGCTATGATTTTGTACAGCACATCTAAATTTAAAGGTTTCTTTTTACTTCAAGGTGGTGTACATGGGCCTTCTGGAGGCTTGTTTCAAAATCCAATGAATTGTGACACTAGCAGGTGGAAGGTAGAAGGGAAATGTTTTCCTGACAGTTTTTGCCTAAATAGCAAAGTCTGATGTATTGATCAGTAGAACAGGACTGAGCCTGTGCCCTAGGTCCGCACAAACGCATGAACACTTTCAGACAACCCAGTGGTCTTTGCCTCTCCACTTACAACATGGATCCAGCCACAGCTGCCTACGAGCAAGGCTGTGGAGCTGTTTTGCTGACACCACTTTCGAAAGGAAGCGGAGGGCTTGTTTTACAAGGCATTCCTGCGCAGTCAGCTTCATTTAAGAAGCCTCCGAAGGATGTGAAAAGTAAGTGGGCTTGCAGGAGGGTTTTTGCCATGCCTCTCCTTCCAGCCTGGTGCTTGATTTCTTGGGTACTGTTTTCCAGTCCTTCGCAGCACTCTGAACTAAAGCCTGAGTATGTGACAGGGTGGGTACATTTCTTCCTCACGGTGCAGAACTCATGATGGAAAACCCCGTTAAGTTATGTGTTTCCCTCATACTGCTCTTGTCAGGCTCATGCCATTTAAGAGAACGACTGCCCCAGCAGTAAGCTCACCCTGCCACTTGCATTAGAAACAATTCCGTCAGTGAAATGCAATCTGTGGGAGTGATTCTGACAATGCAGATTTTGAAGCTGGTGTCTTAAGCAATTTAAGAGACACTTTCTTAAAGGTAAGAGAAAAATAAGACTAGGGATGCTGGAAACACTGCTGTGCAGTTACAGTGTTCTCTCTGTGCAAGGTCTTTTTAGTCTGGAGAAGAGAAGACTGAGGGGGGATCTTATCAAAGCTTATAAATACTTCAGGGGTGGATGCCAGGAGGATGGGGCCAGTCTTTTTTCAGTGGTGCCCAGTGACAGGACAAGAGGTAACGGGCACAAACTTGGTCATAGGAAGTTCCATCTAAACATCAGGAGGAACTTCTTTCCTTTGAGGGTGGCAGAGCACTGGAACAAGCTGCCCAGAGGGGCTGTGGAGTCTCCTTCTCTGGAGATATTCAAAACTCGCCTGGACACATTCCTGTGCAATCTGCTCTAGGTGAACCTGCTCTGGTGGGGGGGTTGGACTAGATGATCTCCAGAGGTCCCTTCCAACCCCTATCATTAACTGTGATTCTGTGATTCTGTGAATGAGTATAGAAAGTACCGGTTTCTAGGACTGCAAAGGCAGAAAAGCCACAAATCCTGCCTGAATGTTATTAAGATAAATATTGTTTATTATTTGTTTTTTTAAAAAATTGATTTCCCTACTGGGTGATTCTCCTATTAAAATAGAAGGGGTTAAGGCAGTTTAGTTAATGAGGTTAAGCTTGATTAATAAGGGATTCAGAGTATTCCTTTGTGCACACCAGTTACCATGACTTTGCTTTTTCTTGTGCTTTTACATGCTCCTACTGCCTCTAGTATTGTATCAGGAAACACTTGTTTTTCTTGTCTTTTCTTTCTTTTTTTTTTTTTTCCCCAACCTTGTATTATATCATGGATTTTAAGGTCTTCAGTCATTATGCTGTGGCTCTGTCTTGAATTCCATGAAATGTTTCCTATCAAACTAGGAGACCATATGCCCATGTTGGCCTAAAATTCTCAGTGCATGATGTACCAGAAATAGAAGCTGGTAAAGATTCTTCAGAGATTGTGTTCACTTGTTCCAAAGACCTGGTTTGTTTATGGAAGGGATGCTTGCAGTACATAAACACTATTTAAGGAGAAATGTCTCCAAAATGTAGAACAGTTGTTCTCTTCTTCTTCTTCTCATCTTAATGGTATTTTTAAGGAAAGCTATACAACACCCTATATTGAGTCTCATTTACAAGTAGGCATTAGGATCTTGATAGGAAAGAGCAAGCAGAGAATAATTTTTGTAAAACCTACATTAGATACTGCACTCAATTCCTCATAAACATTCTGAAATTATTTATGGTGAAATTTAAAAGTAGGTTTCTCCATTTTTAGTAGCTGTACAGTTTTACAGATTGCAATCTGTAACATTCAGTCTGGATGTTGGTCTATTTTAATTAATACTTTTGTAGCCATGAAATCTGAAATATTTTATTTTTCAAGGCAAATGAATAGGAATTAAGGCGAAAATGGACAGAAATTAATAGAACAAAAAAAGTGACAAGCAATCTACAGCCTCTCACTGAAGAAAGCTTCACAGAATCGTTGAGGCTGGAAAGCAGCTCTGGAGGTCATCCCATCCAACGCCACTGCTCAGAGCAAGGTCAGGCAGAACAGGGTGCTCAGGGCTCTGTCCCATCAGGTTTTGAGTATCTCCAAGGACAGAGACTCCACAGCCTTTCTGGGCAACCTGTTCCTGTGTTCAACCACTCTCACAATTAAAAAAGCTTTTCCCTTATGTTTGCATGGAACTTCTTGTATTACAATTTGTGCCTTTGCCTCTTGTTCTCTCACTGGGCACCACTGAGAAGAGCCTGGCTCTGTCTTCTTTACTTCCCCGATCAGGTACATATTGATGAGAACCCCCTGAGCCTTCTCCAGGCTGCGCAGTCCCAGCTCTCTCAGCCTTTCCTTGTATGACAGATGCCTGAGGCCCTTAATCATCTTTGTGGCCCTTCACTGGGCTCTCTCCAGTACATCCATGTTTTTCTTGTACTGGGGAGCCCAGCCCTGGACACAGCACTGCAGGTGTGGCCTCACCAGGGCCGAGCCGAGGGAAGGATCACCTCCCTCGACCTGCTGGCAGTGCTCTGCCTAATGCAGCCCAGGAGGCTGTTGGCACTTTTAGATGGGTTAACTTTAAAAAATACAAATATGGTCTTTTTCTTTCTTTTTTTTTTCTTCTTTTTTTTTTCCCTTTTCTTTTTCAGGCGATGCCTCCCTAGCTGGCTGTAGGGGTTGATCACACCTCTAGCCCATTCTTACTTCCTAAAGCTATCAAAAAGGAAGCCATCAGATATTTTTGCTGAAAGTGGGATCACAGGACAGAATGAGAGGATTATGTTAGAACCAACCACTTAGGCACAGACTCTGCCTTATTGTCTTGTTATCTGGAAGTGTTTGGAATGGATTGGATTAGACGAAAATGTCCATCATAAAAAGGCCACTACTTTTCAATATTTACCACACCGTGGTATCTGGGATACCACAGTTTCTCTCTAAGCTCACAATAGGAAATAACTATGGTAATTGTGTGGTATGGGTTGGCAAATGTTGATTTTTCTGAATGGAAGCCATTCTAGCAACAGCACGTAACAAGATCTGCAGTGAGAGTGCAGTCCTAAGCGTATTGAAAATAATAGGTGGACATAGTCCGCTTTGGATCCCACCCTAGTAACAGCTTTCTCAAGGGGACTGCGTGAGACTCAAATTATAGTTACTTCAGTTCTTGAACAAGTATATAAGCTATAGCTGCCCATATGAAACGTTTTCTTGTTATATTTTTTCTTTAATTAAAATTAATGGTCCTAAGGGGAATTTTTTGAAGTACAAGTAACAGGTAAATGTTACCTCACTGGTTTTCACCGAGAAGTAGACACCTAATTGACATTTCCTCTCCGAGTCCTGAAGACTTCTATGAAAACTTTAGATCCTCATTCTGTAACTTTGAATTAGGAATTATTCTTCCAGTGTAGTTTCCAGATTTGGGGTGCAAATTTGGGAGGATGTAGGTGATCAAAAGGCAGTGGGACTGAGGCTTCTAAGACACTTAATGGCTTTTGAAATTTTTACCCCTGAGGAGCCTTTCCCCTGCTGATTTTGGCAGCCCTCAGCCAAAATCTACAAATGAGAGTTCCTCCTCTCAGCTGCTGGCTTTCTGAGCCATTTTCTATATAAATAGAGATCACATGGACTTTAATAAGGTCAGGGAATGTTTTTTAAATGTCTGTGATTTTTTTTTTCTCAAAACTTAATTTTGCCCATCTGATTTCTGTGGAAGTGGGAACAGATGCCAGAAGCTGAGAACTCCAGCAGCTTTGTGCTCACGCTTACAGCAGAGCACTTGTGGGATTGGGACCCTCAATTACTATCACATGTAGAGCTACATCTTGGCTCTTAGCTGAGATCTGCAAATGCACTCTGGTTCTTCTACCATGTCAAAGTTAGGGGTGTTTAAGGAAATATAGATGTATCTTTGCTCCATTTTTATCTGTTCATTTGATGAGTGACATGACTTCATGAAAGAAGGGATACATGGGGTGCCTTCTTGAACATAAATCCTCTGCTACTGATGCCTAAACTTAAGCACCTAATTCCATGTTTAGGCACCTTCAGAACTGGCTCTTTATCTCAAAAAGCGAGTCTGTTTATAGCAAAGTCTGACTATTGATTTAGATTCCCCGTTTGAGACAGCAGGGCTTGGATATTTTCGCCTTATGCCAAGAAATGAAAGAGTCAGAAGCATTTCCAGTTTTCTTGATGTCTCTTTCAGTGTGCTTAGTTCTGAGAGTACTACTTTTATCCAGTTACTGATCAGAAGAAGAGGAGTCTAATTTTGTACATTTTATACCGTTTATGTTGTGTTTCTAATTTGAAAAAATGCAAGAGACTCATAATGACTTAGATTTGTTCTCTCACAACGGCTGAGCTCGTTTGGAAGCACATGGCGTTCAGAAAGGAGCGGTGATCTGTCTGTACGAGCGCCGAGTTTTCAGGCAGCCGTTCAGCATCGGAGCTGCTGCGTGAATCTGTTTCAGCCGAGTGCTAGTGGAGAAAGGATTATATTATTTAGGGGCAAGGATCGCAGTTCCCGAACCAGGCTTCCTCTCTCCTGCTTATGCACACTAATGCATTTTCCTAACCATTTTTTGTAAGGAATAGTATTATTCCTAAATTGGACTTCTTTTATTAATCTTATTTTTGATTGCATCGTATAAGTACTTTTTTATAATTGCCTGAGTGGTCAAGCTGATTTAGAAGAGTGGGAAGTTTCGCCAGAAACTTAGCAATTTTTACCGCAGTTACTTAAAAGGACTGATAAAACCTGTCGCGATACTAACGCAATTCTGGTGAAGATGGTGAGAGATGCTGCTGGCAGCTTTTTCCTGTGTTAGGTGATAAACTGCAAAAAGAAAGCAGGAGACAAATTTAGGCGGATTGTAGTTTTAATACTCACAGGCACACCTCAGCAGAGATAACGCGTTGCCTTGAGTCAGTGTACAGGAGGAAGGGAGAAAAATGGTGCTACATTGGGGGAAAACAAAGACAATCAGGGCTTTCTTCTTGAGCAGCTGCAGCCAGTTCCACTAATGGAAGTGCAAGAGCAGAAACTGGCAGCACAAGGTATGCGTTCGTTTTTACAGATGGCAATGCAGACAAGTTGGTAATTGAGAAGGAAGTCGTGTACGTGAGCTGTTTGAGGGGGACAGCCCATTACAGTACTTTCCTGTGTAATTGACTCGGTGAGTTATTGGAGGCAGAATTTCTACTCCTCTTGAATAGGTTTCAGTTGCTGCAAAATGATATCATTATTGTGCGGGAAATGCAGGTTTCCAGGTTGCTTTTTTTTTTTTTTTTTTTTTTTTTTGCTATTGGTGTTAATAAAACTTTTTAAATTAATTTTTGGGTTGCCTCCGTGGAGGTCTGTGTTGCACTGCTTGTAGTCAGTGGCAAAATACACCAGAAGCGAGATGATATCATAGTGTGGTAGCTGCTGTTTAAGGCACTGGAAGAGATTTAAGGATGATCAGTTTGTGTGAGTTGAAGGCTAAGACCATAGAAATACACTGTATCTAGTAAAAGGCTGTTGAAGGAAACTGCTTTCTAAAAAATGATACTTTGTGTAGAATGATTAAGTAAATATTTAACTCTTTGCAAACCAGACCAACATAATTCCGCCAGAAAATATTTCTCAGTGTTCATTACAAATGCCTTATACCATAAATATGTATATGTGTATTTATTTAGTCTGTGTATATGTATTTGGCACAACAGAAGATCACATCTATTTTTAACACACAATGTTTGAAAATCAACCACCACTAACTGTGGCAAGGAAGTCTAACCTGCAGAAAAAGTTTTATTGTTTCGTATTCGTGCCACTGCAGATCTTGAGGGGGAAACTGTGAAATTAAGTTCCATCCCTGTTTGGAGTAACAAGGAGATACACTGTGAACTATATAATTTTCACCGATAAATGCTCAAATGTATGAAAATTAATAAGTCGTCGTAAAGTGTATTGTGATTATTTATGTGATCCCATAGTTGCACGTGTCTCTTAACGGATGATTGAAGCGATGGTAAATTCCTGCCTGTGGAGCTCAGGCTCTGGCTGAAGGTGGGTGTCCAAAGCCGGTTCCCTTCCAGCGCAGTGGCAAAGGTTGGGTCAGCTGTTGCTTGGGGGAGGAAATGAAGGTGAGGAGGTGACGGCGGTGAAGAGATCCAGCAGCAAGTGATTTAGTGGCTTCTTTGCATAGCTATGTTTTTCTTAATTTAATCATCTATTTTGATCAGCCATTGTTTTACTTTGGTAGCAATCATGACACCCTAAACTAATATCTTACTAAATTCTTCTTGCTTAGTAAGACACAAAGAGATTGTAGTTCACTGCCTGTTTTTTGCAGTGGGGATTTTTTTGAATAGTGAATGCAGTTGTCTCTAAGGTTGCTTTACAAAATGCAGGGAAATGCTACAAATGCTGGGACAAAATCTACTCATCTGCAATTTTGCTGCTGATAAAAAATAATTGCGGTTTACATGCACATTAAAATATTTACTCTCCCTAAGGGAGCAGGGGTAGGATTCTGAAAGGCTGCGCTAGTAGTAATGTTTAATTTACTGTCTAGGGTTTTTTTGCTCTCTAAACCCCCCCGATTCCTCTCATTAAAAGTTTGTAATACAGCGTATATCATAAAAAGATGCTGTCACAATAAAGCATTAAAAATTCCACTAAACTTTTTATATGAATTAGGTGTGTAATTTCAACTTTCCTCTTGGCATTTTTACTTGCTTCCTACCTTGCCTTTCCTAACCTCTTTCTTATGCGTCTTTCAAATACAGCTCTTTAACATAATTGTTCTTGAAAATGTCTTGAATGAAGAGTTTGGATTTGGCACATTAAATTGATTTCAAGAAGCATCTGTTAACTCATAGTTCAGGTTGAAAACAACTTCTACTTTAACGCTCTGCTTTCTGTGTTTTGCTTCTTCTGACAACTTATGCTTTGGGGATGAAAATTTGCTGTGCCTGGTCTATTCCTGAAAGCTGTCCAAGTTATAAAGGGAAGCAAACCCAATGACTTTCTTTTTAATATAGACATAGTTACAGCAAAAGCAACTAAAATTGTAAAATGTGAAACTTTACAGGGACATAGTTGTGGTTGTTTTCATAGTTGAGAGAGAAAGCAGTTTTGATTAAACACATTCAGAAAGGCCTGAGTGCCTCTGCAGCCAAAAGAAATGAGGGCTGAAAGGTTCTTTTCCCATCCTAAACAGCAGAAAGCAGCGCTTACTCCAACGTGCAGATGCTGCCTTGCTGCCCAGGTTTTAAACTTCAATTAATCTGAGCCTCCCCCAAACTCAGAGAGCTACGTACCTCCTCATATAAGGAGGATAATACCTGGAAAGACCCAGCAGGTGTGAAAAAAGAAACTCCTAAATACTCATGGCAATGCAAACACAGCATATACAGATGTAACCATGAGTGCGTTGCACTATATTTCTGAACCATGTAGTAGCAGCCTGACGATTACAGGTATGAGACCAGCTGCTTACAGTTCATCCTCTCCACAGCGAGTCACCTGGCTCGTACTGAACCAAACACGTGCAGGTTTCCCGGCACCTCCCTTTTGCACCTCCCGTCTTGCCAGAGAGCATCCAGAGCCAGCGTTTTGCCTTTGTTTTTTCCTTCGGTGAGGCATGTGTGGTCGTAGTCCCCAACTTTGTCCTTGGAAATAGGTCAGGCGTATGCTTATTCTTGGGTAACATTTATGATTTCTCTGCACCTTGTGTTCTGGAGCTGCGATTACAACATGCTCTGTTTCTGGCATGGTAGGAAAGCCAGAGATGGTCAAAAAATCCACTCAGGCTTCATCATATCATCATTTTGTGATGGGGAAGTGAAAGTAATCAGCAAAAAGACAAGTTTTGTTGTGTCCAAACCAAGAGGGTGATGTAAGAAAAATGCTTGGCTGACGCTTGTGGAGCCTATTTGAGTTTCTAAAAGCATCTTCTGGCAGAAATTTTGAAAACAGGATGTATTTGGCACTAGCAGAGTGTCAGGCACCATTGCTTAGTCTAGCTAACTAAAAAGCCACAGTTCCTGAGCAGTGTTTTTGCCTGTGATTTACAGTATAGATTTTGCTACATGAAGCTCCATTGAAATAAGAATTGAAAGTTCAGTAGATTTTAAAATATCTTTTGTATAACTGTGTAGTGTAATGATGCTTCTACATGGCTACAAAGCTTGAAATCATGTTAACTGTGGAGTCATCTTTTTAAAATCTAAAGCAGTTTTTATGAAAAACAAGGGCCTGATCCTCTCAAGGTGCCTGAGTGAATTACTTGTTACGGTATTCTCTGCTGTTTCATTGCTTAGCAGAAGGCACTATTGATAATTTCCTTGTTTCAATGAAATATTGGTAACCGGTGAAAATCTTTAAGGAGTTAAAAAAAAATTAGGCATTCGGGCTTGACAACGTGTATACCAAGTTTCAGACTTGTTCAATTTGAAACGGTCAAGATATGAAACCATAAAAAATGTGAGTAAATACTCTGCATATCAAGGGTTGTTATGCAATTACATGCTTTCTGCATGCTTCTTACTGAGGGAAAACAGTTAGTAGAGAGATCTGCAATACATGTTCAGTGAATAATTACAAACTTTCATAGCTTAGCTACATAAAAATAATAATCCACTTATTGCTTTGCTACCACTAAAATACTAAAATGTGTGCATACTTTTTTTCCCCAGAGCAAAGCCACTATGACTGTAGATTTGTTAGAAAGTTATCTGAAAAACTTGAAATCCCCTCTGCCCCCCAGCCCCTCAGTTTTGGGCAATCGCCAAATTATAAACAGCTGAACTGATTTAAATAAAGTTTTCAATACCAAAAAAGAGAAGAAAAAAAAAAAGTTGCATCTGGGCTGACAAAAACATGAGCCAAGTTTCAGCCCAATGTGATTTGAGACAACTGTGATATTAAACGCCCAGCCCTAGGAACTGGAACGGAAATAGAGACAGGCTCTTCACTGCACTGGCCCCTTCAGGATTTGGGATTGCAATGTAGTGTTTATAAGGCTCCAGATGATTAAAGCTTGACTTAGTAGATACATATTTTAGTTATTTAGACCCTTTGGGCTTATTCTTCCAAGGATGTATAGGAAATTTTCATGGATAACTGCAGTTAGTGCCAGTGGCATTGATCACAGACTGAAACCTTTTTATCTGTGGCTCAGCCCCTCCCATGACTAGTTATGTTGACTTACCTTTTCTGGGCTGATCTTAAGAGATCATTTTACTATTAAAAGTATGTGTTCACATTTGAAAAAGAGCAAAAGGTTCCATAACATACTTCTTGAAAATGCTGACTAGGGTGGTGCTTAGCAGAGCAGTTGAGCACGTGGCTGGGTTTTATGGAGGCTGTGGGCCATAGCTGTTGCGCAGACTTTGCTGGATTGGAGCTCCAGTGCCTGTTCCTTTGCGAGACTGCCTGCAACACCAGCAATATGGGCCGTTATTATTGACTAGTACAAACGCTGAGTATGCAAAGCCAGACAGACTCATGCAGAAGTGTCATCACTCACACTAGAAGTATCATCGCTAATTAAAATTTAGCACAAAAAAAAATCAGATCATTTCTGTTGGCCAGTAACTTTTATAAAACTTGGTATATGGAAAGTAAAGGCCTAGGTTTTTGTTCTTTTTTTTTTTTAAAGAAAGTGTATCCATTTAAGAGAAGGGACTACGGGCACTGTAGGCTTTTAAAAACAGCCTCTGTTTTTTCTTGCAGACATCATCAAAATCTCTCAGGTGTATTTTGACAAGCAGGTCCATTCTGTAGTTAGTGGGATCTGGGAGTCAAGACTGTTTAGTCCGATTCTGCCACAGTCCTGTTTCACCCCGGGAAATCCATTCTAAAGCTGTGTGTCCCCACTATAAAAAGCTGTTTCATAACCAAAAAGCTCAAGAAAATAGCAGCATTTAAGTTTTTCCAGAGGTGGTCTAATTCTTAATGCATTAGTATATGCAATCTATGTTGGAACACTTCGGTAGGGGAATAATTATTGTTGATTGTCCTGTAAGGTCCTTGATTAATACAGAAATAAGAGAAGGTAAAGAAAGATAAGATGCAACGCTTCAAACAGCATGTAAGATGAATTTAAACACTTTGCATTACATTGAGAGAAGGATGTTTAGCTGGACTACTTTGAAATTTTAAACAGATAAATGGTTTGTAAGTACTAAATAAGCACAGGTATAGGTTTTTGATATATACAGCTACTACTAGGTATTTTGTAGATTGTTGTCAGCTGTAGTCATTGTATTATTTCATTGCAACTAATGTCCAGTTTGAATCAGATCTTTCTTTTAAAAAGAGAGAAAAAATTAGTTACTTCTGTCACCATTCAGGTGTGTACAAATGCAGCTTTCTATATATTTTAAAAGTCTTCCATGACTTTGTGGAGACTATTTCCCAAACTCAAGGAACACAAACAGAAATTAAAGGATGGAAAGACTGACTCAGATTAAGACTCCACTTGGTTAATACACCACACCAAGAAGCCATGGGCCGGAAGACAAAAAGTAGGAATGGAAAGGAACAGTTCTGCAGTTGTATCCTGGCCATATCCAGTCATTTCCACTTGGAAACTTCTTGCCCTTCAAGTGGACCAAATTGGGGTTAGTTTAGTGAAGCTTTATTGTACTCTTAGGGAAAATATTTCAGCAGCCAGGTGAAGTTGTGCAAGGATATGCAACCACAAAAAGAATTGAGAGCTTCAGTTTACTTGTAGGTGAGCGTGTCTTCACAGTGAGCTGCATCTCACATACACAACTAGTTAGATGTTTGCTGAAGGACATCAACTACCATTTAGTTCTCCCCCTAGTCAAATTGAGAAAAACGTAGTATATTACTGCTTCTGATTTAAGAGACAAAGTAGGGGATGATGTAAGGGGGTGAGAGAGAGATTATCTTGACGACAATCTCTATTTTATTGTATCACCTTAAAGTAGCACAACCTGCTATACTAATGAAATTGTGTTCTTGGTTTAAAAGGGCAATTGTTAGCCTGACTTTGTGCTCACTAAAAACATTTCCCCAATCTTGCTAAATTATTGCACTCATTTCAGATTTTTATGGCTGTGCAGCTTACCAGCCCTCGTTTCTTTACGTTTCATTCATTTTCCTTGTATTGATGATTAATGGAGGATGTCGAACGTTAGAGTGAGCAGGCATCAGCAAATGCAAGATCATAATTAGTTTAGCTGACGAGGGCCTCTGATAGTACTTGCATCTGGATGGAAAAATTACCCTATAGGGAACTGGCTGCTCACCAGGTCTTTTTAGTGATACATTGTGAAACACCCGATGAATCAAATGCCCTTTCAATGCCAAGAAAGTGTTCCAGTCTTGAAGCCAAAATTATGTCTGCAGAAAGCTTTCCATTTGAAATGTATCAGAGTACAATTATAACCATTGTATTTTTTTGGCATGAACACCCGCCTTCTACAGTATGGACTAAAGTTAAATAAATGACTTAAATTTTATGAAACCCTGAAATTTTGACTTATAGTGTTAGTAATTTTTAATTTATAATAAAATTAGTTTTCACCCAGGCTCTTTTTCCCTGTACTCACCCATTCTTATCTTAGATGCTGAAGGTTTCTTATTGATCTTTTTCCTTTGCAAAAAGGGAACAGAGTTGAAATTCAGATTTTCTTTTTAGCAAAAGAATTCGATTTCCTGCTTATTAGTATTTGTGCCCACAAACACAGCCTGACTTTTGTTTAAATGAGAAGCTTAATGAAATCATTACTCTGTAGAAAGAATATAACGAGCAATACTCATAAACGTATCTACTTTTAAATATTCCTGGACCATTATGAAAGCTGATGAATGCACAGCTCAGTCTGGTTAAAAATCAATTTGTATTTAGGAAAGTTGTACTGTGCCTTTCTTTGCCTGACTAAAATAAAATAAATACATCTATCCATCAATGAGACAGTGTTTTGTAGTGTTTCGGGTGAAGTTCAAAAGAGGTCTCATTAAGAATACTGTACTTTTATTTGTTTGGCAGAGGTTACTCCTCATTCCTAGTGGGCTGTGGGAAATATATGGTAGCTTATACCGATTTCAAAAGTAGGTGGGAAGGACTGGAACTGAATATCATGTATTCAATTAATGAAATATAACCTTTGTTAAAGGAATTAGTATGACGCAGGTACAAACTGAAATTAATGGAAGTGATGGTGTTTCAGAATTCTTGTTACCGATCACACTTTAAAATCGAACAAACTAAAATGAAATAATCTGTTGTGAAATGCATTGAACAAACCAGGAGAAGTTTACAGAATGTTCTCTGTCAGCTTCCAGAGGGTTTTTTCAGAATTTGCTGTTTAGAAACCATCATTAAATGCACAAAACCTGAAGTTCAAAAAGTTAAAGCTGTTACTCTGAAAAGGCTTTGGTGTTTCACACACCTCATCCATCACTCTAGGGTTAATTATAATGAAAATCAGTGGTGCCTATTAAGCACAATTGAACCTGACCTCATTATGGGCAGTGTGGTTTTATACTGTCATTGTTGCCAGTCTAGAGACAAAACTCCTGTGTTGATTTGTCCTAACTCTGCAGCTCATGTGACTCACCTCTGACCTGTTTTTTTTTCTGTGTGTGTTTTTTTTTTTTCTTTTTCTTCCCTATTTCAGAGACGTAGAGGCTCGGGTGTTTTTTGTGCCAATTGCCTGACCACAAAGACCTCTCTCTGGCGAAAGAATGCAAATGGTGGATATGTATGCAATGCGTGTGGCCTCTACCAGAAGCTTCACTCGGTAGGAAGAACTTACTGGTTTGTTCAGAAAAACGGGGTTATACAGCTAAGCTGGGCAGCTGTAGTCATGTCTGGTTATGTGATTAGTACCACTCCCTGGCCTGCAGTTAATTTCCTAACAGGGTTTTGCAGTATGGTCACTTTGGGATCAGATGTGATTCATTATGAAACAGGCTGGGATGCTGTGGGTAGACGTGTTTGAGATCACCAGTGATGCATTTAATTATTTTGATACAAAATAAGGGGAAAATTATTTCTTTTCT
This sequence comes from Gavia stellata, assembly GCF_030936135.1. Lineage (NCBI taxonomy): Eukaryota > Metazoa > Chordata > Aves > Gaviiformes > Gaviidae > Gavia > Gavia stellata. The sequence goes on from NC_082596.1 coordinate 17,018,273, forward strand.
GGGAATTCCATTTAAAGGCATATAATATGTTGTGATGAAAGCTCTCTAAATTCAAAAGCCCTCATGTTCATAATTAAAAAAAAAATTGTTAAAGTTAGACATCACATCTATATCAAAAATATCTCTTGCTGTGGTTTTTGTTTTCTTTCACTTCTCCCCTTTATTCTTGACAGTAAATTTCCTGGAGATACGGGGTGGTGGGTTTTTTTGTTCTTTTTCTACAGTTCTTATAGTCTGCTGGAGGATTCTGAAATAACTCAACAAGGAAGCTACTCACTTGATGGCACTCATCATTTGGTGAGGGGAAGATTCACCATCCCTCAGGATCAGCCAGGGAATAAGTAATAGTCATGGACTGTCTATATTGCTTTTCATCTTATCGACACTTGGCTTGATCCTAAAAGATGTTGAATGCTCTGGTCCAGATCCAGGAAAGCCATGCTTAAGTGTTTCCTTGGATCAGTGCCAAAATGCTCAGAATCTTTTAGGTTAAGACCCACTAGTTAAATATTATCCCTGCTATCTTTAATAGAAGCACATGGGAGAGTCAGGCGACGAAGATTTGACTCTAATTAATTAATTTTTACAACATGCCCATGAAGTTTAAAAAGTGTTACTGTTTTTCAGAAACAGAAACTGAGGCAGCCTTTGGGAGTTTGCCAGGGCAACAGAACACTTTAGGCATAGAGCCCAAATCAGAAATCTGTGATGTTGTGACTGAGAGTGCGTATTTTTAAAAACTTTTTTCAGAAATTCCATTAAAAAAAAAACCAAAAAAAGCCACTTAGGAAACTGTATTTCAAATGCATTAAGACTCCCAAGTGCCTATGCCTATTTCTCTTTAAATTTGAGGCATAAGCTTCTAAATCTATTAATAGTTTCTGTGGATTTTACCCTTGGTCTTGTATACAGGCCATATAACAATCCTGTTTATTCAAGATCCTGTCCAGCCCACTTAATAAAAAAGAAAAAGATTCCAGTTTTCAAAAGCAGCAAGACCATCACCAATCTGAAAGACTAGCTCTGTTTGCCACGTGCTGTCATTCTGAGGTCAGTAACTGTTTTTAAGCTTCAGAACAACCCAGCCATTTAGATAGCATCTGAGTGGGAGAAGATGGACTAATGCACGATCTCTGGCCAGCATCTTGGCTGGGTCTTGCTGAAAGTATCATCTTCCTGGAGATCTCTCAAAGTTCTAGATATAATATCTAATTTAAGGAAATTGATCAGTGTGAGCATCCACGAAGATTTTAAGGAGGACAGTTTGGCTTTTTAATGTCAATTTGATGTTTGAGTCCAGTTATCTGTAGAACTTCCATTCACAGCCCCCATTTTCCCTTTTTTTAATATATTTTTCTAAACTGTAATGTTGGACCTTATCATGATTATTAGTATAACTTACTGAATAGATAAAAGCTACAAGGATCAGTTTTGAATTCAGACACATAGCACCGATAATTCTTGTGAACCAGTAGGAACAAACTAGTGTGCTTCCAACAATAATAATTAGCAATACAATGTCAAACTTTATTTTATGCATATAGAAAGTAAGAGGCTGACATTATCTTTTAGCTCCACTGTTCAAGCACGGCAATAAGCTGTCATTCAGTGGACATTTGACATTAATATCTTCAATTGAACTTTGACCAAACAAATGCAAAGAATTTCATTGAGCCTCCACTCTGCTGTGGTACGATAGCAACTCCAATGTAAGTTGGAGTCTGAAATAATCAAACAAATCTCTCCTTTGGGACATCTTTTGAGACAGTGCCATGCAAAGGGATGCTTTTTAGACTGACAGCAGAAAGGTGAAAGTTTCTTTTATCTGTCTGCCTGTCTGCTCTTCATGAACAATTGCAGCAAGTAATTGTCATGTATGTTTTTGTGTTAAGGAGTCTAGGATGTTGCAGCTATTAGGTAAACGTCTGGAATTATAAAAATTCAAGGGAATAGAACTGTTCCCTTCTGTGAGCCACCCCGTTAAACTAAATTATGCTACACAGCTGAGTAAAATTCACCTATAGTAGGTTTGCACATTTTATAGCTCCCTTTTGATTGGATTATCACTATCTAGAATTACTGTCCTCATTAACTTAAGAACGTGTATAATACACTTACCTCTAAAGTCCCTTTTTTACTTTTATTTAATAAGAAAAATCTATGGTCTGTCAGATACTGCTAGGTGGTAGTGACTGACAAATGTTAACACGGTAGTGATTTCTGCTATAAGTCACATTTCCATTTGTATGATACCCTTGAATAATTTTTCAACATGTTTTCAGAAATGTTCAGTCTATCTAGGGGTCATTTACATTAAGTTTGCCAGGTTTTTCACATTTCTCTCCTCTAATGCAGACAACTATGTTAAGAAATGTGTAATAATATTCCAATGGTCAATTATTAAAATAGTTTTAGTGAAAAAAATGCAGTTCAGTGCAAACATGTACACAACATTCACATTTGCTGACAGGGAAAGGTATATCCCTTGTCTCCCCAGAATCATGAATTTGACCATTATTATTGTGGTGCTGTTCCTCATTTTTTAACAGCTCTAACTTGGTCATGGAAAACTAGATTTTGTTCCATAGTGATTCCTTGGCCACATCCTCAGACTACTTCAGTGAGGAGTTACAGCAGATTATTCTAGGATTAGACATACGTGATCTGCTAGTGGAGAGATCACTCCCATTTCCCGTGGTATCTAGGAAGTCTAATGACAATAATTTAATGAACTATTTGCTGAATTTTGTGATTCTTTTTTTAAAAGTTACTCATATATTTTGGGTAGGGAGATTGCCAATTGATATAGAGATGGCAGAAAAATTTTTGTGATCATACTCAGTATATTATGTATAACATATAATTAAGGATCTGACGTAGGGCATTTTAAAAGTAAAGTTCTGGTAATGTTTTCACTATTTTCTGAATTTAATGCCCCACTGAAAATCAAGAAGAGAGCTTAAACTTTTCTGTCTGCCTTAGTTGCAACCAAATACAGAATATTTCTATCTGCATCTTGCTACTACGAATAAGGAAAATGTGAGTAGTTTAATGTTTTAATGAGCTAAAGACTACTCAGATGAGTACAGAAGAATTTTTAAGTTGGACCTACAGCCTTTAACTCCTAATGGCATGTAATTTTGAAGAGCCAGAGCTGCCAACAGGTGTGTGAGGGTCCTCAATCACAGGTATGAAGAAGTTTCTTTTAACCACTTCCACGATCAGACGTCATACCTGTAGCATGAAGAGTAAGACTAAAAGTATTTCCAAACTATTGAAAGGTTATCCAGAAGCCATATGAAAATGGTCTGTAGTGTATAAACAAAAGTTTAATGTGAGCAACACCAACAATATTGTAAGATCGCACACAGCATGTCAGTATGACATGTTACAATTGTCATAAAAAGGTGAGGAAATTACACTGAGCTTGTAATAAAGAGTATATGCTTATGCATATCAATTGGCTATTGATTCTACAAACTATAAACTTGATTTGCATAGAATTTACATAGAAAATATTCTAATTTTACCTAACATGATTTTGCCTCAACTTTGATCTGTTTGAGGAGGCTGGTTCAGGTGCTGTTTTTTTGCTAAGTTTAGTTTTTGCTTGTTAAAATCTAAATAGAATTGTATATTTCTTTTGATTCAGAGTTTTAATAGAAAGTAAAATCTTAAAAAGTAGCTGCACTGCCTAAAATATAGTTAACTATTAAGAATAAGCCAATCTCAGGGAAATAAATAGGTGAAAGAGGAGAGGAAGATGGCAAGTCAAGAGAGAAACTAGATCTCTACAAATAATAGAGTGAGTGCTCTTCCAGCTCTGTATATTTTTATATTAACTCAAAGTTATGATTATATATAAATTATGTTACAGTCAAGGTACAGATTGTTTTGGATGTTGACTGTACGCCAAAATTTAATCTGCACTTTAAAACAATGTTAAAAAGAAAATTTCCAAATAAACATGTAAGTGGAATACTGTGTGGGGCACTTTTCTGGCCTCCAACCAAAATAGGATTATGTGTGCATTTGGACGAGACAAATGGCAACTGCCAGCACACCAAACTGAATGACTTTTGGGTAGTTTTTGTTGTTTTAACATCTGCCCAGTAGAGCAACACGTACCAATGTTACGGCACCATCTTTCATTCACATACCATTGCCCTCCTGTTGAGGGACCTTTCAAAGAGGCCTGGCTGCTGTCCTTCCTTGTACTATTTGTTTTTTCTTCATGCAAAAGTATTTTCAGTTCTCATCTAAATAGGCCACCTACCCTGACCTAGCAAATGGAAACAGAAGTCCTCACTTGGTTTTTGCCTCTGCCTCTTCGGCGATGCTTTTTTCTTTACAGACCCTTTTTTTCCCACCTTCAGGGGACACCTTCTCTTCCTCATGACTTAGCAGCACAACATCGGTAATATTTAGAAGGAAATACAGTAGGGATGAAGGAGGGGGAGTTGGTACCAAAGTCCCAGGTAGACCTTTTGGTGCATAGGAAAAGCTTTCCTGGGCTTTCTTCTCCATCCTTCTTGGTCCCTTTCCAGCCACCATCATCCCACTCGCCACCACAGTGGACCTGCAGCCCTTTTGCTAGGTGACAGCAGCGGTGGTCAGCAAGCCCTGTATTTGTTTGCATTTTCTATCCGTGTCAAAGGGGGGTAGGTATCAACGTATTACTCAATTCTTGTGATAGTGTGATCTGTGCAAACCCCTGCCCAGTACCAGCTCTGGTGACATGGTGGATAGAATAATGCTAGTGCATAGGGCTGGGATCTCCCACCTCATCCCCAGCTCTCAGCACCCACTTTCAGCATGTCTCCCCCCGAATTTTTCAGGAGTAAGGGGTAATAAATGCTTTGACAGCTTGGATACTTCATGCCTTTTTAGTAAACAGGTACAGTATGTCTAAGGCAGTTGACTTAGTTTGATAAAACAAACCAATTCATAATTTACTCTAAGCATGAGGGGCCAGGAACCAGCATTTGGGTTGAAATTTGGTCATTCCCATAAAACTGTTACAAGTCTTCATGAAAGAAAAGATAAATTTGCGTGAGCGTGGTCTCGTAGATTTGTTTAATGTGTCTTTCTTTTTTCCTTTTGTTCATTATGTGTGTGTTCCATGCAGACTCCCAGGCCTTTAAACATCATTAAGCAGAACAATGGTGAGCAGATCATTAGGAGACGAACAAGAAAGCGCCTTAACCCGGAGGCACTTCAGGCTGAGCAGCTAAACAAACAGCAGAGGGGTAGCAGTGAGGAACAAGTCAATGGAAGCCCCTTAGAGAGGAGGTCAGAGGATCATTTACCTGAAGGTCATCAGAGAGAAATTCAACTTCCCAGCCTCAGTAAATATGAGGCCCCAGGTTCATTGACTAAAAGCCATTCTGCTCAGCAGCCAATATTGGTCAGCCAAACTCTGGATATTCACAAAAGGATGCAACCTTTGCACATTCAGATAAAAAGTCCTCAGGAAAGTACTGGAGACCCAGGAAACAGTTCATCGATATCAGAAGGGAAAGGAAGCTCAGAGAGAGGCAGCCCGATAGAAAAATACATGAGACCTGCGAAACACCCAAACTATTCACCACCTGGAAGCCCTATTGAAAAATACCAGTACCCGCTTTTTGGACTTCCGTTTGTACACAATGACTTCCAGAGTGAAGCTGACTGGCTGAGATTCTGGAGTAAATATAAGCTGTCTGTTCCTGGGAATCCACACTACTTGAGTCACGTGCCTGGCCTACCAAATCCTTGCCAAAACTATGTGCCTTATCCCACCTTTAATCTGCCTCCTCATTTTTCAGCTGTCGGATCAGACAATGACATTCCTCTAGATTTGGCGATAAAGCATTCCAGACCTGGGCCAACTGCAAATGGTGCCTCCAAGGAAAAGAGTAAGGCACCACCAAATGTAAAAAATGAAGGTCCCTTGAATGTAGTAAAAACAGAGAAAGTCGATAGAAGTACTCAAGATGAACTTTCTACCAAGTGTGTGCACTGTGGCATTGTCTTTCTGGATGAAGTGATGTATGCTTTGCATATGAGTTGCCATGGTGACAGTGGACCTTTCCAGTGCAGCATATGCCAGCATCTTTGCACGGACAAGTATGACTTCACAACTCACATCCAGAGGGGCCTACACAGGAACAATGCACAAGCTGAAAAGAATGGAAAACCTAAAGAGTAAACCTTAGCACTTAGCACAATTAAACAGAAATAGGTTTCCTTGATGGGAATTCAATAGCTTGTAATGTCTTGTGAAGACCTATAAAGCACTTCATATAGAGAGCATGCCTTATCCAATATTAAATCCCTTGTTCTTTTCTGTTTTTTTTTTTTTCCTTTTTCTTCTTTTTTTTTTCCTTTTTTTTTCTTTTTTTTTTTTTCCTTTTAAATGAGTGGGTTACCAAGAAAAAAAGAACAGCTGGATGGTGGCCAGAAGGGGGAGAAGATAATTATACAGGACACGGCCCACCAAAGCTAACCAGAATGCAGTGAATCATGGCGAATAACCTTGAGAAAATTTTACCGGACAATTAATACCTTTGCTACTGTGTAAGAGACATAACTGGCAAGAGTGCAAAGATGTGTATATGTATATACTGCTGCAGGGGTATAGTGAACATATGCACATTGTATATAAGAACTAGACTTGTTAAATATACAGATGTTAAAAGGTCATTTTCTTTTCTTTAATTTGGGCTAATTTCTGCCCTAAAACATGCCTTAGGATCATTATGTCCTTGAAGCTTTGGCAGCAATTTCATCTAGGTGTTTCTCAGACTCAGCTGATTTTTAGCCACCATTTTATCACTACATTCTTTCTGGCACACGTTAGCCTAGGAAAACCATTTTGTGCAAGTGAAGTCTCTAATACAGAAGCCACACTCGGGGTTTAATTTGCATAGAACAAGGTAACCTGCTGTATTTTATTTTAATATATTTTTAATATATTACATTTCTAAACCTTAAAGTCTAAGGCAACTTCTCCACAAGCTTAACATTGCTATACATACCAGTCAATCCCTTCAGTAGACTTATACCAGCTTTTGCTAAGTAGCATTAAATGTCTTCATAGTACTTTTTAATACTTAAAGCTTTGTAAAAACTATCCATGAAGGGAAAGCTCCTCAGCATAACTGCTCAGGGAAATAGGGCTAAATAACTAAATATTAAATAATTGGTTAAAGGTGCTGTTAGACGAGCCTCCATGCTTGCTACAAGGGTGTACAAGAACTGACTTTAATCATTTTCATTATAGTGTCCCAACCAGTAGTTTATTATTTTGCCACAGGGATGTAGAAGATATTACAAGCTACTGGATGCACTGTCAGATTAACTTATTTCATTAAAGAAGTTGGGAGAACAAATAGAAAAAACCTTATTTTTCTAGTAAATATTAATGTATTACATTTCAAATAATGGTGCCTGACATATTGAATAATTATTTTCTACAGTGTACGTATGCAACAAAGATATTCCATCATGCATTAGAGTCAGTTCTGGCTCTGCCTCGCTGTTTACATTTGCAAATGTAGCAAACAAGGTAATGAAGCAACTATTTCTATTGCAGTAGGTATCTTTTTTTCTGTGTGTGTGCATTAAAGTTGTAAACGATAACATGAAATGAATGAAATTTGTTCATATTAATGGTATGGAAAAACAAGAAGGAAATGAAAATATTTTTATGCCTACTTAGGAAAAAAAGGGTAGCACTATTCATTCCAAGTACTTTTGTATTCTTAAGCTCTTAACTCACATTGTTATGCTTAAAATGATAAACATATATCCTCTTTTTATTGCTTTGTCTGTGTTTCAGAAGAAACATTTCAGAAATTATTTTGATAAGTGCTGTTTGACGATGCAGCACTGGTGTTTTATTGCATTCTGTAGTAGCATTGCACTCCATTTTTACAATATTACGCAGTTGCTTTTTTGTTTTGTTTGGGTTTGTTTCTTTCTCGCAGTGCAGGGTCTTAGTTCCTTATGGTTGGATGGCAGGTGTAGCTCAACTGGTTCATGAATGTTGCAGCGAATGAAGTTTAAAATGTCTTTCTGATATTATGTTGTCTTTTATTTCTCCATTCATGCGTTTTATTTTTTAAAATGTTCTATAAAAATATCTCTGGACTAAGTCCTCACTTGAGATTATATGTAAAGGGTCCTATTCTGATCTCACTTACATGCCGCCTTTCTCAGATTTTCATGTAATTGAAACTAAAGCATCATAAAAAAAAAGTTCTTGTATTTAACTTACCTGAATCTCACCACTCTCCCTTCTAGAATTTGGTGCACTTATAAGATACTTAACCAGATAGACAGGGAGGTGGAAGATAAAAGGAGAGGTGATAGGAAATATCTTACAGGGGTTGGCAAAAGGAAAACCAGGGAGGAACTGGCCTAAACGTTCAGCACTTTGATAGTCTTCTGAAAAATAATGTGCCTAAAGCAGCCGGCAACAAACATCACCATGCATGAGAAGCACTTACACAGCTGATCACCACAGGTCTTGCTGACCTCGGCAGTATTTTAGGTGTTACATTTTCACACAGATGAAACGTTATTGCACAGTTTCTCTGATTTGTTAGGCACAGACAGGCTATTGTTCAGCATTAGGCTTGCATTCCTTCCTGCTCCACCCATTGCTTCTGCACCCGTGAGCAGTATATGGAGAGTCCCACTCAAGCTGTTCACGGTTGTGTTCTATAACCCTTCAATAGTGTTCTAGGTTAGCAAAGGATATTGGGCCACATTGTTCTTCTTCTATTTTTTAGGTGAATCTCCTGCTTGATACCAGTGCCAGACAAAGTCTGGTTATGTTTTTACTATTGTTCTCCAGTAATAAGTTCTGACTTGGTTTTTGTGGATTTATTTTTGTTGGGTATTTTTTTGTTTCTTTTTTTTTCTGTGGGGACTGAGATAGATTGCCCTCGTTTTGTTACATCAGGGTCCAGCGTGTGTCCTTTTCAGCTTTTCCAAGAAACGTTAGACTCACTAAGCAGTGATTTTTATCAGCTTCAGAGGTAGCTGCCTGCCGGTTATCAGTAGTTACTGGTTTGACTTACTTCTTTTAAGACCTACCAGTTCCTGTGGCTTCTTCATTGGTGGAAGCTGCATCTTCACGACAAAATATTTTATGGGGGACATGCGCATTATAAGAGTTGAGCACCACCCTGTATTTCGTAACACCTCTTGCTAAACTCAGAAGCAGAGGCCAATAACAGGAAATACACGTATATCAGGGTTTGGGGATGAGGAGAAATGAAATCTTATGAATGCAAAGAACAAGACAGATTTTTGAGTGTTAATAATTCACACCTAGATGGTGCAAATCAAATCTGAAAAAAATTCATTGTTCTTGCCATGACATATTGAGATGTTCTAAGATTTCTGCTTTGTAAGAAATGGGATTTTGCCATAGCCTGTTCTCTTTGATTGGGGTGGGAGGGGAGCACAGTTTTTCTTAACAGAGAGGTGACTCCAACCCTCTTCCAGACCCCCTCACAATGGATATTATTGAAAAGAAAAATAAATCCTAACATTGAAAAAGAATAATCTTATTTAATAACTCTCAGGTAGAAACCACTGTTAGCACACATAAGTAATTACTGCACCCACTGCATTTCAATCAACTTAACAGCAGTTTAATTAAAACTTAAAAAAATTAAACTTTCAGAGAATCATTCTTTGTTCTCAGCTTGCCAGTGTCTTCAAGGTGTTGTACTACTCTTAGTAAGGAATGGTAGTTTGATATCTTAAAATGTATCTCAAACTGGACCACAAAATAAGTAGATGGTTCAAAACCAGAGGATTTGTGGTGCCTGTCATTAATCATATTGCAGAACGGGAACAGTGTTTCCATTAAGACTCTGTATAGCGGAACCGTCATGCAGCATCTTCTGCAAACCGGACTGTCTCTAAGCTATCACTCCGTGGCTGCTGCCCCCGAGGTCGATGCAGCGGGAGACAATTTCCAGAGCACAGTTTGCGTTCAGGTGCTAAACTAAGAGTGCTTTCCAAAAGAAGTTTTGCACCCAGTTGCCACTGTGCTGATGAAACTCCCCCCTTAGTTTTTGTGGACCATCCAGAAAGGCGGGGAGGAATGCTGGATACTTGTATCTTGGTTTTGCCTAGAAAATGTACTGTTACACACTGTGACAGTTTTAAAGAGAGAGAACATGGAGACATCTCAGAAAGTTGGGGCATGCTGTGGGTGAGAAATTATTTAGAGGGGCAGCAAGACAAAAGTGACCGATACTAATTGTATACAGTGCTGAAACGTAGTGGTTGTGCAGTGGGGAGACCTGTTTGGCAACTGTGTATTAGTCTTCAGTTGAGGGACAGACTTTCAAGTCCATCTTTGGACTGGACAGTGTTGCTTTGTAGTCATAACTACTTGCTTGATGTGCTAAGGCTGTTGTCTACCATCTGCTTTTTGCCCAGGATGTCTAAATTCCCCTTCTTGCTCCTGTATTGATTTTTCTTGGCTGACTTAACATGCTAATTCCTAATACTGGTCAGGAAAAGCCAAAGAGATTAGAAGTTCACTTCTGTTCAGCCAGAAGGGTAGATATATTTCCTTCTGCTTCTGTGGAGACAGTTATGCTTGGCAAAGAATAGCGAGCAATTTGTCAGTGTATCCCAAATGTGATAGATAAGTAAGAAATCCCTTCTAAACTTTTCTATAAAGTTAAGATGGGCCAAGTAGAATGATTTACATAATTTCCTCACCCCAGAATAGGATTCCTCCCTACCCTCTTCCTCACGATTTCATTTCATTCAGCCAGCTCTGGAATGGTATGGCAGTTGGTGAGATGCTACCTATATAGTAATCACATATACCGCCATTTACCTCTTTTTAAGAGGTTAAAAGACAACGATTTAATGGCTGCCAGCCAGATAAATACCAGTTTCTTTGGGTTTTTGAGTACACTTAGTAAAGTAAAATTCTTAGAATAAACGTTGTAACAGCAACCACAGTTTTCCATTCCTATCATTTTGGCCTCTGAGCTCTATGTAGAAGGAGAACAGGAGAAAAGGAAACATCTCAAAATGCCATTGTAAATTTAGCTTATAGAAAATTCACCAGCAGGAAAAGGGAAAAAAAAAAAAGAAAAAAAAAAAGTACTTCATAAAGAATGACTTCATGTTGCTAAAAACCATCATTAAACTTGTAGCCCTGATTTGACTCTAGAATGTTGGCTCTTAATGTTTTGTCCTTACAACACATGGATGTGTTTTTTGTTTTGTTTTGTTTTGGGTTTTTGTTTTGTTTTGTTTTTTGGTTTTCATAGTGCATGTTCATTTCTACTCACAAACATGTTCTTGGTGTATTTCTTATGCAAACAATCTTCAGGCAGCAAAGATGTCTGTTACATCTAAACTTGAATAATAAAGTTTTACCACCAGTTATAAATCAGATTCATGTCATTGTTTCTGGGAAGAATGTAAAGTCATAGTGTCACTACACCATAGCAGGGTTGGGGAGGAAAACAATCCGGAGTCGGGCTGCTCTGAGAGCACGACAGGGCCTGACAGCATCTGTGAGTAACGGCTGGTGATTACGGCTGAAAGGCAAAGGCAGAATTGCCCAAGTGGTAAATGCACGAAAAGAGAGGAGCTCCTTCAAAAACAGATTAGCCCTATTGCAGTCCTACATTAAGGACTCCGGATGTGATCCAAGGCTCATTCGAGTTAATGACAGGATTTAGAGTGAAAGTCTGTTTCAGTGGAGTTTGAACTTTTTTCAATACTCCAGCAGTCTGGCATTACGTTACTGGTTTTATTCTGCTGTCCCAAGGAGGAGCAAATATTGGAGTAACTTTGAGAAATTACGTAAGAAAGGCTCATACTGAAATGTGATTGGTACCCCAGGGTTACCAATTTCACCTTTCACACAAAGTCCATGGTGGTCTTTAAATAATCCCTGATACGCGGGACTGCGGTTTCACATCATGCCCACAACTCTTCCAGGAAATCCTGCTCGCTCCCATCACACAGGTTATTGACCTAATGGTGACTCAAGATCAGAGCGTACCACCTACAACGTTGCCACCACCACTTCCTCCGGCAACCTCGGAGGTTTCCTCAGAGATCCCGAATTGAAGCACTGACCAAATCAGCTCAGCTTGGCATGTCTCTTCGGATGAGCTCACAGCCCAGGGTGGTATGGCTCCCGGCCATCATTTCCATTATGCTGTAATTTCCTTTCTCCATAGGTTTTGTCTCATCTCCATGGTTGAGAGACTGTTCACTCTCATACAAAATACTGTTTTAAAGTAATACAAAATGGTAAAATCTGTTTATAATGTTAAAGTACAAACGTTCTAGAGCTTAATTTTCAAAGCACCGTGCCAGAAATAACTTCCCCCTGCAATTCATTCCTCAAGTGAATTCAGATGCAGACCCTATGCATTTTCAGTCTCTTTTTAATTTCCTGAGATTAATAAAAATAATAACTGTAGTAAAGAAAAAAAAAGGAAAAAAAAATGGAAAAAAAAAAGGAAAAAAAAAAGGAAAAAAAAAAAGAAAAAAAAAAAGGCACGGGGAACCAGGTTTGGAGACATCAACTTTATGCTTAATCTTTATCCGTTTTGAAAAAGATGCTATATGCAAAAGCTAGTCAATGTGCATTGTGTAAGACTATATACACACACACTATGTATATATATGCAATATATATATAAAAACTCTATGCATATACAGATATGCATATGCATAGAGAGACTTTATATATATATATATATGTACAGAGAAAGAGAGTTAAATAATAAAATATTTTCACCCGTTTTAAGAACAGCTTTTGAGGATAACAAGATTTAATCCAAATTTAAGTTCCTGTTATAAAACTATGCCTGACCAGTGCAGTCTATCTTTAATCAGAATTAAAAACTGTGTTTAATATTGCACTTCTGTCTCCATATACTTATGCAAGCTCATAACTGTAGGAGCTGATGACCTCAAATTTTCCTTTGTGGTTCTACTATTTGTATAGCCTACTTACAGTGTTAATGCCTTCCTCTTATAACAGCAGCTCCACACGTAAGCAGCTCATATGAGTGCACACTGACATTGTTACCAGGTTTTAATATGGGATTATAAGGTTTAAATTTGTGCCAAGAATCTGGGGACTTCTTGTTCTAGCAGCAGTGTCCTTGATTATTTCCTATTTAGATTTTACTACTGCTGTATCTTGACATAGGTCAAGGTGTTCAAGGAACGTGTGGACGTGGCATTGTGGGACATGGTTTAGTGGGCATGGTGGTGTTGGATTGATGGTTGGACTTGATGATCTTACAGGTCTTTTCCAACCGCAGTGATTCTGTGAACTCTGTTGTCCCAGGTAGAGCCAGGCCCAGAATATAAAAGATAATCCATCTGCTTGTAGCAGGTCCTGACTCTCATCAAAGAAGATTTATAAATACATAAAATAAAGTTAAAAAAAAAAAAAGCGTAGGAATGGGTGTTGAGGGTGTTGATGCAGAAGAAAATGGACAGCATGAATAAGCAGTGTGCTTCATTCTGTAGGAAGAGGAAGCGGGGTGCTTTCAATATTACATTCTCAGTAGAAGAAACGGGATAGTTATCTTAAAACCTTATTTATTTATTAATCATGGAAAAGTAGATTTCACTTTGACACTGTCTTTATAAAGTTGTGTTCACAGTGGGTGGGGATATCAAATCAACAGAACAGCACAATGTCACTGAAAGTGTTCAGTTTATGTGTCCATAGTGGAAGTTTAACCGTGATGGGCAATTACGCTAGACAGCTGGGACAGCTGAAACCTGACGGAGGTAGAGTTTGTACTGACACCAGCTTCCCTTGATTTCCCTGAAGAGTCTGACTAATCCTTGTGTGCAGTACAAGAGTATCAGTGGGTCCTTTCCGTAAATGAAAGTGTCTCCTGCACATCCAAAGGAATAGAAGTGTCTTTCACATGTTGTGGTACAATGTCAGTGGAAGTGTCTGATTCACTTCCAAATGCTGCTGTGGAATTGACAGCTTAATGGTGAGACTGATACGGTGACAGTTCTGTCACCTACCTCCAAACAGCTCCATCAGCACTGATACAATGTCAGCAGAGTTGGCCAGAGAAGAAATATGACCATTTAAAAGAATAGAAGAGAAATACACTAAAGAATACCCCAAAAACTTCTGTTACAACACTGTGTAAAGGCAGTGGCTTAAATCTGCCACAGGAAGACTTCAGGGTAACACTTTGTTTTTGCAAAGGCAATACAGCTGCTGTGGCCTTATTTCTCAGTGGAATTATTTATTTTATGATTTGTAGTACAAAAATCAAAGCCCCGACATAAAGCCAGCTCTCTTCTCACTGTGGCATTCTTTTAAGAAAACAAGGCAATAAAGGAGTGTAAAAATGGATTAGGAAGCCTTTCTAAATTATCATTTCAAGGAAGGGAACTAGATATTTTCTTACCACTTACCTTTGTAAAGAAAAATTCTTGCAAAGCAAATTGAGAGTATTTTCTTTCCCATTTAATTAAAGTAGAGTATTTTCCTCCCTTATAGAATCTGAACAAATAGGAAAGAGATTTCAAAGTATGAAAGTATGAGATGTGGAAGCCTTTCAGAAATATAAGGTGATTTTTCAAAGTTAATGTTCCCTCAGGGTGACATTCACATTGCATATTTTGGACACCCAATTGTAAATATTCATTACGATCCTCATCTTCCTACAGAGTCAGTCGAACGCTCAGAGCAGGAGTTTATTAGATGTTCATTGCCACCCACTGGAGGGGTCCAGACTGGATGATCTCCAGAGATCCCTTTTAGCCTAGGTAAGTCTGTGATTATAAGCATCCACAAATTTAGTCGATTTATGTTTCTCCCTTATGAGTATGGTATATACAGCAGGGAGCAATTGGAGGCAAAGGCCAACAAAAATTGAAGCACATCTGTAGATGCAAATGGTGGAGCATATCAAGAGCTCTCTAATACATAGGCCTTTGAGGCCAGAGCTGGATGCAAGTACAAAGTACCCCCTGTTAAACACGTGGCTCTCAACTGGAGCGCAAAGGCTCTTCCATCTATTTACGTTTCCATAATAACTCACTGCAATAAATCCCTGGTAATTATACATTAAGCTCTACAATTAAGCATAACATGCTAGACTGCTGATGCACTGACATCACTATCACACTCATCAACACGACTCTTTGGCTAACTTCTATATTACCTATAAATCAAGCTGGGAATGTTCACAGGCATTGGACAATGACTGTTTGCAAGGTTTAGTGGCTAGAGCAGTCCCTGACACACTTTAGCTGGGGCCAGATACATGCTTCCGACCAGGTCCTGGGCAGAGCTGGGGAGTTAGCACAGGGGAGACCATTCCCAATTCTTGGGGGAAGGGGTATGAATGGCTCTGTGTTACTTGTGCCCATTCCCCTGGGGACAGTTTTCCAGCAGGAAGCACCAAGAGCCATGGGGTACATCCTGAGCCACGTGCCACGCTGCTTCGGTGTTTGGGCACATTTTGGGAGGCAGCAAGTTTGCGAGCAAAACTATGTGCCTGAGAATGGCATTGACCATTTTTTATTTACTAACATTGTCATTGCCTCCGTTCACTCGTTCCCCTTGTCTGATGAGGGTGGCTGGAGCAGCTTTACCTGATTTTAAATATCTGCAATCTACCAATTTGACTAGGTAAGCTTTAAAGACAGACGCACATTTACATTCATCTTGTATATAGACATGGGCTTTAGGAAGGGGGAAATGTTTCCTGGTACTGGGTGGGAGTTACTCTTACTATTATTTAGCTCACTTGTGGACAGAGCTATACAATATTTACGTAATAGGTGTCTGCACTTGATCAAATAGATCATATTCCTCTTTTCTCTTGTCTGACATTATAAATTTGTGGGCAAATCTTCAGCTTCTAGTAATACAAATAAAGAGACAACAATAATGAACATTCCCATGCTTCCACTTACATAGAACTGAATATGACCATCCATTCCAAACTGTTATAATTAACAATAATTTTAAAACAACACAATTTTTCTTGCCCAGAAAAGGGCGAAGATTTTTTTTTTTTAATACAAAATGCTTCAGTGCTGCTGTGAGAACTTGTTTTTTGAACAAGGACTTGTTTCAACACATTTTTAGTGAGCTTTACTTAGAACTTAATAAGTTTTATTTCAATTCCCTTTCTAGGAAGATTTTGGTTTGACAGTAGAAAATCCCAATCTGTATTTATGTTCCACATTTAAATGAGTATTCTTGCTAGCTCTTTCTTGGAAGCCCCTCTACAAACAAATCCTGAACTACCTTAATTATTCAGTAAAAAAAGATCTAGTTGCAGCTTTTGAACAAATCATATAATTCTTGTCTGTGAAGATGCACTCGATCATTCTCTGATATTACCTACATATCTAAAGCCATAGATTGCTGTGATGGTTTTCGTCATGACATTATACAATATCGTCTTCCCTGTGTGCTAGACAAACTAGCCTGTTAACAAGCTTTTCATAGAAAGTACACAATTAAATGTTCTCTATAACTTGTTTCAGATTAAGCAGAACAAAAAGCAATAGAGAAGATTAACTTACTTACCTACACAGGCCACCAAGTTTGCACTTAAGCCAGCTTTCTCCATTTCCTGAAGAGAGACTGTGCTACTGGTGAGGAGACATGGAATAACACAGGACAACTGCCTGAATCACTGACACATATAAAAGGGCAGGCTTTACCCTGCATACGGTCTAAGATGATAAAGACATTTGGCAGCAGAACAATGCCAGAAAGCCTAAATATACAAAAAAGATAGGAATTTCATATTGGAACATGAGGACTGGAAAAAATATTAATGGAGCAAGAGTGAAATGTGCGATTATATTAAAAAAAAACTCAACAAAATATAACAGTGGTCAAATATGTGCTTAATAAAGGTTAATCGTAGCAAGCACATAAGACTATTTAATGCACAAGGATAGCAAAGTTCCAGGGACTTTGGGAAGTGTTGGATCTGACTGCTATTACACAAAATATTACCTGATTGCTGGGAACAGGCCTTGGAAAAGACAGGGCCTTTTCTCATTCTCTATCAACTGCTTGAGGCCACAATTTCAAGAATACTTCAAGCTGGAGATGCTGCCAAAAGAAGCAATCCCACTCCTATCTGCCCTGTGCTACTCTCTTCCTTCTATTGGCACAAGTATTTGTGTTTCCATTAGATGTACCAGAGCAGGGAACTAATTGTCTCCCACTTGCCCCCAAAAAGGTGACTTTTAACCCCCATTAATTCCCCAATCCAGTTCCCAGCACAGTGACAAAAACACCTGTGTCAGTGGTAAGTATGCGGTGGTAAAATGAGCAGTCGGTGATGTGGAAAAAGGTGGTATGGGGTTTTTCTTGGCAGCTAACCTCAGTCTAAAGTGTTTTGAAACCTATAGTCTGGGGGGCTGTATTGGTCCTGCTTTAGAGCAGTTTCTCAGCTGTGCATCAACACTGAATCTTGTTGCTCAAGGTCTGTATGCAGGGTGGGGATGACAGGCAAAACCTCAGCTGCCACACCCTGAAGACCCTCCTTTCCCTGTGCCAACAGCTGCCAGACAGATTCCCTCTTGTCTCTCGGTGGCCGTGGCTTAACTGTCCTTCAGTGGCACAACTACATTCAGTCTGCTTTTCCTTATGCAGGAAGAGTGGTCAAGTCCTGCCATTTTTTCATGCCCAACTATCGCTTCGTGCAAGTGCCTACCTTGCCCATGCCAGTAGAAAACGCAGGTAAACTGATTTTATGCATTTCTAATATGGGCAATAGAAAGTTTACCTACTTCTTGCTCTTCATCCTAAATCACATTTCTGTAGTTATTGTTACACTGCCCTTCTACTCCATATGGCAGAGCACTGCAGACTCCTCACCAAAACAAGCCACTACAGGTGAGACGACAAGGAGGAAAAGGGAACCGGATGGGGAAAGTTTCAAGGGTTCCTCTCTTCTTTCCTGCGGTGATTAGGTAGACATTTTCTAGTTTGTAGTTTTGTCCTCTGTTCCTTCTTTCTCCCTCTCACTCTCTCCTTTAAATCCAATCTGCCCTTTACAGCTCATCATTGATAGCTGCATTATTTGCCTGTACACAGCCTAAAAATGCTCATTTTTCTTTGACAGTGTTACACTCCCAAATATCCTCCCTGGCTTTGCCTATGGAGCCGCTGAAACATTTGATTTGGATCAAAGTTGCAGGCTCTCTTCTCCTTGCTACTTCTATAATACTTAATACTAATTTACTAAGACAAAGTTTTGTGATTGCTTGTTGGACACCTTACTGCTGAGACTGGGACTCCTCAACTCTTGATGCACCAGGGGACACCAGGAGACTGTGCAGATGGAGGAGTTGCAGAGGGAGGGCAGGTGCTTTTGTTTTGTGCAACAGCATCAAAACTCAGTGTCATTCTGCATTTTGGCCTTTTAAATAAGAACACAAACAGTTTGACAATAGCAAAGTGCCCAGCTTTATCCACCTTCCCAAAGTGATTTGCCTCTGCGGGTACCAGCTCCAAACTCCCTAAATTATTTATTGCCACTGGGTAGGGGATTAATCTAGGACAAGCAAAGCAGTTACTACCCCCAGCTGCATATTTCCCCCCCTCTCCCTGCAGAGGTAACCTTTGCTACAGCTGGAATAGCTGGGTTGGACTCTTTTGACATCTTATCTGTCCCATTTATGACTTAGCCCAACTCTGTAGAGATTTACAGGACTGTGAAATGGGAAGGCTTGGGCACAGGAGGCCGCTATCAGCTCTCCCTGCTGAGGTGGACCTTTGAGAGTGGAGCAGGGAGAGGACTGAGGATGGGTGGGTGGGTCTGGGGCGTGCGGGGGCACAGCAGTGCAGCACTCACTGGGGCAGGTCTGAGGATGTTGAATTTCCTTTGTCTTCCTGCCAGGCACCTTTGCCGGTATTATCCACTCTCATCCCATAGACTCCGCATCGCGCCTCTGTGCCTTGCACAGCTCCACCAACACCAGTCTCTGGTTTGTGAACTATTTTCGTTGAGTACAGAGGACAGAAGGAAACTGGGGAACAGAGAGGAAGTAGGAAAAACTAAGAACTACAGATCCTGAATACCAAAAAACCCACCACTCTGTAGTAAATTTTAAAATTATAAGACTCCCTGAGGTCCTGCTGAAAGCAGAGAAGCAGAAAGGAGAGAAGGAACTACAGCCAAATATTACAGATCTGTAGCACTACTCCCTATATACTTTAAGCATATAGTCTTTAAAAATGAATATATTTTGAGACTCTACTTTAAAATAAATGACAGAACCTGCTTTTTCAACAGCTGAATGGCTAGCTTTTCCTGAAAATTGGACCTCTCTTTTAAGTATCTGAAGTTGTGTGACTGAAACACATGGAAAATCTTGGCCTAGAGTATTTTAAATAACTTCCATAATTAATATCATGAGGATTTGGAGACTGCATAAAGAAGGCAAAGCAGAGATACAGCAAACGCACAGCATGCATCTGTGTTATTGTGTCTGTGGGTTCATAGCAACGAAACTTAAGGAGTGTGCAAGAAGGATTTGTCTGTCCACCTTCTTATAGTGAGAGAAACCACAAGGCCAACATACTGATTTCTGCTTCTCAATTTGTATTACAACAATTTTGTGTTTTATTTATAAAGCAAAAATTTTGGAAGGGATTACAGAGCTTATTCACTGGGAGGTCTTCAGAACCCCTTGAAGTGTAGCTTTGCATAAAACATTCTGGATGAGATATCTAACATTAGTTTTAGCAGAATTGAAAATTAACTTAGTCAATTAGAAAAGTACATGAAATTTAGGCTTGAAAAATATCAATACTTTAGCCAACATCTGGCAAACCTATAATTCTTTCTTCTATGCTCACAAAATGTGAAGGAAGCTTACATGCTCTCATATTTATAGCACTATTGCCTCACCAATATTGAGTTAAATGAGCCGGTTAAATTAACCTACCTGCAGAACTTGAGGATGTGGGGATTATTGCCTAGATGCATAGAAGCGCATATAGAAATCTGAGATGCAATGGCAAACATTGTATGTACTGAGCTAAAGAATATGCCTGTTTCCCATTGCACTACCGAGATAACAGAAATGGAATATTTAACACCTTGATTTTTTTAATCTCTCCCAAACCTTCTTGCTTCCATTGACTGCATACCTGCTAGAGTCACAGTCTACACTTATGCTATTAACCTGAAGAACTGACGTCATTTAGTGAATTAAGATAATTTCCTGTAAATTATGGGTTTCCTTAGAGATTTCTTGTTTTAAGTATTGATTATTCCCAACCCTCTTTAATTTATAAAACTTGGCCAGAGTGCAGCACAAGGGAAGCAGGTCTACCAATAATGGCCAAAGAGAAGACATTTTCTGGGCCATGAGCCTTTGCCAAAAAGCAGACAGAAATTAACACTCCTCCCTTTCTTTGTTTTACCTTGTAGTTCCCTCTGGCATTTGCAATTTTCTGACTGGTTTCTCCTTTATATGCCTACCTTCCCTCTTGTTAGTTTGTAGGTGGAACTAGTAATTTCCCTGCCCTACTCATGTACTCCTACGTTCAAAAAGACAGGATCTGAACATTCATTGTGAGAATATTGCTTAAACTTATTATTATATTAGTATATACTTATAAAAGCATCTTATTTTCTTGTAATGTAAGTGAAATGGATACTGTGACATGAAGATATAAAGGTATACTAAATTACTCAGATCAGCAGAAAGAGTTTGCTTTTCATATGATGTTCCATTACTCTAGATTTAATCCAGGCAAGCTTTTTGAGCTGAACACTGAATTCAGAGTTAAGGGGTATATGAGTGTCTACGTGTATACGCATTTGTTCATGTACATGAATTCATTCAGGCATATTCACTTTAACATCTGCTAGAGGAACATTATCATTCTCTAAATCTGAGTAAGCGTTCTCAACTTCTTTATGCTGTGTCTCGTTTCCGTAGCCTTCCACTGAAAAAGAAATTTTCCTTTTTATTATTTCTCCCTCCTCCCTGCAGGATATTAACAATATTCTCCAAGTTTGGTGTCTCTAATATTTGAAGATTACGTAAGACTGGATAGAGTGATCTTCCAACCTAAATAACCTTGCTTTAGTTAAAACTTTTTTCCATCACAGCTTTGCTAGCTAACAGAATTAGATATTAATAAAAGCACTCAAAATTACCTATGCAAGCATTAATAATGTATCACTTGTCACTAAGTTTTACAGTTCTCCAAAACTTTTAAGCACATTTTAGTTGTACCTGAAATTATGTAAAACAGTAACATGATGAAACTTACATGCAACTGCCTGGCCTTTCTGGTCAATGTTTTAAATTATTCAACTTGGCCTTCTTTACTGCCTGCATTTCAGTACTGCCATCTTGGGCAGATCAGCCTGAGCAGTGAGCTCTGGTTTCATCTTCCAGTTCTATCAGCTGACTTTGATCTAACCATGTCACACAGAGTATTTTCTAGATGGCAAATATGATTATCTGAGTCAGATGAATATTCAAGAAAAAAAATACATATGATGCATGTCCTAATTCATCTTGTATGTCTTTCTGATATACAAAAGACAGTAATAATCAGGAGGCTCTTCAAATTTGAGTAAATGCAGATCTTAATCTGCTGGCTTATGAAGTAGTCTCACCTTTTTTTGTTATATCTTATTTTTGCCAAAAGAATGGTGTAAAGAAAAATGTTTCTGTGAACACAGGCTTTGCCAGGCTTCTCACTGTACACATTCTCAAGTCCTCGTATGTGGTTTCAGGCAATGATTTCAATCTAATGTTTCCAGGAAAAAAAGAGATATGTCCTAACAATATAAAATTATGTATTACTTAATGAGACTAAAAATGGAATAATGCTAGAATAGGAATATATCTAATTGATCAAAAAGATTTCTTTTCTAGTTCAGTAGAAGTTAGGTTTCCCAAAGATTCACAAGTCAAGGAATCAAACTTCCCTAAAAGGTACAAAGCTAGTCTGAGAAACTATTTAGTCTCATCAGAAAACATTTGGGTTTGGTTTTAACCAATGGAAATGCAAACTTAAGACTAAGGAATAGATATTTCTTAACCTTGTCCATAATATCCCAATCTACTGTAGATAAATTTTGGTTATCCAGACATTTTTACAGTGGTAATTGCTACCTTTTATTTAAATTTCATATAATTATCTTAAATTTAGTATTGTCCATGGCATTGTCCATACAATGAAGTGAACTAAATTTTATTACATTTTCAGTGGAATTAGCCATGTTAAGCACATGAACATACTTTTAAAGGCTTAGAGCTTAAAGCCCGTTAAATGAAGCAAGCTGATACATCAATGGATTATCACCACTCAGACAATGTTTAGTTAGATTTTTTTTTTTTTTGGCTTATTATCTTGCTAACAAGAAGCATAAATGGGAAAAACTTCACCTATACCAAAGATTGGGTCAAACATGTTTCATAACATTGATATGCCTTTGTAGAACTCACCTCATCGTCACCTGGGTAGGAAAGGATCTTAAGGTCCCAAATACTTAATCCCCTTCAGAAATAATGTTCTATCATGACTGTTACAAGTGTAAACTGTAGCTGGAGTGTCTTTTTAATCTCTTGAACATCTTCCCATATAGTCTCAACCGATAAAAAAAAAAATCCTTCACTTTTTGAACTTAAAAATACAACTGATTTTTTGCTGTGTGTTGCCCTGTCGCTTCTGCGATTTGATTTCAGTCATATGGGCTGCTCATGGCTTGTAAGGGCGCAGTCTTTACTGGGTAAAAAACAGGCTGGACGGCCGGGCCTGAAGGGTTGTGGTGAATGGAGTTAAATCCAGTTGGTGGCCGGTCACAAGTGGTGTTCCCCAGGGCTCAGTACTGGGGCCAGTTCTGTTTAATATCTTTATCAATGATCTGGATGAGGGGATGGAGTGCACCCTCAGCAAGTTTGCAGATGACACCAAGTTGGGCGGGAGTGTTGATCTGCTTGAGGGTAGGAAGGCTCTGCAGAGGGATCTGGACAGGCTGGATCGACGGGCCGAGGCCAATTGTATGAGGTTCAACAAGGCCAAGTGCCGGGTCCTGCACTTTGGTCACAACAACCCCATGCAACGCTACAGGCTTGGGGATGAGTGGCTGGAAAGCTGCCTGGTGGAAAAGGACCTGGGGGTGTTGATTGACAACCAGCTGAATATGAGCCAGCAGTGTGCCCAGGTGGCCAAGAAGGCCAATGGCATCCTGGCCTGTATCAGAAATAGTGTGGCCAGCAGGAGCAGGGAGGTGATCGTGCCCCTGTACTCGGCACTGGTGAGGCCGCACCTCGAATACTGTGTTCAGTTTTGGGCCCCTCACTACAAGAAGGACATTGAGGTGCTGGAGTGTGTCCAGAGAAGGGCAACAAAGCTGGTGAGGGGTCTGGAACACAAGTCTTCTGAGGAGCAGCTGAGGGAACTGGGGTTGTTCAGTCTGGAGAAGAGGAGGCTGAGGGGAGACCTTACCGCTCTCTACAATTTACCAGAAAAGGGGTTGTGGTGAGGTGGGTGCTGGTCTCTTCTCCCAAGTAACGAGTGATAGGACAAGAGGAAATGGCCCCAGGTTGCACCAGGGGAGGTTTAGGCTGGATATTAGAAAAAATTTCTTCACTGAAAGGGTTGTCAGATATTGGAACAGGCTACCCAGGCAGGTGGTTGAATCACCATCCCTGGAGGTATTTAAAAGACGTGTGGATGAGGCGCTTCGGGATATCTTTTAGTGGTGGACTTAGCAGGGTTAGGTTAACGATTGGACTTGATGATCTTAAAGGTCTTTTCCAAGCTAAACGATTCTATGATTCTATATGTAAGAGCTAAAAGTTGTGTCTAAATGGATATGAAATTGATTAAGGTGTTTTGAGATGAAAGACACAATAGAAGTGTCAACTATTGCTACTATTCACTTCATTAGTGGATGAAACTAGCAAAGACTGTCTGCAGTCACCTTCTCATTTAAGACATTTGATTATTTTCTTAGTTATTTTGAAAAAAGATAAATGACATCACCCTGGCTTAGCTGGGAGTAGTCTAACTCTTTGGCTGGAGTTGACAAGTTTTGTTTTTCTGGGGACTTTAAGTCAGTTGTGAGTACATGTGAAACTCCTGTGTGCATTAAAAAAAAAAAAAAAAAAAGAAAAAAAGGATCTGACATTCACATAGTTCATTATATTTCCCTAGAATACCAACTATAAATGGTTAATAGTTTACTGACTTCATCACTCTCATTATGGGCAATTTTCCCTCTCCTTTCAAAATAGCTGTCACTGTTTTGCTTCTCAGAAATCTATTTTGTCTATTTATCGGCAATTTCAACATTTCTTAGAATTTTTGTGGCAAGTAATTCCAGCTAGCATCTCAGCGTGCTTCATTACAAAATTAGCTATCTTATTATTGCAGTCATTCTTTGCCTGATATTTGTTTAGTACCTACAGCATGTTCAGTTCTGACAAATAGAAAAATATAAGGACAGTCAAATTTCTGAAGTACTTCAACTCAAAAAGCCAGGCACGCAGAAGAGGGATGCACTGGGAACTCC
Source organism: Gavia stellata (assembly GCF_030936135.1). NCBI lineage: Eukaryota > Metazoa > Chordata > Aves > Gaviiformes > Gaviidae > Gavia > Gavia stellata. The sequence continues at coordinate 17,042,833 of NC_082596.1, forward strand.
AGAAGTAAGGATGGCTTCTGGACAAGAGGATTACGTGAGGAGGTAAGTGTGAGTGGCAGAAATGGGGTCTAGGATTCAGCTTTTTAAATTGCGATCAATCCTTTTGTGAGCATTGTCAAAGACACATGGAAAAATCTTGGCCCTGTTGAAATCAAAGACAAAACTTCAATTGATTTCAGTATAGCTCTTTCCGCTGTAGAATTTAAGGGACTCAGAGGGAGAAAGAATAATATTGGAGTGACTGGAATGTGGTAGACTTCCCAGAAAATGGATCAGGGAGAAGTTCATCGTCTTCTGAAATATAAGATGCTGTTGACTAAGTCTGGATACAGAATACTAGTCTAGGCGAGCCCTTTGATGTGCACATGTATATAAAATACTTTCTGCCTCTACAGCAACTTCTAATCACATTTTCCAAGTCTTGTAATCTAGCCAAAACAATAACAGTAAATCATTGATATTCAGATATTAGGCTTGTATCACAATAGACAGGCAATTCTCCTGAAAGATCTAACTCATTATATAGGCTGACAAGGATTTGATCAGTGCTTTTATTATGCCTAATGTAGTTTCTGCATTAGAAAGAAATGGCTGTAGGAATCTTTGAGCGATTTGAAACCACTGAATAAAAGCTCAAAGACATTTTTTCCCTCTCCTGCTTTCACTACTTTCTTAATCAATGATTTCCATTTGTCACTGCTAATGACATTATCCCTGACACCTTCTCCTGTGATTTTTTCCCCTGCTTAAAAGCTTTCATTTCTGTTTCTGTTATTTAGCCTTCGTTTTCCTTGTTCTGCTGACAATTGACTTTCTTTCAGTCTTTTCTCTGGATTTTGCTGGCTGTATAACTGTTTCAAAGCACCAAGTGTCAGCTCAGTAGTTCTGCATTTCTGAGGTGGATCAGGGAGGGATCTGTCACTTTTTAGCACAACTGTCACTTTTTAGCACAACTGTCACTTCACTGACAGTTACAGTCCAGTCTTTGGCATTAGAGTAGATGCAACCAATATCAGCATTTTTCCAAAGTTACTCAGAAAGACCCTGTCTTTCAAACAAGTCCTAGGATTGTCTGCTGACCTTTCCATGTGCTCTGTCATGGCTTTCAAAGAATTATTGTCCCTTAAATTATTTTTTTTTCTCCTCTATTTCTATCCTATTAAATGAAAAGCAGGTTGAAAGGATCTTGTGTTTATATTCCCTGAATGCCAGTTTTTGCTCATTTGAATTTACCTTTACACTATTTGGGGCTCGTGTTTTAGAAATAAAATACACATTCCTACCTCTACTACAATGACATTTAAAAAAATGCAAAGAATACTTACTATTTTCTAAACCAAAGCATCCCAACATAGCCTCATACTTTTACCATAGTGAAGTTTTTCTCTCAACCAAAAGACGTTTCTTTTCATTCCTGTCACTGGTCAATTTATAGGTGATGCAGCTCAGTACCAGTATTTATAATCAAATTAAATAATATCTTATGCCTCATGATGATCTCATTTCAAACCATTTTTGCTAATATGGAGAAGAATGAAGGTTATCAGACTGAGCAAATCAGAACAGCTTTCTTCTTAGGGCCAGGAAGATTTATCAATGGCATTATCAGAATTCTAAGACTTCTTCTCTTCTTCCATCCCCATCTACTTATCCTCTATCTGCAGACCGTAAGGTTCAGGACGGAGACAGCTCTTTTACCGAGGGCTACTGTGTTGTTAATGCACACTGGGGTCTATTGCCCTCCGCTGGGTTAAATTTCACACCTGCTTCACTTCCCATTTACTTGTTAAGTCCCTGGAGAAGTTTCTGTAAAACTTGATCTGCAAATTGCTGCACATGTCCTGGAAGAGGCTCACCTCCTTGTTAAGAGCAGAGAAGACTTCCTGTAACTGCCAGTGTTTGGTATTTGGTACAGGATGAATTAATTTCTCCAACCTGAAGTCGCAGATTATCTTGGAGACACCAGGGACCAAAGGCTTCAATGTGTGAGTGTGGTTGTGTTGAGATTGTGAGGTTCAGTGGGAGAATTTCTATAGATGCATTCCTGATAGATGGTGTCTATTTGGTCGTATATGCAACTCGGAGAAGATCTCTCATTCCTTTCTCAGGTTAATTTCCAGCCAGATGATACTGATGTAGATTAGAAGCATCTGAGGCAGTTTTAAAGCTAACCTGTAATTGATCTTCAGCTGCAAAATGTGCATGAGATGTTCGACTTTGGTTGCAGTTACAATCCTATTATATGGGGAGTTCAGGACTCTTTGCAAAGTCCATGCTAGATACCAGGTATGTGAATTTCTCAATTCAGCAGAAAGAATTGTGTAAGGCTTGTGTTTCTTCCCTACTGATGTAATGGGTAATATTTAGAAGATTTAGTATTGCGCCAGTTGCAAAACTGTTCTGTATCCAGTTGCCTCTCTTCAAGATAATTCCAGTACAAACTGAAGAGGAGGGAGTGTCTAGTAGCTCCAACTGACTGCATTATGGGCTTAATGAAATATGAAAAAGGAGACAAGAAGGGGAGACTGGAAATCTTTATTCATATACTCCATGTCCTCAAAATCTACATGAGTTTTGGGCTCAAACCATGCCTTTTTGTGAGATAGACATAGCCAAACTTGACTGGAGAATTCAGAGGAGTAGCCAGGAGAGCAACCTTTCAGAGTTTTCTCTCTGGGACCTCTAGTTCATGGCTCTTCCTGCACAGCAAAAATATTATATAGTAGAATTATATTGATCTTCCATAGAAGAATCATGGTTATTCTCAATGCTTTTGTGGTGGGTTGACCTTGGCTGGTTGCCAGACACCCACCCAGCCATTCTCTCACTCCCCTATCTCAAGAGTGTGAGGGGAGAAAATAAGATCAGAAAGCTCATGGATTGAGATAAAGACAAGGAGATCATTTACCATTTACCATCATGGGCAAACCAGACTTGATTTGGGGAAAATGAATGTAATTTATTGTCAATTAAAATAGATTAGGATGGGGAGGGGGGAGACAAATTAAAACAATACCTTCCCCCCACCCCCCACCCCGCTTCTTCCCAGGCTTAACTTCACTCCTTCATTCACGACTCTTCTACCATCTCCCTCCCACACTGAGCAGTGCAGGGGGGAGTAAGAAATGAGACGGTTTTGTTCAGTCCATAACAGTTCTTCTCTGCTGCTCCTTCCTCCTCACACTTTTTCCGTGCTCCAGTGTGGGGTCTCCGTGGGTTTCAGTTCCTTCAGGGAATATCCCCCTGCTCCAGCGTGGGGGTCTCCATGGGCTGCAGTGTGGATGTCTGCTCCGGTGTGGTGCTCCATGGACTTCAAGGGGACAACCTGCCTCACCATGATTTTCTCCACAGACTGCAGGGGAATCTCTGCTCTGGCGCCTGGAATACCTCCTCCCCCTACTTCTTCTCTGAACTTGATGTCTGCAGGGTTGTTTCTCACACTTTTTTCCTTACTCCTTACACTGCCGTGAAGCATTTTTACCCTTTCTGAAATCTATTTTCCCAGAGGCACCACCATCTTGGCTGACAGGCTCAGCTGTGTTCTGCAATCAGTCCATTGGAGCTGGCTGGAACCTGCCGGATCCATCTGTGTCCAGTACAAGGCAGCCCCTGGCCTCTTCCCACAGACGCCACCCCTGCAGTCCCCCACCACCAACACCCTGCCATGGACACCCAATAGAGCTGTGCAAACATCAATTAACTAAGTCCTTCTCAGGAAGTCAGGCAAACTGAGCTATCGAAGCCCCTTACAGCGGGTATTACAACTCAACCTATTCTTTGCCTTATGCACTGTCCCAGGCCACGTTTCATCCTCTCGTCAGTTCCAAATACTGTCTTGAAAAGCTGCCCTGGGTGAAAGGTAGACCGGGTGTTTGCAGCCTTGGCTGAAGAAAGACTGCAGCAGGCAGCCATCTGAAACAAACTACACAGCCTGCTTTTTTGCACTGAAACATTTTAGAAAATGGCAGGCAACACTAATGGCATTACTCTAGTGATTTCCTTGGGAGTTACTTTAGATGATGATGTATCACACTGATTCACATTTTCATTTAATTTAACAGCAGAAATTGACATTTGAAAATGAAAGTATTGGTCTGGAGTCCACAGTGAATGGCTGCAGGAGCTAATGATTGAATGCTTTTCAGAGTGCTCTAAGAGAAATAATCATTATGCCATTTCTGCTCTTACATTATTGCTAACACAGTATCTATAGTATTTATAACCTATTTAGCAAAGAACTTTGAGGACTAATCCTTGTCTTAGTTAATAGGACCTGCATTATTTACAAGTGAAGCACAGAGAATATGTTCTATATGTTTTATCTTTCCAAGATAAAATGCAGATGACCTTTCCATGAAGAGACTGTCATCTAAGAAAGGTGGAGGTGTAGTAGGTAAAAGGCACTGGGATACTTAGAGAACAACTATAGGAAGATTTTAATTTAATTTACACATATGTATGTGTTTAAAAATTATCATACTGAGTCACACAGAGAGAGGGGTTTTAGGAATGCTTTGAAAAAATGGGTTGAGGATTAGCAGTCTGGAACCACTATAGGCTCACAGCTTAGAGGTCTAAGTGTGACATTCTAGTCTTCTTCATAACAGTGGTTTTGTTCCCAGAGAATAAAAGACATGAGAACTTATAGAGATTTGTATTTATTTCAAGCTTCAAGGTTGTGTTTTTAGAGTGGAAGGTCATGCATTTTATGGCCATGATTGAGTGTCAATGGAAGGTACAATATGGTCACACTAACCATACAGCGGTATCTGGTCATTACATGTGTCATTCTGTAAAACAGGTTCTTTGAATTAAGTTTTGTGTAAATAGAGGTTGAGGGTGTAAAGGAAGAATGAACTATATTGATTAGTATGTGATTCTGATACTGCCCTTGTGGTTATTGAATTGGCATTTCATATTACCGTGTTGCCCTCTAGAGGTCGGTCCCCAAGTGAAGTCTGCAAATGGGTCTTCTCCTTAAGTTTGCATAGTAGTCTTTGGAGAAAGAAGTGCTTCAATTATGTCCCAGTTAACACTTGTAACTCAATGAATCAGTGAAGTTCACATCTATGTTCCCTTCTTCTTAACTGCTAATATTTTCTTGCGGTCTAATTTCTCAATTTTTTTTTTTTTTTATTAAGATCGGGCATCTAGTTTCAGTTATTGCAAGCCACTGAACAAATCTACTTCAACACAGAAATCAAAGGCTCAATGAGAGCAGGGCTAAAAACTTCTTCTACCAGTCAGGGAAGATGGCATTTAACTTGGCCCGCCAAAGCATATTCTTAGAAGAACTAACTCTGCTGTGAAAACAATCAATAAAAACACTGAAACTATATCTAAACTGGTAAATTAAACTATGCCAGAGAAGGCTCCTTGACACTGGACCTCAGTCGTCTCTACTTTTCAGCTGTTAGATCAGTCACTGGAAAAATTATTGTCTTTGCCAACTTGCACTCTCCTGAACAATACCTTGGAGTGTTTCAGGAATAGTCACAGTCTGGTGTTCTCAATGTTATCTGTATGTGACCATCTTGTTTTGTAACTGAAAGGATTTGATAGGATGGACATTGGCTTTAGCAGACCACTTTGTGCATAAAAGTGTTCCTGGGCAGGTTTAATGTCCTAATAGAGCCACAGATGAACTAATTTTGAACTGCTTTAGTGAAAATGTTCAGGCTAGAAACATGCATTGTTTTATCCCAATAAATTAAAGGAAAAGCCTTGTTAATGATAATGTTGCATACTTAAGCTCTAAAGTTAGTGAGCTATGGACATTCTTTGACAGCAACCCAAAGAGAAGACTTCTGATTAAATCATTCTCCCGGTGTTTCACAAAACTATTGAAAAATGATTCACCTATTTTTTTGTGTGTTTCTTTTTGACTTTTTAACAACTGGAACTAAACGGCTTCTTTGAGTGAAGAGTCAAAACACATTTTACACACTAAAGGGAAGAGAAACAGACCCTGACCTAAACCTGAATGATGTGGATGCTTGATGTTGACAACAGTGTTTACATATTCAATAGCTAGACACTTCTAAAACAAGTTACTTGTTAAATAGGGGCATCATTTTTTTCAGTATTCTTAGAGTTATAATAGTCTTGCATTTTGTTTTTCATAGTAATTTTCTTTTGAATAAAGGGTGAAGCCAGCCTTACTTAACTTACTAGATATGAGTTCTCAGGTTTGTTACACTCTCCTTAACCCTGCTCCTGCGAGGAACAAGTGATGTTACTGATGTCTACAAATGGATGTGAGCTCAGAAGTAAAACACAAAGCTGCATGTGAAGGGTAGGAAATGGAGAGAATATAAGTTATTACTGAAACAGAGAAGTATTTTCATGCTGTAGTCATCTCTGAGGTTGCTAGTATGGGAATTATAATGGAAGTCTTTTACAATTTTTTTAAATCTAGTTTGGGGTTGAAAGAAATTGTCTCTCACAGAGTAATACAACACTAGAGGAATTGCCTTACATGCCATTATGAGTGGATTAATGAAAAAAACCCAACCTATAACTTTTTTTGCTGGTGTTATTTTTTTCTAACACATTCAACCACATATACCTTTTAGAAAAAAAATATTCCTTCCAATATCAGTCCTACAAAATTATTTGTATTCTTTCATTGAATCATAGAATCAAAGAATTGTTAAGATTGGAAGGCATCTCTGGAGATCTCTAGTCCAACCCTCCTGCTCAAAACGGGAATGACTACAGCAGGTCACTCAGGGTCTTGTCTAGTCATCTATTGGTAGAGAAGTATTATTGTTAGCAAAAGAGAAATTTCCAAATTTAATCAAATTGAGGTCAGTCTAGTCTAGTATTATATTTCTCACAGTTACTGGCTGCTTTGAAGGACTTACTAAATGCAAAAAGTCTATCATATGACAGATCTGTAAACATCAGAGGCTATCTTAAGCCATGAATTCTATTCAGTTGGTTGGTTTTGAAATTATGTTTATTATCAGTTAAGCCAGATTTGATTATTAGTTATGACTGTCTTACCAGTCATCAGTGTTGTTATTAACCTAAATTATAACTAAGTTTTATATACATATACACACACAGACAGACACATACATTTATGGCAATATAATCACAGCCTAGTGATCTGTAACAGGAAAAAGTGCTTTAGTGATTCTTTCTGAATGTACTCTTTTCTGATTTTATGTAATATTCCTATAGAAGAAATAGAAGGACTAAAGAACAGAAGTTTATTTTTTCTCATACACATTTTCTTTGCTATCTGTAACGTTAGCAAATCCCTTTTAACTGTGCAGGCAATGCTACATCATTGTATTGACACAATTTTCTTTACATATTTCATTGTGCCACATACACCATGTAACCTAAAATACTTTTTTTTCTGATCACAACAGCACACAGACTGTGATTTTGCTTTGATGCCTGTTTCTCACATATGGGTGGCTTTGACCCATGTCAGATGGATAGACAGTTCATTTGCTTCTTGCATCATTAATTTATTTTTATGGCCAGTGTGCATCACCTTGCATTTATCCGTATTGATTTTCATTTGCCTGTACACGTGGCTTCTTTGTCTCACTGGAGCTTTTCAGTGTCTACTCCAGTGTCTACTCCAGACTAGTCTACACAATTATGTGAATATCTTGTTACTCAAAGGTCCTAAACTATCAGGAAAGACAACAGCCTGTTTTGCATTTGTGAGATGGATGTCTTCTGAAGTCTGTAGGCCAATTATTTGACCATATTAACTGGCATGGCATCTCTGAAGTTAATGTAATTTGGCCAAAAAATTTATGCCAGCTGAGTAACTTCTATGTCTCATGCAGTGAATAGCACTATTAGCACAATTTTAGTGCCTATATTCACATTTTCAGTGGTATAAACCCGTTTCCTTTTCAAACTTTTAAAGTAATATAACTAAAGACAGTTGTTGGTGTTCAGTGAAAAAAACTTGAAATGTTAATAGATTGCAAGTGACACATATCAGTTTGACATTTCAGACCAATTCCATCCGGAAATAATGCTATATTACTGAAGAATTAATGTGAAGTGTGTGATTTTGGCACCAGAAATATCAGTGTATAAGACCAATTAGAGATAAAAGAAGTCACTAAACTTGTTTACACAGCTGGACTTTCAGTCACAGGCTGATCTCCTCCTTTCATGTGCTTCATTTTCTTTTTTCTTTTGCTTTCTTTTCAGGGTCTGAAATTTAAAGGCACAGAATAGAATATTTTGAAAGTCGTTTGCCGTTACATTAACTTCATTTTCTCCCTGGAGTGCTCAGTGTCCTAATGCACCATTATAAAATCCTATGAGTGCTTTTGGCTAATGGATATGGTAACTGCAGAGAGATTACATAGCAAAGCAGTAGATTCCTAGGGTTTTCTAGGCAGAAGACCGACCTGAACTACAAAATTTAGAGCAAAATTTTCCTGCAAGTAATACTTAGCTGCCCTCGTTCTTTGGACTCCGTAGTGTGACTTGTGAAGGTCAGATTTAGTCCCAGCTCCAATTACTGTTTAAAGATGTTACGCAAAATGGAACTGCTTCAGCAACAGCCACTGGGCAAACCACGGCTTTGACTGCCATGGGACCAAAGTCAAAACACCTTTCAAAGGGGTAAACCACTTGATTTTATATACTTGCTCTAAATAAATACAAATTTGTAGTAGCATGAAGCAAAGTATTCAAAGGCATCATTGGCATCTTATCAGTCAGACACTCCAGCTGTCAGTAATATGACAAACAGATGCCTTTCCACTAATAATCACTAATTAAACTCTGGAACACCCTGTGTTTTCCAAGATTCAGCTTCAGGTTGGTTCACTGAAGGTAGCCTACGAGATTTCTTAGAAATAATCTGACTGAAGTCTGGGTGCATGATTCTTATATCTCTGCAGTGCATTAACTGGGCAAGCATGCTTTTTCTGTCCTTGCTCTTTTATCTCTGGGGAACTATTGGTACTGTCAGAGACAGGGCTCTGGATTGGATTGACCTTCAGTCTAAATCAACCCATTCCTGTATCAGCTCCTGACTTTTCACTTTGACAGCAAAGAATCAAGTATTTATTTTTCTCCAGTGATTTTTTTTCCCCATGAGCCAAGAGATAGTCCAAAAGATACCAGTGATACTTGAGTAATCATCGTTTCAGACAAGGACCATCAGTTCATCAGAAGCTGGCCAGGCATCATGCAAGTGTTGAAATGGCGAAAAAAAGATCAAGGTAAAGGGAAAATATTATTCTGGAGCTTTCTGTCAGATAAAATAATTGCACAGTGAGTGATCCCCTGGTTCTTTCCTCTGGTAAAGCAAATTTTTTGTGAAGCTGGACCTATATCCCACGCTTGCTCTTACATTCTCCAGGGAGCAATAAAAGGATACAACCTTGGGAAAACACTTATTACCCAAGTGATGTAGACTTGGGTTCAAGTCATGTAGACTACATCAGTCACAGAATGAGTGTTGGGCCATAGTTTCTGTATGTCTATACGTATAGTAGTAGAGGGGTGGAGTCCACACAGCAGGCCACATCTTGTTTATTGTATGACAATGGAGCATATGTGGAGCTGAGGCTGTGTGACAAGGATGAAACAGTTCTAAAATGCCCTAGTAAATCCTCTAGCTGTTGCTTCCACCACTAGCACCGTTATGTCTCCAGATCAAGAAAATTTCATTGATTAATGAAGACTGCAGCATGCAATGTTTGTCCATTAGACTTAGGCTATGATACTTGAGCATATTCTCGGAAGAGGTATTTTCCTTCAGCTGCTCTTCTTTTAAAAAAAAGATCCATATAATATATACAGATGTCAAATTACTGTCATGGCCCTAAGTGTGCCAACAGGCTCTGCAGCCTCCTTCCCCCCCCAGGGGATTGGTTGCCTTGCTCAAGGCAAGATCTTACATGGTGCAGCTGTAACATGGGATCAGAGGTGCATGACAGAGATGTGATATGCCTTTCTGAGGCCTTTCCACTTTGCTCAGGAACTGCATTTGAGCTCAGACACTCTCCTCTGGTCTTTGTCCCGGCTACACCGCAGAAAGGGACATGGTTTAGTGGGCATGGTGGTGTTGGGTTGATGGTTGGACTTGATGATCTTACAGGTCTTTTCCAGCCTTAGTGATTCTGTGATTCTGGATGCCCATACCTGGCCGTGTCCCTCGCTGGTCCTGACCCTGACTTGATGCCTTGGCTTGACCTGGACATGTGTGTGATCTGGACTGTGGCTGACCGTCATTACCATCAATGGACTTGCTGTGCAGGAGAAGGCACTGACTGGCCAACCTCACTGCCCACTGTAGCTCCAGGCTGCCAGCTCCCCTGCCCTTGCCAAGCAGTCTGCTCTTGCTGCTTCTGGCAGCAGACCTTTCTCTCTGCGCTCTCTGGGCACCCTCATGCTAATACATGATTTCACCAGTTCCCATTTTACGGAAGATAGATAGAGTTGCCATCTGACCAACGTGATCTAGTTGAAGTTGTCCCTGCTCATTGCAGGGAGGGTTGGACTAGATGACCTTTAAAGGTCCCTTCCAACACAAACTGTTCTATGAATCTATGTTTCTATGATCACTGATTCTTGTAGTCTGTAAAACAATGTTCATCACACCTGGCAATACTTTTTTTATTCCCCCACATTGACAGTCTGTTCTTCTCCTTTGACAATGTTATCTTTTGCTCTTAAGGAGAAACTCCTTTGCCCACGTAGAACATATTCTGTGGGCTCTTAAACATTTTGGCCAATCTATTTAATTTTCTGCATCTTTCTTCAGATGTCAAACATTATCTTTACTTGTTTTGTTTACATGTAGATGTGTACGTGTTTACATATATTGCTTCATGAGCTGTATTTTAGAGGTTCCCAGCATTGAAATCCTCCTGCCTTTCCACCCTTGATTGCTTTATTTCTTGTATTTTGAATTTCCTATGATATTCATCATGTCTGAATAACAGTCTGTCAGCTTTGGCTTGAAATGATTGGCTTCTTTTGCTATCCAAATCTGAATTGTTTTTTACACAGTTAATTTGGATCTTTCAATAGCCTCTCTCTGAGTGTTTTGCTTCAGATCCCATTCAGTGTTTTGCCTCTTATCAAGGACTCCACCCCCTAAAATTGAGGCTTGGCTCAAGTAATTTCTCTATTTTTTCAATTTCTTCTAGTATCCTCTGTTTAAAATTGTGGTACTCATATATTCTATTTTTATGTGGAATGCAGTTCTCAAATGCCTGCATTACAGCTTCAGTGTTAGCCTTGCCTGGCTGAGTTGACTGAAACTATTAAAAACCTCAAGTGCTTCAGAACAAGCTGTTGTCAGAGATAAAGCTTCCTCTTGACTTTTTTTCCTTTTTTTTTTTAGGTGTCCATTTTGGTTTCCATTGCTTGCAGATACAAAGTGAAGCACTGGGTTTAAGCTTCTCCAGTTGTCTTCCACATTTCTAGAATGTTTCGGCTCTGGTTGGGTTTTTATCTGCTCAGTTCTGCTCAGGGTAGAGTTTTAGCTCATGCAGTGACTGCTGTTCAAAATTTGCTCAAATAAAGGAGTCCAACACTTGGGGTCAAAGCTCTATTTGATCAGTTCAACTGGTCTCTGCTCAGAGCCACATAGTTCTTTCAAGCATTTCTGAAAGGTAGTGCTCTCCAGAAGTGGCAGGACACTGGGTCAGCAACATTTGCAATCCTGTAGTAGAGAGCAGTGTTTTGTAATGCAGCAACATATGCGTGAAGTGTAGCAAAACGCCCAAAGTATCTGATGATCAGGACTGTGTATTTGTGTGGGTAGGAGGGTGATGTGTGAAAAATCAATACAAGCCTCTTCTTCTTTCTGTACATATGTCAGGCAGAGGGAAGAGCAACTCTCAGATGTAATCCAGCTGGAGGGTGGGCCTGAGGGGAACCAAAGAGGATACCATAAAAATCATTACTGATCTTACAGCAAGCAGGCAGATGCCAGAGCCTGGAGGCAAAGCCCTACCTGCTGAGATCTTCTTGGATGTTTACTTAGGATTCTGGCTTCATCCCACCTAAAGGCCATGATAGGTTAAAAATGTATATTCCTGGAGCAGAAACAGACCAGTGCTATAGCAAAACCCAAACCGTATTGCTCTATAGTCAAAAAAACTGAATGCCATCACAGACCTCTCTGTATTCTCTACAACTGCCCAAATGGCTATTCCATCCAAATGCACATTCACATTCAAACTCATCTCCCCATCCATGTACAAATTAATGGGAGTGAAGGACAGAAACCACAGTGCCCTGCCTTCCCAGAAGCTAGTGGGAAATGCTTTTCACCTTATAGTTTTAAATTATTCCTTGTATTGATTTTTTCCTTTTGATCTATTTAATAGTTAAACATACTTTGTTTAAAGAAAAAAAATCTGGTCTCATAACTCTAATGACTTTTGGACTCTGCATTAAAAAAGCATAGTTCTAGAATTTCAGTCTGATTTACTCCTTTCTGCATAAACTGCTGCCCTAGATGACCTTTCCTCATCATGTGCCTTTGGGGATGTGTTGCTAGCATATTTTCTAACAGTTTCAGCAGCAGTAATAGTAGCATCCAAGCATCAGTTAGCAGTACTACAATGTAATGTTTTTCATCTTCAAAGCACTTTACAGACATTAGTGAATTAATAATTAAGCATCAGATACTGTGCAGGCATAAATTGAGGCATTTGTGGATCTCGATGGAATGATTTTGAGGATAAAATCATTTTGAAAAACACTGAAATCCTGGTCATTTGCATGGTCTTGAAAAGAAGAGGTAAATAGATCAACGTAACAGATGCTCCATGCTAGTAAAAATGTAAGAATTTCTTAAACCTGTCAGTGAATTTCAGAGAGAAACACAGTAAAATCTGACCATACACTGGTACATCTCCCAGCAGAAATTTTATTTGGTTAGAGGTTTAAACAACAAATATGAAATACTTAGAGTCCCTGGAATGTGGGTTGAATCGCAGCAGGGTTGACTCAACTCTTGATCCTGCAATGCAGAGAAACTGAATTCTAACCATTTTCCTCTATGTGACCTGGATGAGACCTTGCAAATAAAGGTTCTCTCCACTTGACATGGAGGGAAACCCCACCAGTAGCAACCATGCAGACAGATAGATAAAGAGCCACATTTCCAGATTCACCTTATTCTAGCCTTGTTTTTTGGCAGGAAACAAAACCCGCAAATGCAGATTAGCTGTGACTATTGTTTTGCACACAGATTCATAGAGCTGGAAAGAATCTGGAAGGATCATGTAGTCCATCTTCTTGTGCCAAAGCTGCATAAGCACTATGCATGTCATTACTGTCAGATGCTTGTCTAAATGGCTCTTAGAGCTTGCCAGGATATAGCCCTTTTCAAGTAATCCATTGTTGAGATTCACTGTCCTCACTGTTAAAAAGTTCTGCTGAGTATCTAATAGAAGTCATCTTTGCTGCAGTTTAATCCTTTTTTTTTTTTTCTGTCCTAGCCTCCACCTCTGTGGAGACTGTTCCCTTCTTTGCATATTTGAAGGTAATTCTCATGCCTCCTTCATATTCTCTTCCTTCAGATTTGGCTGTTTTCCCACAGAGAGTTCTTGAGACTGTGAGATATTGTATTAGAAAAAAGGCAGTGGGTGAGTAGGAGCTTACTCTAAACTCATAATAAAGAGCCCTGCTGCTCCAGAAGCAGTCTAGGAAGGAAGTGTGATTCATGGTGTCCCTGTTTCTTCTTGAGCTTCCAGCTGTTCTCCCCACACCCTCCTGTACTTGCAGTTTGCAGCTGTACTGAAAGGCTCTTCCTGCCTCCACATGCTGCTGCCAGGCATCTTGCACCTTCTGCCCTGTACAAATATAAAGGAAGAACTATCATTTTAATAATATTCTGCTATATCCTAATTTGGGGATGGTTATGACTTTTGCAAGCTTTTTGCATTCAGGTTTATTAAAGGTTGGGGGATTTAGTTGGTTTAATTTTTCCTCTTTTTTTTTTTCTTTTAAAAAATATGGGATTTTGTTAACTGCAACATCCTCAGTATAGACCTTGGTAGGGAGTAGATTTTACAACATTAAAAAAGTGTTTCACACTCACATCTAAGTAATCTCTTTCAAAATGAATGTTGAGAATCTATTTCTCCCCCTGCCTCCACTCCTACACAGTGAGCAAAAAGTCCACAAGGCATTTGATGATATTTTTTAGTGGGATTGCTATAGAATTATTCAGAATAATACCAAGACTCCAAGAAGAAAAGCTATCCTTTTTAGTCTGTGTACAGGAATTAAAAAATAAATCAGAAATGTCTTATATATAAAAAGGAAAAAAAAAAGCTTTAACTGAAGTAGTATATACTGTTTTAAAATGAGAAAGGGGAAGCCAAACAGAGTAGCTGGCAAGTTCTGGTGAGTATAACACTTAAGATGTTCACTGATTTCCTCTCTATTACCTTGCAAAGTGTGGCATCAATCTGAAGCCATAACACCAAATCTCCCAGCAGCTCTTGGGGGACGGACTCTACAGCAGCTCGGGTGGTACACCAAGGGGTAAATCCTGAATGCAGCTTCATGTGACCAAAGCTGGGCAGACAGGACAGCCTGGCATACTTTATAAAAAGGCAGATGCAAAGGCAAAGAGTCTTCATAGGCAGCTTGTGCTCAGCCTGCCTTGTCTGCTGAGAAAAAAAATGGAGAGGGTGTTGGGTCCTAAGAAGGGCCCAGATTTAGAGGTTGATGGGACCTGCTGGTCAAGCCACTGAGCACTTTATGTTTCTTACACACTTGGACCAGAAGGCAGAGCAACATTTTGGCAGGTCAAATTTCCAGCTCCCATCTCCAGGGGTTTATTATCCTTGCTTAGGAATCAATTTCCCCAAATGCCCTGGAAATAGATGATGACTTGGCATCCTCTGCCAGCAGCAAGCTGGCAAAAGCCACAGTGAGAAGCAGTAGGTAAAGCCTATTTTGATGAGCTTTCTTCTGGTTTTGGATTCAGGCAGATGTCCATGAAACATTTCTGCTCACATCATTATTTTCCAAGTTGTTTTTTTTTCTTTCTTTAT
This sequence comes from Gavia stellata, assembly GCF_030936135.1. Taxonomy (NCBI): domain Eukaryota; kingdom Metazoa; phylum Chordata; class Aves; order Gaviiformes; family Gaviidae; genus Gavia; species Gavia stellata. The sequence goes on from NC_082596.1 coordinate 17,057,856, forward strand.
TTTCCTTTCCTCATAATGGTTGGTGCTAAAAATACAGTTTCTTTTTTTTTTTCTGGGGAAAAAGGAAAGGAAAGGAGGAAAGGAAAGGAAAGGAAAGGAAAGGAAAGGAAAAGGAAAGGAAAAGAAAGGAAAGGAAAGGAAAGGAAAGGAAAAGGAAAGGAAAGGAAAGGAAAGGAAAGGAAAGGAAAAGGAAAGGAAAGGAAAGGAAAGAGGAGAGGAGAGGAGAGGAGGAGAGGAGAGGAGAGGAGAGGAGAGGAGAGGAGAGGAGAGGAGTGAGAGGAGAGGAGAGGAAAGGAGAGGATAAGGAAAGGAAGAGGAAAGGAAGGAAAGGAAAGGAAAGGAAAGGAAAGGAAAGGAAAGGAAAGAAAGGAAAGGAAAGGAAAGGAAAGGAAAGGAAAGGAAAGGAAAGGAAAGGAAAGGAAAGGAAAGGAAAGGAAAGGAAAGGAAAGGAAAGGAAAGGAAAGGAAAGGAAAGGAAAGGAAAGGAAAGGAAAGGAAAGGAAAGGAAAGGAAGGAAAGAAAGAGAAGGAAGGAAGGAGAAGGAGGAGAGGAGAGGAGAGGAGGAGAGGAGAGGAGAGGAGGAGAGGAGAGGAGAGGAGAGGAGAGGAGAGGAGAGATATGAGTTGATCACTGTAGAATCAGTGTATTGTAATCCAGAGCTGACCACTCATTTTTCATGGAACTTAATTAATAACCTTTAATTACTACTAACTTGAACTGTATGTGGCATATGAAAGTGAACTTCCTACACTTGTATTCTAGTAATATATCCATCAGCTTTTTATATGTCATTTAGCACTTATGAGAAACCTAGCCTACCAGAGGAATCATGCAGTGCGCAAGGAGAATATCTAACAATAACAAAATACGTAAAACTGAAGATTTTCTCCTTCAAGGATTAAGCAACTTTGTGTCAAGCAAAATAAAAATCTGCGAACTGATATTACTGCACATTTTGGGGAGAAATTCAACATCCACATGTTATCTGTCATAGGTGGTATCCCAAATAACAGAGGAAATAGTAGACAGTAAATGCAATTTCTCTCTGCATGGTACACTTCCACTCACAAAGGTAGCTTCTAAGAATGGCAGAACAACTTCCTAACCTCAGCATTAACAATAGAGCATCAGGAAAGTACCTGGAGATTGTTTCCCACTTGATGGGAATGAAGTGATTACAGAACAGATAGATGGCTTGGATTTTTTCAATCTGTGGACTAGTCTGGAATTTAAAAGAAAGTGTGAAAAAAAAAAAAGAAGAAAAAGATGCAGAAGGTTTAACTGCAAAAGTTAGCAAGTAACCCTTATAAAGCCCAGCAGTATGAGATACTCTTAGCCATACAAGCAGCCTGCCCTAACAAGAGTGATGTATGCATAATGTAGGATCTATCACAGCAAACATATTTTGAGTAAAATAGAACATGGAGACAAATTTCCATGCAACACGCTGTTGCTAGAATACGCTTCCTGTTCATTGATCTAACCATGCCCCATCTGTGTTTGCTGCCTCTCCCTGGCTGTCCCTTCCCCACCACATCATTTTCAACCCCTTTCTCTTTTTCAAGCCTGAAGCATTTAGTCTCACTCTATCACATTTGCTAATTTATCAAGGTTCAGTCTTCACTCTATCAGCAGTGGCAGCCACAATTGCCTGCTTATCTGTTCCTTCCTCAGGCACAAAATGCCTTCTCAAGGCTTTTCTGTACTGTGTCTGCAAATTTTCTCCATCTAGCACTGGCTAAACAATTGGTTGAAAAACTAATACACTAAACCTTGTTAATGACATTGTAGAAAACTTACCTGTCTCTGTCTTCCATTGGTTTCATATGGCATCTAGATTGTGGTCTATTTGGCAGAGATACTGTCTTAATTATTTATCTCTCCATGCTGGAGACTGGTTCTTGACAGAGCTTCCTCAGAGCTTACAAAATTACAACATACAGGTTTGCAAGTCAGCCATTATTTTGGATTTCTGAGGATATGCATGTGTCTATACTTCACAAAGAAAAGTATATTCATTTTCAGTCTAAAAATATGACTTCCTGTACGTAAGATACATATGTCAGGTTTTTTACATATGTTTGATAAACTGTGTTTTGGATGTTAACTTTAAAGACAATACATTTTTAAAACTATCCAATATTTTATTTAAAGGATTAATATTATAGATGGCATAACAGCAAGTAGCTTTTGCACCAGAACTCAGTCTGATTTCCAGTGTCTTTTCCAAGCTCATTCTCCATTTTTCAAATTTCCTGTAAATAGTAAGTGATAATAAGATATCATGCTAGATTTGCTATAGTAGGAATGCAAGGTGGACTACACAGCTCATAGACAAACATACTATGTTCACTGTAGGAAACAGGTCAGTGTGCACAGTAAAGGTATATCTCACATCTTCTCCTTGCTGTAACATTGATCAGTGGTACAGAGTGCAGTATAAACTTCTTTTCAGTGCAGTGTTACAGATCCATTTTGCATCTTAGTGTATATAAGTGGCAGGCCAAAGTCTGAGCTTCCTGCATGCTCTGCTGACTGCAAAGTTTGGATATGGGACTTTCATGTAGAAAGTGGAATGTGTAGAATAAATTAAAAAAGAAAAAAAGTTTAAAACCACCAGAATCCACGTCAAATTCAGTCAGCAACCAAACTTCTGAGGAAAAAAAGAGATTCCAATTCAAAGACTGCAAAAATTACTTTTCTCATACTTTTGTTTGTAGTGAACTAAAACGAATGACACTGACATTTCTTTCATATCTCCATTGCTAAGGTAAAATGCCCATTTTAGCATTTTCTCAGTTAAAATTTTCTTTAAATTTAGCACCCTGATTGACAAATATTTTATCCTCCTACCATAATTAATACAAAAATGTTCGAAAAACAACATCTTTTTGCTATCTGAAGTGGTTTTCTCTTTTCCAGTTTATTAGAAGTTGCCCAACTTGGTGTTTAGTCATCTTACTTTCTTGCCTTTCAAACAAGAAGGAACTTTTCATATCTTCCAATTTACCAAACAGAAATAAAATAATTGTTACTGATTCATGTTTGCAGCCTCTTTATAAGTCTGCTCCACACCAAAGTTTCATATAGTTTTATGAAGTACAAAATCAATTATTTTTAACAGAGTAGTTTGTCCTACATATAAAACTATATGTTCCACAATTTCCTCTATTGTCTCTGAAAAACAAATTTTGAAACTTAAACATTGTAGAAACATGTGCAAGAACATGATAATAGGGGATTTTTTCTTCTGACTTGGATGTCCTGTGCAGCAAAAATGATAGCCTTACATTTATGAATTATAAAATAGTAAAAATCCATGTGGACAAGATAATTTTCCAGCTTTGATATTAGTCTGGAATCTAAATTAGAATTTAAATTGGATAGAATCAAAATCCATATCTATTTGCTAGTCTCTTGTGGTCAATTTTAAGTGATAAACAGTAGATTGCCTACATTTATAATTTATTTTATATATATTATAATATTTTCTGTATTACTTGTCAGATTTATAGCATTACCCATTGATTTTAAAGGGAGTTTAATCAGTGTTTTATGTTGTAAGCTACTTGTAGTACTGGCTTTTATTAATGCAAATTACAGATAATTTAATCCACATGAACTGCAATATTAATATATTTTATATATAAATTCAGATGAACTTATAAAGAGAATATGCCGAAGCAAGAGAGGAGGTGACTTGTCAACTTACTACAGGCAATATTGTATTTCATATTTATTTTTTATTATTTTTTAAAATGTACATGCAATTAAAAAATAGGCAAATATGATTTTCAGTTAAAATGATATAATTTTCATGACGAAGTTTTGCAATAATTTACATGAAAAAGTGCAAAGTTAAAAAATCCATTGTGATCTTTTAATCACTTCCAGCCTGATAGGAGTGCTTATTTCCTTGACAGATAGGCAAAAAAAACAGTTACCATAGTTTGCAGAAGATGTGTTTCTTTTGAAGTTTTCGTGTTTATTTCTCCAGACTAGATGTAGAGCAATGACGTTAAATTTTCTTCAAGTGGCCTTTGATTTTTGCACAATGGAGTAAGAGCCTTTGCTTTTCTGAAATTATATTGGCAAGATGAGAGGGTGAAAGTGGAGCGGAGGTGTTTCCCAGTAACTTCCTTCCCAGTATGACACTGATTAGAACAAACCTGTTTTGTTTTTCAGGCAACTCTAACATACCTGCTAATCATAACCCCCACATGATGGGTGAGCAAAGCTACAGACTTATCAGGAACCTTCTCCTTGGGGATTTTGGGGGTTTTAGGCTAAAGGGTGTTGTTTTATTCTTGGGTGTTGTCCTTTTTGCAGTAAGGGGAAACACAGGAACCAGCAGCAATCTGAATTTGTTTCCTATTGGAGACTCTTCCAGGCTGGTTTTGTTTTCTTTAGGCTGTCTGTAGAAGGAGAAGTATAAAAGTGAGACTCTTTCCCTAATTAATTATTTCCAGGGCGAGTTTTGAAATGATGATTGCTTAACTCTAATTCAAACTTGTATTGACATTTTTTGTCAAGATTACAATGAGAGATTAGCATTCCTAAATGAAACAAAAAGCAGGTCTTGAGACACTGTTCTTGCTACTTAGGTTGCTGCCAGCAGTCAACAATTTTGTGCAGTGGTGCTTTGAGTTTTCTGATGGGTAACATTAAAATTGAGTAGTCTGACTAGTAGTCTGACTAAGCTACTAACTTCAGGATTCAAACCTGCAGAAAACTGTACAGCATATTAGTGGCCCCAACAGGATCTAGAAACTGACCTTTCTTTAAAAACATTGTAGAATCTAACAATGCCTAACTGTGAATGCTCTCCTGTGGGTCCTACTCTTCCATGCTTTTAGTGTGAAGATTTTACAGAATGTACTCAAAATAATCACATCTTATTTAGGGATCTGCCTGTATATCTTAAATCAGTTAATTGTATTTAAACAATGCCAAAGTTACTGACACAGCTGAGAATGAAAATGAAAGTGAAGACCGATATGCCAGTTATGATGATCTTGATCCTTCTTCCCTACAAATCCTGTAGCTTTTCCATGGATGTCAGTAGGAGCTGAACCAGATACCCTGTCATTAATGAAAGTAAAATTAAACTGAAAAACAGAGCAGTGAATGAGAATGAAAAAGTCTGTTAAGAATTGCATGTCCCTGCTTTGGACAACTTAAATTATACGCCTAAGATTTTTGAGGGAAGACACATCAAAACAGAACTAATTTCAGTTCACTCTTCTTTCTCTTTGGTGTAGTGGGCATGGTCTTCACTCTTCAGCTAGACGCTGGAGTAATAGAGACATCATGAATTCTGGCAAGTCATAGGTCTTTGTACAAGATACCCATCCTCTCCTCAGGCTCACTGGTCGTTTCCTAGTTCCTCCCACAGAAACAGAACCTGTAAGTCCTCTCCCAACAATGCTAAGTGGCCTTGAAGAATATTATCACAATGATCCCTAATGTTTTAATGCAGGTTGAAGTGAGATGTCCTAGGAACTGGAAAGATAAAGTTGATTTTACTCAGCCAACAAGTCCATTGACTTTACTGTAAATATGGCAAACCAGACTATGACTTTAAGGGAATGTAATGAAGAAGGTGCTTTCTTCCAAAGAGCTGTTGAAGAAAATTAAATATATACCCTCATGACTCCAACAACTACAAGCAACTTGATGAAAGAATTTGTGCAGGAAATTAGAAGTCCTATAACAAGAATTTGTAACATCAGATTAAGGGTGGCAACACACAGTCAGACAATTCTAGTTCAGCTGCCTAATTACGTGGGCAAATGAACCTATCCAGTTAATGTAGAGAGCCAGATCCTTTCAGAAGGCTTTTTAAACCAGGAATCTTATTCATGTTTATGAATCATTCTTAAGTGGAGTCTATTCTCCATTGCCTGTAGTGAGAAATTAGGGCTGCTAGATGGCCAAGTGCCTAAAGTTGGATGAAGTAAATATCCTAAAGAGAAGAAATAGCCTGGAAACTTCAACTCTCATGGATTCATTTCAACAGAGTGCATTACTGTTTAACATATTATGATGGTTTGTTCAGGGCATGATGATAGATGGAAAATTGAAATTGCAGCATGTATTTACAGAAGACTGTCTGAGGCAGACAAAGTTAGTATCAGCACTTGGTAGGATAACAGATCATTGAGAAATTGTGAGGTTCTAAAAGATTTGGAATTCAGTATAACACTCAATAAAATACTTCGTGACAACTTAGGACTAACCTTGACAAAAATTATGCAAACACAGCCCCAAAGCTGATCCTTAAGGAACTCACTTAGTAACCACCATCCCTTTAGATTGTTTCTTGATCTGTCTTCCTTTAGCAAGTTATTTTCCCAGCTTATAACTTCAATAGTCTCCTGCTGGGTGTAACATCAGAAATCTGGCAGAATATTCCTTAGATTTCTAAATCAGTTTTATATAGACTGGATTCTGTCACTGACAGCCGTGTAAATCAGAAGTAACTCTAATGAAATCAGTAATCCAACAACGGCTTAAAACATGTGTGAGAGAAGAATCCGATCCTCTCCCGCACCCTCCCTCCCAAGTGTCAGCTAAATAAGCTTTCAGACTTTTGAAATAAATTCAAAGTTCAAATGTTGTGAGAGCTGACAGTGCCAAGATCCTATAGAACACATCTGCCCTTCATTGTGTCTGTTCAGCATTCATCTGAAGGCAGAATTTAGTTTGTACGCTGAACTGGGACAAACCTACAGCAATTATTAGTATCTTTGGGCACTGGAAATACATAATGAAACTGTCAGCATAGTCTAAATTATGAGATAGATAATTTATCTGCTGTAAGACTGAATGAAGAGTGTTCTCCCCAGTGCTCAGAATAATTCTCTGCTTTATATACTTGTCTAAATGCTGACCACATGTTGGGCAATGCGTTTGTAGCATTTGCCCCAGTGTTTGATTTTTGAACTGGCATACATTCACCACTCCAAGTAACTAAAATAATCTGGGGGAAAAGCACAAAGTGCCCATTAAAGAAAATAATTTCAATAACAAGTTGAGCCCCTTGGGGAATGAGCTATTAAAAAAAGTAATCAGAAACTTGGAAGGTGGGATTTTGTGCTTTTATTTGTATTTAAGACGTCCACAAGGCCGAGACACAAACCCAAAGAATGGGGCATTTGGTTAAAAACCTGAAGAAAGAGAGGTTCATTTCTTTGTGAAGTTAACAACTACTGTAGATTAGAAAATGAGCTCTTACCAAAGTTGCGAACTATAGAAATATATTCTTTTGTTCCAGAAATCCCTCTGGGATGACATTCTTTACATATGTTAATTTCTGTTAAGTTATATGATGTTCCACTAATGAATGGAACAAAACTGGTTAGATGGCAATGAGAGAGTGAGCCAGCCAGGAATCTTTCATTATTCAGAGCTATGCATGAAAGGCTGGTCAGCATTTCCATTAAAACTTGCTATTTTCAGGGGTTTATGCTCAGCTGTAAACATTTTCTCCAACTGAATATTTGAGGATTTCAGTGTGAGTGCACAGTCTGATTTTACTGATTATGACTTAAACAAGTGTGATGCAAAAAGAAGAAGAAGAAGAAGATATGGTTAAATTTGGCTGAGTTAGCGTTATTTAGTTTCATAGTATTACAACATGTGAATTCTTAACTGAAATGCAAAATAGTCTAAATCTGGACCTCTAAGAAGAAGGATAATCTTGTAGATGAATTAGATTGAAGTTAATTTTTCTGTCAGTGACTGTGGCACTGGCTCTGTGAGTTGTTTGGGGCAAGCCAGTTGATCTTTCTGTGTCTCAGTTTCTGATCTTAAAACCTGTTTCTGAAACCTGTTTCTAAAGGAAGTAGCCTATTAATATTTCTAATTGTTCTATAGTGGTGTATTGATGTCTTACATTAAGTTCCCTTCCCTTCCCTTCCCTTCCCTTCCCTTCCCTTCCCTTCCCTTCCCTTCCCTTCCCTTCCCTTCCCTTCCCTTCCCTTCCCTTCCCTTCCCTTCCCTTCCCTTCCCTTCCCTTCCCTTCCCTTCCCTTCCCAACACTCTGCAATACATTGCTTTTGTAGTCTCTGGTGAACGGTGAACATGCCTGGCTTCTGGCCTACTCTTTTCTATGGTAAAAATGCTATTATAAAATCAGGTTTCATCCTCTTGAAGTTCTGCAATGTGTCTCCTGTTTCTCTCAGATGTCTAAGACTGTTTGTCGTGCTGTTGAATGGTTTTGCAATGTGCTTAGACTCATCTTGTGAAGGGATATTCATTCCAACCATGCTTGTTGAAGGAATATTCTGTTTTTGCAGATCCCAGTCTTCCAGATGGTCTTAAAAAAGTTAATAAATAGCATCTTTCTAATCACACTTTGGTAAGTCTTTTAGTCTATTATCCTGAGGCAAGCTTAAACTCAGGAAAGTAATTAGGAAAACTAATTCGCCTACTTGATTTAGTCCAATGACGTAACTGTCTGATATTAGGATTTTGGGATAAGATTCATACTGAGTAGCATGAAAGTGATCGGGGAGAAGCTCCGAGCAGAAATGTAACTAAGATGCTTTAAACCTCCTGTCTGCAGGAGTGTTTCTTTCCACTGATTATAGGGAGAGTTTAGGAAGTACAATGTGTAGTATAGGTACTTGAAGGTAAGTGCTGCAAATACCTCCATAATTTCTTTTCCTAAAAAGAGGCAGATCTCTATATGTTCTTTATGCTATTGGTTAAAGAATGACCAACAGATTTGATCCATTCTTTGCCCCTAAAATGGGACACCGGCAAATAAATTAATCTTTTAGGCATAGGAATGCATATTTTCTATGTATATTGATGAACCATTAAGAAAAAAATATCCATACAGTACTCTGTTGAAGTTTTCTGACCTTCAAGATCCATGAATGAAATAATTCCTGCTGTGTCTATTTTTACCTGTTGACCTTATCCTGCTACTGATTTGGTGTGGTGGCTGCTGAAAGGTCAGCTGAAATGTGAAGATGATGAGCTTCTGCTGTATGTGGTTTTTTCAGCTGTCATGTCCCATCTCCATTCACCTGAGGTTTGTATTTTTGACTATAATTACTCCTCAGTAATGCAAACACATGTGGAAAGTGGGATGGGGAAGGTTGGAGGTGGGATGTGTACAAATTCATTAGTCAAGCAGCTACTTCAAAAGAGATCATAACGGGAAAGAGACACCCTTCTCTCAGGCAACATACGTTACATACATAAACTTAGTTTAGTATAAACAGGAGTGCAACTTGGGAATATGATTTCCTATCTTAATTTTTCACTGATGTGGTACATGATTGTGCGACAGTAAAAGATCTCCCCGCCACCAAAACCCTCAACCATTTTGAAATGTATTTTAAACTTAAAGTAACTTCTTGAAATCGTTGCTCTTCACCATCCTCATCCACCCATTTCAGTGTGCGTAAGTAATGTGTGATATCCTCTATTACATACATCTATTAGGCATTCAACAGAGAAGACCAAAATATCTATAATGATTATTATCCGCGATATGTATTGGTATATACTCTAAAATGAAGTTTCCACTAACCGTCCTGGATCAGTGAACAAAAAAACTCTGTAACATCTACGCTCTAGCAAAGTTCACCAATGCACACAAACACCAGGCAATTCACAGCTACTCTTTCATCTCCCTTCTAGCAGTGAATTATTCTGCATACTATCTAAGCAGACTAAGTCAGTTGTCTATTATCTAACTGCTCATTTACCAGTGATCCAAAAGTACATCTTAATTTCCTATATAGTTGTCTCAACCTGTTACTGTAGATAATGACTGCAAGGAACAGAAAAATAATTGGCAAATCAAGATTAATTTTTATGAACTATTTTCATGGTTTTCTGTACAGGGATCAGTTCTGTGCCATTTTCTTCCCTAATGTAAGTGCAAAGACAGACTGTATTTTTTCACTTTATAATTAATAACACCTACCTTGACTCTTTCAATTGACTGTTAAGTATTTTTATGAAGTGATGATTTCCCTGCTTTTCTTCATTATTTTTCACTCTTTGCCAAATAGCATTTGGAATTGAATAAGACCTGTGGATTTTCACAAATCTGTTTGAAACAACACTTTGTGTTACTAATCTTGGTCTTTGTGAATGTTCATCTGAAAAAGTCATGTGATTTCTATTACTTTACTGAATGACCTGACATTTATAAACAAGAACAGTGCCAGAAACAATCATTAGGACACTTGGTCTCTCACACATGGTATGGAAATGCACAAAAAGTAGGAAGGTTAGCAGATCAAGAAAATTTCAAGGTAGTACATCTTTTTACCGTCCTTCTACTTCCACAGGCAAAAAAAATCTGATTATCTAGAGATGTTCTCTTCAGGTTTGAAATAGTTGATTTGTTTGCGACTGAAAGAAAAGATGTAGACTGGATTCATTAATCTTTGATTCATCTTGTCACACTATTGGGATGACACTTTCATCCTATACTGATGTGTGCATTTGTCTGTCCTGTCAAACAGGTCCAGTCCATCCATATGAATATTCTTTATCCTCTATAAACTGATGATATTGTAGGTCCTCTCTAATCCTTTTGTTCTTACTGGGGATTCTGGCAGTGGTAAAAGCTGTCTCCTTCTCTAGACAAGCTATTCAAGACAAACACATTCCTTTTTCCCCTGGAAGTTGCAACAGAATCCCTGTAGGTCATAAAGGTTAAAAGAGGTACTATTAATGCTCAAAGAAGCCAGGAAATATTCTACCCATTCAGTTAGATTATAAATTACATAGTAATTATACACATATCCTGGATATCTCTTCCTGAACAGTCTTGGTGTTAAAACCCAATAGGGTCAAAGTCACTATTTCAGACTTTCAGTAGTCTCAGGAATTCTGATTCCCTTGTTGAATACAAAAATGGCAAAGGCAAGTAGGTTCGTCATGTCTAAAGTTCTTATTAACAATTATTTAAAATGCTATGAGCCTCTGCTCAGGAAATCTCCGTGTGCTGAAAGGAGCTCTTCTCCTTTTAGAGCCTGTGGAATATGGATTACCTATCAATATCTATGTGTGTGTTACTTGCATATGCTTAAAAACTCTGTTTTAAAAGATGAAGCTAACTTAACACCCATGCTGTACAAATACTTAGGAAGATAAGGTCCCTGCCAAAGGAATCAGTATATTTAAAATATTTAAGTTAAATCAACATGGAAACTATCACATGAACTGAACAATGAATGTACCTCCATTAGATGGAAGGACAGACTTCTCACCAAACACGCATTTATGTGTCTTCCAGATTGGTCAACTCTGCCATAGGTTATCTTGCTCATATGATACATAATAAAACAAACAAGCCAAGCAAAGCCAAGCAGCAAAAACCCCAACATTTTCAGACAAATTCACAACAGCTTCTTTTCGGATATAATTGTGGAACTTTTTATATCAGAAATTCTTGGGTGCTTTTCATTCAAGATACATAGAGAAGTTTGTGGGTTTTATAGTTTCCCTGGATTATAATGAATCTCTAAATGATTCAGACATATTGTCTGCTTCTTGTCTGGAATGGCTTGAGCAACACATGTATATGTTTTTCTTTAGACAGAAAAAAATGGTCATAGAGGAGGTTCCAAAGATAAGCCACTTTCTCCTTTCATTTCTGCTTCATAATCTTCTGATTTCATCATAGGAGTCTTTGGGATTCCAATATGGAAGATAAATTTTGTTGGTTCACTTCTTAGCTTCATCTCTTCACTGAGATATAACACTTAGTAGATACTGACATTTCTTAGGACTGAGATACCTGGTCTGATTCATAAAAGCAATTTTTACCCATTTTGAGTTAGTGCCTGTCATTTTTAGACAACTAAAAGCAGACATTGCAGACTCAGGCCTTTGTTGACCTGAATTTGCATTTTTCTGGCTTAGTACTAACTTCCTTGTGCGAGGCATGTGGTGAGCCTGTGAATAATCCTGACATGTTGTTACTCTGCCTTGAGGTGCCACTATAGTGCTAATGGAAGTGAGGACAGCAGCTTCATCTTGAGCAGCAGAAGGAAAAGCACCGGTTTGGATTGTGTGTTGTTTTCCTCTTTATTCTTAGAATTATTCTGTAAAAGACATCAAAATGCTGATTGTTTGCTGAATGATTATGTTCTCTGAGGAATTAGTAGTGAATGACACAGAATGTAAATTATAGATAATGAAGTACATATACACAGACTCCCTTTGAAGTGCCCAAGGTTAATTTCTGTGTAAAATAATGATATGTTCACTTGAAAATTGATCAGTTATATGCAAATTAAAGAAGAAAACCCCTTTAATTATGACAACCTTATAAATTAATCAATGTACCTATTCAGTAACTCTATATAATAGATGTCCCATTTGAATTATCTTCAGGATATATAAGCAATGAAAATAGCATAAAAATGTAAAGTTATTTACACTAATAATGTGAACCATTTTGTTTTGTAGTCAACCAGATGCTTCAGAATACAAAAAGATAAATCGAAAAATTAAATTAATAAGAGAGGAAAGATCCTCTTATGGCTGAGGCAACGGATTGGGAGTTAGCAAATTTGATTTAAATTTCTGACTCTGTCACAGGCTTCCTGTGTGACCTTAGATAAGTCCTGTTTTCTCTCCAGACCTTGGTTTCTCATCAGTTTATAGGAAAGAGTAATGTGCTTCCTTCTGAACTGTTCTGTCTTTTTTTTTTTTAATTTTTGTAAGCTACAGTATATGCAATGTTACTCTGAAAACTGCATTAAATGCTTCATACTTTAAATTGTAAGATCTCAGCTTTCAGAGGAATGAAGGCTCTTTGGGGCCACAGGTATTTTATGGCTGAATTTGCCTTTTGAAGATGGTACCAAGCCAGCACCCACTTTCAAACTCAGCGCACTGTTTTGTTGATGCAAGCGTGTGCTAAGTGTCCATCTTTGGGAGATTTCCAGGCAGGTGGGTAGGCAACCTGAACTGGCACTACCTCTTTGCACAGGTACAAGTAGAGCCCTTTTGCAGGTTGGCACCATGGTAGTTACGTCTATCTGGCCAAACCTTTTCCCATACACACTGCAGGGCCTTGCAGAAGCTTCCATATATCTGACATCAAACAGATGTGTCAGCTGTGTTCCTTCATCAACTGTATGATGAATATGCTACCTAAATCTTGGTGCCTTGTTTTCTTCAGGAACCTCTGGACACTGGACTAATACAAAGAACACTCAGTGAAATTATGAAAGGTCTGATAGAGAAGTAATCATTAACAGATAACATTTTTCTCTTTAATGCTTACAAACACACGCATAAAGATTATCTAGATATGTAAAATCTCTCACTTCTATCAGCTATTGTGACACCTCATGCTAAATTGGTTGTTGTCAAATATTTCCCTACAAAAATCAGAGAAAAATGTTTGAATGAAAAATACTGCTTTTTGGAATAAATATGAGCAACTGAATTAATGTTTTATTTTAAGTAATTAGTTTATTGTAATGCAGTAATATATCAGATATTCTTTTTAACTTTTAGTTATGCAAGCGTTGAAAATAATATTTCTGAGAATGTAATCAGTACTTTCTTTGCATTTTAATTCTGTTTCTGTCTTTACTTTAGATTTTATATGTTGAAAAGACATTTTTTTCTACATATGTGACTTTCTTTAAAAACACAAATAAAGCTCCAATTCTACAACAGTAAAGTGTGTTTGAATTGATATGCCTTAGAACTAAACATATTTCTGGCTATATGCACAAAGATTTCAGAGTATGTTAGTGTGTGTTTGTGTACACACAGCCACAAACACACATACATACATCAACTGTTTCAGTAAATACAGGTCTTTATTTCTATCTTTCACTGCAAGCTGTGTTCTTCTCTGTAAATCTGCCACTTGTCACATTAAATGTGAATATCACCAAAAAGAGGAATTTAACCCAGAAACAAAACTGCTGGTATCCCATAACTGTGATAAATCAAGTATATTTTACATTTTGAAAACATAGCAGGACATTCATTCCTCACAGTGGCAGATATTTTAAAATACACAGAAAAGGATATTTTAAAAATTACTTCTATTCATTGAATCTCCAAACAAATTGTGGTTTCCTTTTGTGGGTTTTACACATATAGATATATCTGTACCTAGGCTTGTTATCGAGCCTCCTTGTTTAGACAGTTGGGGAAAATACCACTCTAAAGGTGTGATTTATCTCATCTAAGTCAACATCTATTTACTGTCTATGTTTCTCTTCATAATGCAGAATTTCTTCTCATAATGTAGGATATTAGTAAATGTATATAAGATGGAACTTGATACTTGCAGTGAATGCTTTACATGTTGCTACTTACAATGAATGTTTTAAACCATTTAAGAAGTGCATCAACACTGACAATTGGTCATCCACACTTTCAAGACATGTCTTTCTAAAAAGACATTATTTCCAAAGTTAAACAAGGGCTAACATATTTTTTTAAAAATCAGAGTAGTTGTCCACCATTTTTATGGATGCCCACCTGACAGGAAGCAATGAATCAGCGTCAGTTAGACCATAGCAGCTGGGTAACTCATATCCTGCATACTCTTGCTGAAATGTGGCCTCTCCTGATACGGGGACCCAACCTCTATGCGTGGTAAATGCATGGCACTGTCCAGTGGAAAGCAAATACGTCCTCAGCTTTGTCAAATCAGCAAGTGCCTTTTGTTTCCTTCATGACCCAGAAACTACACTGTATTGCAGCCATTCTCCAAGAGATATGGACAGTCATAAGAAATAAAAGGTCTCTCTTAAGAATTCAGGGATCATCACATACTGCAGAATGTAGTAAAGAGCAGGGAAAACTTACTTTCAGTCCAGATCAACATATGCATCTACTATTGAAATGTTCTTGATTTATAGCAGAAACTGTCATGAGGCTGGTTCAAGAACCATCCCCTTAATAATCATTATTTCTCTCTTACTTTTTTTTTTTTGCCTCCAGCCTTCAAGTGAATGAGTTAAGAGCTCATTACAAATGAAATATTATTTAAACAGCCTTATTACGTTTAACTAGAAGTTTTCATAGATACATAGATTACCTTCAAGCCAGAAGGGACCATTACATCAACTGGTTTGACTTGAGTAATGCAAACTGTATAATCACATCAGTTTCTCTTGCAATGGGCTCTGTAAACATTGTTTGACTGCAGCTCATCTCCTACAGTCACATTTTGTCTTAATTTGATAATACAGAAATGGAGAATCTGCAACTTTTCTTGGTAGTAGTGTGTTCGTGGGATGAATTTTCCTTGCAATTAAAAATGTGTGCTATTCTTGCTGTGGCCAAGCTGTTGAAGTTAATTCCAACTTCCTTAAAGTTAATTCCACCTTCCATTTGATTTTCTTTTTAAGGATACTTAGAGCTTTGTTAAACAAATTTCTTTGGGGCTGCAATTTCCATGGTTGTTTGCAGCCTAGTGTTTAGTTTGCTCATTGGAGAAAAGCACAAACAAAATTGGCTAAGTGGGGTCTGACTTAAGGCCCTGCAAAAAAAAATAATCTTTTTTTTTCTTTTATTTTTTCCTTTTTTTCCCCCTTTATAATAGTAACAATGGCTGAAAGCTCTAGTCTAAAATTTTGAGCTTTTATGTAGTTGCTTGAGATCAAAGGAGGAAGATGTGTTTAAAGGAAGGCATTTGCACAGCTTTAAAGTCAAGTATTTACGATCAGATTATCATATTTTTTTAATTAAGTGAAAGTTAGAAACAGATACTGGCACCCATTCTGTCAGGATATGGCTCTCGCACCTCTCAGTACTTCAGTGTCACCAGTATTGATCATATGGAGTTCAGGATCCACTCTCACAATTCTTTTGGTGGATCAGAAAATTGCAGTGTTATGCTTTTGTCTTTACTTGTGAGAAAATTTGGTAATTTCCTAGTACTTTATCTTTCTAATGATTTTAAGAAAGAGACTAAAATTAAAAAGGAGGTAGGAGACATAATGAAGAATGGGAAATATTTTGAAAGAAGTGCAAAGCTTTTGAAAAATAAGGTTTATATGTATGTTTGAAACAAGCTGGTAGAAAACTTAGTATTTTTCCATTCATAAGCTGAATTATCTGTGAATATTTCCTTTCATAATGAAGCTTTTTACCCTAATGAAGTGCTAGTCACTGGAAAATAGTATAGCCTGAGATGAATTAGTAACCTTACGAAATCAGCACTGCAGTGACCACAGTGCTTGTAGGTGGTACGGGGACAGAGAAAGGCTTTGAGAGAACCCCACCTCCACTAGACTTTATAATTCCCAGGAGCTTCAGAACCAGTCAACTCTGGAAACTAAACTACAGAAAGTTTTTTAAAAAACATGGTTCTTGTTTCACCAGCCCCTACAGCTGGTTATTATTGAGATGAATACAAAAATGTGGCAAGTTTATTAGCACTCTAAAACCTGTAATGGAATGATTTAAATTTAATTCAACTCTTTCAGCGGAGAAAAGTCTGTGCATCCTACCCCCCAAGGCCAGGTAAGGCAAGCACAGAATAGTAATAAAAAAAAAAATATTCTGTCTTCAAAATGGTGCAACATATGCATTTCACTTACAGTTCAATTGGCATGTTTGATAGATACGAAGGACTTTTTTGTTTTCTTGCTTGCTTTCTCTTTGTCTCTTTCTCTCTCTCTCTTACTGTATTTTCTTTCTAGAAGATACTATAATGTTTATTAATTAAAAGTAAAATGTTATAACTTTATTACAAAGGTGTGAAGAACTTTGTGTCATAATCAAAGAGAGGTTACAGGAGCCTTTATGAAGGAGTGGTAAATCATGGGAAAAACTGTCTCAATTATTTAGCAAAACCGAGAGTGGAGTAAAGACTCTGGGATCCAGGAAGTTCTCATCCTGCCCATGATGCTGACTTTATCTTCCCACATTGAAACTGGATGCTCAAAGACAGACAATGAAATTGTCTTTGTTATTCTAAGACCCACTCACGGTATCTGGGCTGGAAATCACTGTGTCTCTGTATTCCTCAGTTTCCCATTTCCAAACCAAGAAACCAATGCTGATTATCAAACTGGTAGTCTATCCATGCAACACTAGTCAGCAGAAGTTTAGGAGCTGAATGAACTCTGAAAGTACATCTTGCCTTGGTATGACAGCAAACTGCTGCATCACTGTAGCTAGCTTATTAGCTTGTTTTTGAAAAAGGAAATAAAGCAGTATGTAAACATGTCAAAATTAGTATCGGTGTGAAACTTTCCCATATACAACAAGAGAGACTTAGCAGAAAGCCTATGTGTTATTTACACCCTTCATCAGCTTTAATTTTACTTCGATTCTGGAAAGCTGCATTGCATTTTTATTCCTTTGTCAAAAGGATATTGTGAAGTTTAATTATTGAATGTTTCTAAATAGTTTGGCAATCAATTATATCTATCACTGTAATTGATGATAATTGAACACATAAAAACTTTTTTTTAGAGGGCGGAAGTTTGAAAGGTCAATATCATCCCAAGCTTGTATAGAATGAAAATCTTCTGTTAAAAAAAACCCAAAACCACAACCCAAACCCAAACAAAATTGAGGCAAGTAAAGGGGATGGTAGTCAGAAACTCTGAATACAAATGTTTTCTTCCTTTAGGGGAAAACTCAGTTAATTCATTTTACATTTTAAGCATTCCCTTGCAGTGATGTGAATTCAGAGCAACACCATTGTTCTTGCATACAATGTGAGAAATAAAATAGGCTAGGAGGGAAATACTAGACTATACTATTTTGCGTTTTGTGAGAAATGCAGAAAGACATACGATAAAATGGGCATCAACAGTGTGACGATAGATACTGAGCTGGAACCTGGAAAACAGATGAGGTTGGAAAAATTATTTCAGTTTTATGAACATGGAAGCTTAAAATAAATTATCCAGAACTGTTTATAATTAAAATCTTTAATTAGAATTTTTAATCATGACCTTCTCTTATTTTGCTGTTTCTTTTCTTTCTCTCTTTTCATTGATTAGGAACCTGAAAAAATTGTATGGGTACACTCAGTTGCCTAAATACCTTCATCTGCACACTAGCTGCACTTCTTTTCTTGGTCTTTCATGACTTCTAAAACACAGATGCAGTGACCTTTGCAGATGGGCAGTTTTGCAGTTTTGTTACTATAAGGGAATTCATATCTTTTTTCTGTATGCTGTGCTCTCTGAGAACTACCAGTCTAAACTGGTAACATTTAGAAAAGGAAAATACTTCATCGTTTTTTCCCGTTTGAGCCAAAATTCTTTGTCATATTTCTCTCTGTCAGTAAGTTTATGTCTTTACATACAAATGTGGAGAGACAAGAGGTTCAGTACAGAAAACCTAATAAAAACAGATTCCAGTCTTAAAAAATTTCTGTTGACAATTTCTTATAATGAGGAGTGTAAGGAGTTAATTGATTTTGGAATGCTGATTATTTCTAAAGCTCCTGCTAGAGACGTGTTTATTTTTTATATTAGAAGGTTTATCATATCTCCCTGACACCTAGCTTTCTGCCTGCCTCTGTAAGCTTCTAGGGGTTTCCTTGGGCCTGCCAGCAGAAACTTGCTACATAAGTCTACCTACCAGGAGAAACTCACTGCTTGAGTTTACCAGTGCCATCCCCAGACATAACAACCATGAAATTATGTTGTAATGAGCAGAGGAGGAAAAGACGGCTCTTGTCCCAGCTAGTTGTAGGGAAAGCAGTTAGCTCTGCAGCTCCTTCCAGTTTGTCTGGATTACACTTGCAACACGAAATATGATGATGATGATAATAACAACAACAACAACAACTTAATTTGGCCATTTTTCCCTAAGAAGCAGGGACATATCAATGCATAGTTCTGTGTAACCACAGGAAAAGGGGGGATCTCAGACCTATAGTTTTCCTTCTGGTGAATGCTGAGAGGTGCAGATTAAAATCAACACCAAGTGGGTGAGGTTGGACCCTTATCACAGAGGCTGTGCTGTCTGCAAGAGGGTGGAGGCTATGTCATTTTATTTTCAGTTATCACCACTAATAAACACATCTCCTGAACCATCACTACCCACTTATTCTAAGTGGTTCTTTCAGAGTTTTTACTCCTATTCTTTGAATTATCTTGTCCTAGCTTGCACCACTTAGGTGTAGACAGGTGTGAGGGTTTTACCATCCTCACTTTGTCGTTGTTAATGAATGAAATACCTAAACCACCACCCACCTCTCACTTTGAATGATTCTGCAGTTCTAGTCTAATTTTATATTTTCAGCTATCATGCCCTAGCTTGTACTTACCTATTAGTATCTTTTTCTTCTTCTTCATCATCGTCTTCTAGTTGTTCCTTTTTCCCTTAAAGGCCCAGTTCTGTACCTTTGTTGCAATCTCCTGAGCAATTTTGACTCCTTTTGATAGGAATAGAAATTTCATTCTTTAAAATCTACACCTTTCTAGGTCTTATTCTCCTGTTGAACTTCCTGCTTCTGGCTTTGGATATTAATTCTCTGTCTAACTGGCCTAACTGTCTGAAACAATTTGAAGCACCAACACTGAATTTTGCATTATTAATGGAAGATCTTCCTCTTCTCAGTTTTTAGGACATCAGTATTGACACGAGGCCATTTGTAAAGTCTTGTTTTTTCTTCTAATTATTCTATTTGGTCGTTGGACTATAAACAAGTAGTTGTGACAAACTGGAATATAAATGGAGGATAAAATTACTGACGTGATTGAGATCTTTGTCTCAAATTGTATTCTACTTTTCTTTATCTAAACTGTTGTGTCAGCACAATGGAGAGAGTCTGCCCTTAAAATAAAATAAAATCATTATTATGGCATATCATGTTTCATCCATTTAAGGCACTGTCTTTGTGTAAAACTATTTAATCTGTTTACCAATATCCAAGATTTGTCTATGGTAATTAATTTGTTTATGAAATTTGTTTTGCCTTAAGAAGTATGGCATAAGTGGTAAAAAATTCCCTATGAACCATCTGAAAACAAAACTTGAAAAAAATTAATCTCCTCTTACAAGTCTTTTTTTCTTTTGTGTAAGATTGACCCTGTGATGTCCCTGGGATTATGCAAAACAGCATTTGAAAGATCCAAGCAGAAATACATGCATTTAATATCTCCATATTTTCATGCACAGTAGCATGCAGCTGCTGTTGTTTGTTTTAGAAAAGATTGCAGTTAAATCTTCATACATCATATTCTGTGATAATTTTATATTCTACAGTTTTCAGAGCTACGATGGAACTTGGAGATTGAACATTTGACTGTTTCATTAGGTGTTGTGTTAAGACTTCTACAACACCTCTTTTCTTTTTGTTGGTCTTGATTCTGGAATCCCTATTTACATGAATAACTCCTTCAACGTGTCAACAGACCCACCAGTTTCAAGGTATGCACTTCAAAGAGAATATATAGTCCTCTATCTTAAAAATACATTTCTAACTGTAAGTGCAAATATATAAAAAAGCTATATGTGAAAGAGATTTCTTTACCTCTCAGAAACGTAGATTTATGTAAACATTGTATATGTGTGTCCAATGTATAAAGAACACGCTTGTGAATACACTCCTCCTGATATTAATACATATTTGTATGCAGATGACTTAATGAGTACTTTTTTACTACAAAAGCTTAGAAATACTAAAGACTGTTTCCTTAATTCTAACAAGTAATAGTTACCTCATCAGCAAAGTATTAAATTGGAATCCTCCAGTAAGGAGGACTCCAATTTAAAGGAAGTTTTTGAATTCAGTTGTCCAGGGCATTACTGGCACAATCTGACCAGGATATGTTACCTGGAGATGGATTAAATTTTTGACCAAGTTATTTTAAAATTAAAAAACCCGCAGTGTTTTGTCACTCACCCAGGTGTTTTGTAAATTCATGTTGTTTTGCTGAATTTTTTCCATTAAGTAAAAAAACCCCACAGCTTCTAAAATTATATTTTCAGAGCAGCGTTCCTCTCACTATTTTAAAAATGCAAGATTTTGATATTTCCGTTTGAGAAAACATTTAACCTTGAAATTGTGAAGAAAATCCAATATCTTTCAGAACAAAGTAAAAATGTTACAGTAAAATTAAATTATTTATTTAAGCCAAAGTACACTTTTCTCTCCTGCCCGTGAATCAAACATTTCATTATCTGTATTACTTTTAAATAACTTTAATCTTTACAGATCTCAACCTTGATTATGTCTTTGATGATCTTCAACCCAAATTTTAAGTTCTAAAGCTTTCCTAGTCTCTTAGCGATGTAGATAAAGGATAAACTTAATCATGGGCAAGGACGCTGTAGCAGAAGTTATGGGTGTGTGGCTTGTGGTGACAGGTCTCTGAACACACAAACAATTTCTCCTATTGTTGTAAAGTCACATCGAGAGCTGTCATGAGCTGACTCTGTCTCAACTGTTCCCCCTTCAGTCCATAAACATATTCCTCTCCCAAGCAGCCCGGTGGCTGCTGTGCGCCTGTGGGTGCCTGTTGGATGTGCTGGGGTGCATATGACTGCAGCTGTGTTCGAGGCTGAGCTCGCAGGCAGGCACTGACCGCGCTGGCAAACATGCCTGTTGAAGAGAATGTCTTCTGGAGAGGTCTCCTCAGCATCTATGGGAACTTGCAGCTTCCCCCTTGTTTTTCTGAAGTCGGTCCACTGATTTTAGGTCTTATGTTAATGGTTCAGTAGAAAGGAGTAGTCAGAAAAGTAACTTAAAAGATCCAAAGATGTAAATTAAGAGACTACCTATTTAATATGACTCTTCCACTTACTTTCTACCGGCTGCTTCTTTTTGTCTTCACCATCATTATTAATACTATGAATTGTGTATATATATATATATATATCTCAAAACAGTCTAAAGCAAGAGAAAAATGTTTCCCTCAGTCATTAGCATGAATCTTATTTGTACTAATATATGCAATATCTCTGAGTTCAAAAACTCTTTTGAAGGTCAGTTTCCTCATTCGTAGGGTGGGTGTAATTTTCCTTGAGTTTTTGAAAGTTAATTATCTACCGTTTGCATATTACATTAAAGGGTTAAACCTTAACATGGATATTATTAGTGTTATTATTGCATAAAAATAAGTATACATAAAGAACTACATAGTGTCACCTAAAGTTATAATAGGTTCATATGAAATTTATCATTGCAGATTGGTTGCTCTCTTGCATTAAGTAATCACAGTGAGATTAGATAAGGATAAAATTAGCATAAGGGGAAAAAAATGAGCTAGTCTACTTTTATAAGGTGTTCCTTCACATTGTATCTTATATCCTTAAAAAATCCCACAGATGTAGTTAAAGTTTCCAGGACAGTGAATCCAATAAAAAGTACGGTTTTGTGAAAAGTTGAAATTGTGGTTTTTGCTAATGGCAATTCATGAAATTTGTTTTAATGAGAAATGCATTTTTCTCCTTACAAAGTTATCATACCTGCTACTTTTTATCACAGTCATCCTACCCAAAGTTTGTTTTTTCCCCATACCTTATGATGTTCATTTTTTAATTTCCTCAGTGCTTTTACTCTAAATAATTGTAGTTGCTCCTCTTAGTCCCTGCAAACTGGATAAAGAATTCTATGATGGAAGTTACATAAGAGGATTGCTTTATGCATATATGAAGCATTTCCTTTGTAGAATATTTTCTGGGGGTCTTTTATTGGATTCATGTGAAAATGCAGTGTCTTGGCAATATTTAGCTCCATGTACAATATTTTCCTGAAATCTGGATAAATCTGCAGACTTTTTTTTTTATTAGCTAATCCTTTATTTCTTATGTACTTAGCCTCCTTTGGTGGCCAAATTTTTTTTCAGGAAACAATAACAAATGAGTAAGATGCTTGTTTTAAAACAAAGAAAAGGTCTGCATTCTAGAATTCTACCTATTTGTAACCCAGGGTTTGATCATATCATTAACTTAAATTGTAAAAAAATACTTACGTAAGAAAATGAACCTCTCTATAGACTGTTTGACAAAATTTGGTGCATAGTCCAATGGGCAAGGAACAGGAGGGTTCTTGCCGTGTACTCACCCTTTTACAAGAATCCATGTCAATCTTGTCCTTTGGAAACAACTACCTGAATCTGCAAAATACTATTCAGCCTATCTCCCATTAGGGAAATTTCTAAGGTCACAAAACGGCCAAAGAATCCTTCTGTTTTCTTCTTGCTACTGTAAAATCTAGTCTCATATCTAATCTCAATCTGGACAAATTCTTACTTTATAGTGCATCACATTTGCAATATTTGTATAGCAAGTAATCAATGTCCTTCTAATTCTGAACTTGAATGATTTGTGGCAAACCCAGTAACACACTCAGAAATTTCTCAGGCAGCCATAGGATTAGTTCAAGCTGCTGAAGGAAGATGAGATTAAATGAGAAAAGTTGTGGGAAGAAATGCAGCAGGAAAGAAGTTCAGTCAAAAAGCATTACTAAATGCAGAAGAGTAGATGAAGGCTGACACTAGAAGTTTCCTGCTGTCATTTTCTCTTCAGAGGATGAAATGGAAGACTCCAGCATGGATCAGACTCAAACTGCAGAGTTACACATACTGGCATTTTATAATGGCTTCTTAACTGTCCATCTTGTTCACCTCCCTCCCTTTAGTTTTAAGGGATTTTTACCAGCCTTCATGATGGCATGGGCCAGGAGGCAAATGTTTCATATTAGAAATCCGAACCCCATCGTTTTGAAGCCAGAGCTGTACTCCTACTGCCGGTGTTCTTTCTAGGTTTTTACCTCCTTTTAAGCTCTGTCTTGTGGTCCCATCGGCTATACTGAAAATGGCACACTGCAGATATAAGATTGCCTTTGGTGCCTGTTTGAGCATCCCTTCATCTTTGAGCTGCCTGGACTGTAATTACAAAAGACACAAGAAGATATACAGATTCATGGGACTGTCAGACAGTCCTATTTTATTGTGGTTCAAAATGGCTTTTGCAATTAATCTTCGTTATTCATCTACTTAATCATTTCAGCATTTAATGCTGAAAATTATTTATTTTCAATATTAACTTTGCCATCATTATTAGTACTATTTTTTTCATCATCCTGAGTAAGTTTCTCTTCTGAAAGACCACTTCTTCCTGATATGCCTGGAAATGAATGACATATGAGTATCAGATGCTAAAATGTAACAAGAAATGATGCACACCTGGATGCAAAGGTTATAAATCCAGATCGTCTGGACAGATGAGAAGCAGATGTTGAAGTTCCTATGGGATTTTTTTTTTGTCAACTAAGGAATATTACAGTCTACTGACTGAATGTAATATGTCCATATTATTTTTGGCTAGTTCACTTGATGTGTGATGTTGATCTGAATTGATGTTCCCAAACAGACCATTCATGTTGTCGATAATTCAGATGCCAGTGAGCTGTCTTGGTATGCCAGACTGCATATGCTAACATTTAATGCCAGACTGAACTTGCTGTGCTATTCAGCAGGATGAATCACCGTAAGGGAGAATGGCTCCCCAGGTGTATTGTGCCATATGTTTCATGGTGTAGTGAGTAAAGAAACCAAAGTGTTTGACCCACATCTTGCAGTGTAACTTCTACCATCTTCCTCCGCTTAGGTTCTGGGAACTCCTTTGAAAGTAAATGTGTTGCCTCAGCGTAAATAAATGATACAGTGCCGACTATAGCAAATCCCAGTGATGTTTCCACTGAAAATCTCGAATTCACTTAGTTGGAAGAATGTGAAGTATGCATTTACAAAAACAAAATAAAGAAAGGGTAACAGAAGCTGTAAGAAGCTATAAGATAATATGTGCAAAGATCAACATCCAGAGATCCATGGAACTGGGGGGTTCAACTGGGACATCTTGGGGTTCAACATAGCCCCAAAACCTTTCTTCAGCATTCCTGTTCAACAAAAATTTCTTGAAGACAAAATGCATTATGTTTTCACTCTACTAGAAGACAAGGACTTCTAAAATTAGTTTGTTTCCCTAATGCAGGTTTTCCCTTTGAAGGGGGAAAGAGGATGGTTTGATCTTTTTGTCTCGAGTGATTAAACATTCATGTTGCCACATAGGCACACTGATGTCACTCTTACCTCTACCTCCATCCAAAGTAATTAATTTTCTAAAATTTCCTCTTCATAACAAAATGTTGGTTCCTGCAACAAATAGAAGGTGATAAACAATTATTTAAATCTGATAAACCACTGTGAACTGTTAACTTTGAAATGAAATATTGTGATAGACTGGTGTAACACAACTGTTTATCCCTTCTCTTGATCACAAATTGGACAAGAATTGGAACAGTTGGACAGCAGCCCATCTCTAGCCACCATCTGCTTGTTGTAAAGTAGCTGTATGTTGTATTTTTTGCTTTTTTTATTACTGTTATTAACACACAATAAAAAAATACATTTAAATAGCATTAAGGTTGTAACACAAAACAAGAAAGTGGAGACAGTTCGTCTGATTTGTGCCCTGTTTAAAATTATTTGGATGCTACTTTTTGTAACATTTTTGGTCTTCTACTATGTCCTGCCATTTGTTGCATTTCAAGCAGATATCCAGCAGTGATAAGCACCCATCTCTTCTCTATTATGGGATATTTTTAAACCTCTTCCTCTTAATTTAATTTTTAATGCATTATGGGAATGAATATATCTTTTAAACTTTCAGCTACTAAATCTAGTCCCGGATAGAGGTATGGTGCTGTATGTCTGAAATTATAAGTGTCCCATTGCCTTCAAAACTGGTGGTACCAAGCTGTAGATAGTCTCCACTTTGCTCAATTCTCAGTTCTGTCTGGGTAGGCTACTGATTATTTTTGGAAATTATTTGTCCTTCTGTACTATTTTCTTCCTCCTCGGCCTTCAGTGACTAAGAGACTGTCCCTTACTCTGTTGCAAGGAACATCCAGAAATAAGATGCACAGCTTGATTCCTTCTGGTGTTTTTTTTTGAGAATAATGATATGGCATGGAGTGTAAATCTTACAGTATGTCATGTGCTGTAGAACTTGCTGTTATACTGTGTAGTTGGCTTCAACTACAAAAATACATAAATAAATTACAACGGTCCAATGATTCAGTTCAGGCTGCATTGATTGGGACAACTGATTCCCATGATTCATATCTTCCTAGCTCATCCATTATTTAAATGTTAGTACAAACACATTGAAATTCTTTCAGACTTCTGCAGATCCCCACAAGAATGAGCCTAACAAACACGACTGGCAGAGTGTCCTGATTGACAGTCCTTCCCGCAGAGATAGTAGAATTACATTCAAGCTCTTTCCAGTGAAAGAGCCAGAGGAAGTATGTTTGAAATTATCACTGCATTTCACCTTCCAGTATTTTCTCATACGAAGATGATTTCTGAAAAAAGCTTCTTTTCTCAGAGGACCAGATGCTTTCAGAATGATGGCCAGATGCAAATAAACAAACAAGTGTATTTGTGGAGGATACTCATCTTTCACTGCAGACAAACCTAAAACCTAGAGTCCTTGTACGTGTCACTCAAGTCCTAAGGGCTTACTTGTTAGGGAGCATAATGTTTGTGCTTGGCTTAAGTGCCAGCATAATTTTTTTTACAGAACAAATCTTCAGAATATGGCACTTACACCCAACAAGTCTTGTCGAAGAAGTCATACTTGTTTACTCTGTGCCTAGCTGGAATCCCAGGCAACATTTACTTTAGCTAAATTTAATGCTCTGAAGCTGTAAATGCAATCTCAGTTATGTTATCGCCTAAAATTGCAGTGTTGATAGAAAAACATTGTGCTGTACAAGCCATTAGCAGATACAAATAGTAGAAGTAAGCAAATTATCCCTTGATTCTTTGCAGTTGGGAGATACTGCTTATATTTAGATCTATCTATCCAAGTATAAGCCTACACTGGTAGTCTTCCAGGTTCCATGTATCTTGTGGTGAATTGAGTGAAATCCAATTGGCGGCCGGTCACAAGCGGAGTCCCCCAGGGCTCAGTACTGGGGCCGGTCTTGTTTAATGTCTTTGTCGATGATCTAGATGAGGGGATTGAGTGCACCAAGTTGGGCAGGAGTGCTGATCTGCTCGAGGGTAGGAAAGCTCTGCAGAGGGATCTGGATAGGCTGGATCGATGGGCCCAGGCCAATTGTATGAGGTTCAACAAGGCCAAGTGCCAGGTCCTGCACTTTGGTCACAACAACCCCATGCAACACTACAGGCTTGGGGAAGAGTGGCTGGAAAGCTGCCCTGCAGAAAAGGACCTGGGGGTGTTGATTGACAGCCGGCTGTAGATGAGCCAGCAGTGTGCCCAGGTGGCCAAGAAAGCCAATGGTATCCTGGCCTGTATCAGAAATGGTGTGGCCAGCAGGAGCAGGGAGGTGATCATCCCTTTGTACTTGGCTCTGGTGAGACCGCACCTCGAATCCTGTGTTCAGTTTTGGGCCCCTCACTACAAGAAGGACATTGAGGTGCTGGAGGGTGTCCAGAGAAGGGTGATGAAGCTGGTGAGGGGTCTGGAGCACAAGTCTGATGAGGAGCGGCTGAGGGAACTGGGGTTGTTCAGTCTGGAGAAGAGGAGGCTGAGGGGAGACCTCATTGCTCTCTACAATTTACCTGAAAGGAGGTTGCAGAGAGGTGGGTGCTGGTCTGTTCTACCCAAGTGGCTAGCGACAGGACAAGAGGAAATGGCCTCAGGTTGCACCAGGGGAGGTTTAGGCTGGATATTAGGAAAAATTTCTTTACTGAGAGAGTGGTGAAACACTGGAACAGGCTGCCCATGGAGTTGGTGGAGTCACCCACACTGGATGTGTTCAAGGAATGTGTGGACGAGGCATTGTTGGACATGGTTTAATGGGCATGGTGGTGTTGGTTGATAGTTGGACTTGATCTTACAGGTCTTTTCCAACTGTCGTGATTCTGTGATTCTGTAAAATCCAAGTGCTTGTTTAGTATACTGATGCAATTAGATGGCCAAAGTTAATCGATGTTTTTGCAGTGTTTTAAAATGAAAGCGTTTTAAAATAATCCTTCAAA
Organism: Gavia stellata; assembly: GCF_030936135.1. Lineage (NCBI taxonomy): Eukaryota > Metazoa > Chordata > Aves > Gaviiformes > Gaviidae > Gavia > Gavia stellata. Next base: position 17,085,802 of record NC_082596.1, read on the forward strand.
AGCTGCACTGTTTTTGCTAAGCTTCTTTTCTGAACAAGTTTATACTGCTATACTATATCTTTTGTTTGACCTCCAAAGAATGCTGTTTTCTCCTAGGATTTTCTGTGGCTGGATATCATCTACACCCATCATCTCAAACATTTTACTTCTATTACCTATCGTTCATTTTACATCTGTTATCTTTGCAAATAGTCTTCGCTGTTCCTACAGTGTCCTTATTGTCCCTTAACTGCCCTACTTCTCCTTCCATCCTCACTCTTTTCTGTAGAGGCAGTAGTTGACCTGCTTCACTTTTTTCATCATTTTGGTTCTTTTCTTCATCTCTTCCTCTTTGCTTGACATGTAAAGCCACCATGGGGAAAAGTGCTGTATGAATTTCTAAGTGTTCCTTATCTATAGTCTGGAGCTCAGGCAGTGATATGTTTCCTGGTTTGTCATGACCAAAGTTCCCTTGGCCATGTACTTGTAATTTCTGGTTGCTTTTGCTGATTTTCATATTCTCTTCCCTTCATCAATACAGATGAGATGAAATTGGGCCATTTAATACTTTCTTATGCAGGGCTTCATTCAGGGAGAGCCACCCAACCCTCTTAGCCACCCATCCACTGTTACATTCACCTTCCGTGGAGCTAGAACTGCTTGCACAAAACCTCCTTTTCTGGCCTTGCTAATCTTGTGTGAGATTGGATGCATAGGTATAGAGAAGAGCTCTGTGAATATGAATAGTACTAGTGGAAATGCAGAAGGGGAGAGAAGGAAAGAGGAACACAGAATTTACTCTGTTCTGTGTAGATCTGCACCCTACACCTTTCTTGGTCAAATTAAGGCTGTAGCTTCCATGTTTTTTTCCTTTTTTAAAATTCTTTTTTCCTTTACTATCTTCATTTTAATCTTCTCCCTCTGCTTTTATAGGGGTTATGCTGACTCTTCAACAGTCTTCTCTGGCTGTTCCTTTATGCTTCATTTGAATAGATCCTCATTTCCATTTCTTTCATTCTTGAGTGGGAGAATGGATTTATCAGGGTTTAACCCATTCTCCCATCACTATTGCCCCATGTGACACATATTCCTGTATCATGTTTTATGGTTGTGCTTTCTCCTTGTCATGCTTTCTTGATTCTTTCCACTCATCTGTATGTAAGATGTCCATCTTTTTTCAGTCTTTCCTGACCTCTCTAAACTCATCTAGGTACAAGTTTTTCCTCACCTCTTCAGATGATCGCCTGCTACTGTACTATACATGACACTACTGAAAAGATGTATTTTTAGATTCTGTCTCTGTCCACTGTCTTCTCTGGTTTTGAATGTCCCCAGCAATTCTCCATTTTTCACCTGATCATATCCAAGTTCTGAAACTCTTGAGGCTTCATGACTTTGCCCTTCTTCAATGTTCGTATTTTCCTTTTTACATTATCCCCTCCCTTTTTTAGTCCTCTGCATGTGTACAGTTTCTACCATAATGGCCTTCATGTCCTGTCAGTTTCTACCACAGTCATGATTCTTCTATGACCCTCACATATGATTTGGAATGACTGGACTGGGCATCAATTTCCAATCAATGGTGCCAGCTAAGTTTCATTTCCCTTGTCATCATTCCCATTTTTTATCTTCTCTGAAACTAGACTGGACACACTTTAGGGTAGGAGATTGATGGACCTATTTGAGCATCTAATAGAAAAAGGCCTTGGTGCTCAGTGAAGCTTCTCCTTGCAGTAGCAAAGCATCAGTACAAATAAATAAGAGTTTTCATTATCTCAGTGGTGCTAATTGCTCTGAATAGTACAAGACAGGCTCAGTTTTGTTTTTCAACTTGCCTTTCTTTTGCTGGCAGGGAAAATAAACAGGAAAAATGTATCTTCACAACCCCAGAAGAAAAACCCAGATGATTTTCCGTTTGTTAGCTGGTACTTGTTCTTTCATTAACTAAATGAAATAATGTGCTATACATTACATTAAAGGGCCTTATCTGGATTTATGTACTCAGAGGCTTATTACTTGTAACAGTCAGAGACGAATTGCCATTTAAATAATGGCTTATTCATTAATATATGTACTGAAGTACATAGTCATGCTATGGAAGAGCTCAAAAAATTATCGTGCTCGCTAATAATATCTCATAATGAGCTAGTACTCGATATCCTATTGACCTTTCTGTACTCTCTGAAAATTGTTAAGGATGAGAGAGGTGTAAGATCTCATAGAACAGTTTTCCCATAAATATCGTTCCAAAAGATGTGATTAAGGGGTGTATCCTCATTCATTTCAAGGAAAAATAGTAATCGGTGTTGTTTATGTTTCTGAAATAACCAAGCAGGCCAACCAGACTCATAAGACCACAGCTGAAGGTAGCACATTAAGTATTAAATGCAATGAATAGCAGAATAGATTTATGAGTCTGATGCTTTTGGTAAAACATAATTTTATTTTAATCAGAAGTGAAATAAAGGGATACTTTGTTGTAATTTACATTTAGTATTAAATTAATTGTGAAAATTACCTTCCCCTTATTTGTTTTCAGTCTATGGAGACCTGACATTTCCAGGGTTCCTGAGAGCTTGCAGACCTGCAATGTTCATTCATAAGTGAGATCACTCTGAGAGATCCAAGGCTCCTGCTGGTTGTAGGCACCAGGCAGGGTCTGCGGTAGACTGCTCTTCCTTCTTCCCCTACTGTTGTGTAATAAACTCTTCATTGCTTAGATGGGTAACTCACTTCAGTGATCTGACAGCTCGAAGCCTGAGATTTCCCATGAAGCTACACATCAATTAGCTGAGCTCAGTAACCTGAAAAATAAATTCCAGGTTTTTTATTCCTATAGTCAGTGCCAACACACCTATATAAGCACATACTTGTCCACCACCACAGTGCAGTATCAGTAACTTTGATGAGACAACTTCCATTTCCCTTAAAGGATCTGTGGATAAACATAAGGTATGTCAGATCACAGTCTTGGACCTCAGGCATTGACTCTTCTGGTGGATGAGCTCAGTCACACAGGAGTTGTGGATTACAACTGGAAAGAATGAGAAGATGTCCTGGTCACCCAAGCCTGGAAGGACTTCAAATTCACATACTCTGTTTTAAACTGAAACAGGAGGTTCCAGCCTTCTTCCAGAAATTGCCTGCTTGGCATATATTGTTAGACATGTGTCTAATTCTAGTTAGGGTGGCTGATGTGTACTTGTCATCAGTTCTTTCCTTTGGTGTCCATAATATAAGGAAATAATGATCCTCCTGGCCCTGGGAATGCTGAAGCAATTTTGTTTCACAGCTTTCACTGAGCACTGGAAACTGCCACTCCTGCCAAAAGTTTTCATATTGCGTTTTCAATATGTATCATGGGCCTCAGGTACCTTCGTCTGACAACAGTTATGCATACCCAGTGATGTTGCTTTTGTCAATCTGGTGTCTCTGTCTTAATTTCATCAGAGATATAAAACTCTCGTTCAAGAAAAATGTGCTTCACTAGGGAGTATTTCTTGCAGTCACCCAGTATTAATACAAATATAAAAAACATGCAAGAAAGAAGTTATTCACAAGCAAATTCTTCACAGTTGTTTTACACACATGTATCCATATATGCGTCTAGATGCATACAAAATGCACTCACATTCAAAAACACCATCTCAGAGAGAGAGAGGAATTTCAAAGGATCTTTAGAATGAGAGAAACTCAGGAAGAGCAATGTGCACCACCCCTTTGTGAGCCAGAGGTTAGCACACAGAGGAGCAGGGCTGGAGCACACAGCTCTGGATGCTGCTGAAGGATGAATTCTTTGGCTAGGGGAGTTTTCACATGTGAGCACTCGAAGTGGAAATGTCATCTAAGACACCTTGAGAAAGAGTAGTTACAAGTAAATGGACTTTGTTTTCTACAGCCTCAGAAAGGACTATTTGTACTCGGGAAAACTAGATAAAGCATAATAGACAATCTCTTTACAAAAGGCAAAAATGTCAGCATTTTAGAGGCAACGTATTTTTGATGTACATTGCTATATCCCTATTAAAGCTCATGCAGCTATAAGAAATATACTAGCTGCAATGTTCTCATTTTGTTTTTAGTACTCTTACACAAATGCATTTAAAACAAACGAACAAATCTCTCAGTGTCCAGCAAAATTTAATTAAAAAATACAGAGCATATTTTACATTTTAGGAATATACCTGCCCTCCATCTCTTTGTATACACACATCTATGTACACAGAAATGCACCTCACCACCCGCAGCAAGCCTCCAATTCTTTTCCTTCTTGCAGTATAAAAAACCCAGTCTGATTTTCTCCAAGCTTTGTTATTAAAAAAATAGCTTTAGGGCAGTGAATGCCAATTTTCGTCTCTTGGCAAATGTTTATAGCCAAGATGTAAGCCCCTGAAAACAGGGGTTTATAATTTAAATGCTGACACAACCTTAACTAGAGCAAGGGGAACACTGTTGCCATAATAACTGCCATTCTCTGGAAAGTATTTATGGCAAAGCTTCAACCTTTCTTAAAGCAGAAATTCAGGCCTTTGGCTACCATTGACTGTGGGTAATGGCAGTGAGATCCAGATTCCTGGGGATGGAGCCATCAGTACTCAGAAACTGAAGCCATTTTAACATGTCTGCTAAACCTGTTCATGACCTAGGGATGTGCTTGATCCTGCAGCCCTGAAGCCAAGGGAAGTTTTTTCCAGTGATTTGAACAAGAGTAGGTCTGAGTCGTTTGTGTCCATCTATATCACATTCTTTTCTTCCTATCAGGACCTTCCAATAAAACCTGTTTATATATCTGTCTTTCCTAATTGAAACCAGAATATGTTTCTTTGCCTCCCACTTAAACAATGCTGGAATTAATATCTTTTTACACTATAAAAAGTACAATGTTACAATTCTGTAAATATACTGAAGGAAAGACTGAATATAAGATTAAATTGTGACCTCTATTTATAAAGACATACATGTTTTATACATTTCTCTTGTGCTTGCTTGCTCCTTCTCTCTCTTCCCCCCTCCTTATCCTTTTCCCCCCTCCTTGTCCTTTTACTTCTTCCCATATACCAAACAAAAATAATAATAAAGCCTGTTTTTTTAAACGTGTGAAATAAGGAGGATGAAAATGTCTTCTATATAAAAAAGTATTGCACAACTGTAATGTGTAAAAAAGAAATATAATTACATGTAAGTGTGCAGTCTCATTCAATTAGAATTCAAGCACATTTTTTTTTCTCAAGGTGGCACAGAAATGTCTCAAATCCATACATAATAAATGTAATATGAAAAAATATTACGTGACTGTTTGCAATATGCTATCCTATTGGTGAAGCTTACTGTTCCCAAATACTCTGGCCTCAAGTCTCCAGCACAAGGATGGCTCCATGTCATTGTCATGGCTAAAACCAGAGCTCAAGGTAATGGCTCCAGGTGCCAAAAGTTTTCCAAGCTTGGGGGGACAGACCCCTGCAGGACATTTCTGATACCTCCTTCCTGACTATTCAAAGCCAGAGCTGAACTGTTTCTTTACCTGTATGATCAAATCTTGCCTTATTGATAGCCAGTATCAATTAGAGCAGCTTTCAGTTTGTTTTCATTTATGATGGAGAGATTAGATTATTGTATTTCAGCTTTAGGACTTGTGGCATCAGAAACTCATTGCTGTCACCTGTTTCCAGTTTGAGCCACTTTAAGGAGGAGAACAGGGAAGTTTAGGAGGAGAACAGAGAAGTTCAGGTTTTCGGGATGCAATGCTATAAGGAAATACCACATTGCCACTTCAATTTGGCAAGCTGTCCCTGGTGAATATGTGATTGACTTTTTGTGGTCTAGGAAGAGGTAAAGGAGAAAAACATGTCAAATTAGTTTCAAATTGCAAAATGGGACAAACAGTGTAGTTCATTCACAGATAATGTAGCAAATATTGTATGAGAGGAACAGTTCCTTCATGTAAAATATTTTGAGGTTTTGTGAGCCTCATGGGACTTCATACACAAAACTCTGAAGTCTTGCACATATTTCAGAGCATGGCTGCATCTCGGAGTTTAAATTTTGGATTATAATTGTAATTTGTAATAGCACTTTCTAGCTTATAGCACCATTGTAGGGTGAGGCAACCAAAATGAAATTCCTTCTACCTAAGGATATACCTGTTCAATGGATTAACAAAACTTTGTTTGTACAAAGAGTTTTAAAAAAAACTCTTTAGGATCGCCACTTGGAAATTTCATGCCAGCATGAAATTCACTCTTAAACAGGCATTTGTGTCTTTTTATGGAGTCTACAATTTTTAACACTATTTTTAGCTCTCTCAGAAATAGATTTGAGCATTTAAGTTCGGATATTTTATTTTCCTAAAGCTGCAAGGGGGATCAAAGTTAGCACATGAGTTTGCCGCTTCTTTGTAGGTGAGGTTCATAAAGACATTCCAGGGGTGAAATTCATCAACTCAAATAATATTCAGAGTATGTAGAAATGACCACTTTTATCTTCTTCGGGAAGATATCTAAGCCAGCTGCTAGGAAATGCTGAATATGTTTTGAAACCCTGTGTTTCCCGAGGCTTTGATACTTCTCTGCAGCTATGAGTGAGGTGCCTTTGTGTACCTACCAGCTGAGTTCAGGATTCAAGATGTTGTTCTGAATATTGAACATAGGTTGATGCTTTCTTATCATAAGAATGTCTCATTCACCACTTATTGGCTAGTTTTATGCCATGCCAGCCTTACACCTATCCATTAGAACAAAGCCCTTGTGCAAGAAATGGTGCAAGAACTGGGGCCAGAAAGAAAAAGTAAGCAAAAGAGGCCAACTGTGAGACAATGAAATGTGTTCATTGTGGAAACAGGAAAGTTCCTGTGTTTCAGTTTTTCTTCCAATATTGCTAATGCATTTTATCCTAAGACTGTTACATGGAAAATACATATTCTAAGCAGGCCCTCGGGAAAGAACTATTTTAGCTTCCCCTCCTCTCCAGCAGAGTGTTTTGCCTATTAGATTACAGAAATAGACTCCCCTTCGCAATTTTCTTTGCAGGCCAAACAAATTCCACATTCCTGGCTCCACAAAAATGGCACAGCTTCAACAAAAGCCATGTGGCTAGGGCACTCTCCGAAGATGTGAGAGCTGTGGATTTGTATCCACTCAGGCTGATGATGGTGTAGTTTTCCAATTTCCAGGGCAAGTCGTGTAAACAGAATGATTTCAGCAGGATGTGGCAGTACCCTTTCTGGCAAGTGTTTGGATGCTGTGCTTCATTCAGAGCATTCTGCACAAATTAAACAGGTTCAGAAATTGCTTACTGGTTCCTGTCCTCATGGGCGTTAATACCAGGTGCCTTGTTAGGGTATCCCAGATGATTCACAGAGGAGGTAGGTGTCAAACTGCTCAACTCAGCTATGATGGAGACAATTCTGTTTTCATGCCAAAGCAGACTTTAAGTTATTGAAGAAAGTTCTCTTGCAAGATATATTTCTCTATAGCCTCTCAGATGTCTAAGTGATTACTTGAAAAAGAGTTCTCATAGTTTGTGGCTTGCTATTGTGGACAAAGGCAAGTAAATTTCAACTAAGTAGTACTTCAGGAATCTGAAGTCTTTTGAGCTCTCTTTTTTTATTAAAAAGAACTTGTATGAGGTTAGGAAATTATTAGAGAGGGATTTGGTATATGCTACAACTCATGGGTCCTGAGTTACTCTGAAGCTTATTCAGTGAGATCACCACAATTTCCTCAGGGTCCATTTTATTTTACACATAACAAGAAGAAAGAATAATATACTTCCCCCTTTTCCCAATTTGTTTAATAGCTGTAATTTAAGCTACTGAAATCTTGATTAAGGAGTTCAGAAGGTGGAATTAAAAGAAGCCAAGGGGTAGAGTCAAGGACTTCAAACACCTTAACAAAACCCCTTGTGTTTATAAAAAGAATTAAAACTTTGAATTAATTGTTGTTTTTCCCCAAGGATAATCTATGAGATTTTATCAGGATTCATTATGTTCGAACTTCATCTTTGAACCCTGATAAACTGTGAGAGTTCCCTAGTCTTTTGAACACAGAGGTTAGAATAGCCAAGTGTGAAGCTCACTAGTGTTTGCTATGAAACTTGTACACAGAAAGAAAAATAAGTGTTTTTCCTTAGGCACATCTGGGCTCTGTGGCATGAGCTATGTTATATGCCTGACCCTTTAAAATCAAGTCTGCAATCCTTTCCTGTGTTTTTACAAAGAAATTATGGATAGGACGTTTTAATTTTAAAATCAGCTTATACCCAGACCGTGGGTAGGGAGAAAACTGCTTGAAATCGTCCTGTGAAAGATGTGATCGCGGCTGAGTTCTGCTTTCATGAAACATTCCCTGCAGAGATCATTCTTTGTGTCCTAAGCTGGGTCTGTGTGGGAGAGAGGTGCCTGCTGCTAGTTACTGTGGTCTGAAAAAAAAGACAGCGTCACACTGCATCTCTCTCACTGTTGTTGACATACTGCACACTGCAGTGCACACATTGCTTTTCTTACTCACCCGGCTTTAACTTCTCACCATTTCTTCTCTTTGTTTGTTAAACAACTTATTCAGCATCCGTGTTCATCCAGGAATGGTTGCTGGAAGGAACCTGGAGCTAAGTGGAAGTAAGCTTGCTGTTGGCTTTACTGAAGACCAGCTTCTTTTATGAAAGATCACCTAAGTCTGTATTCATATCATCCTCCGTTTAAAGGGACGGTCTGTATACTCTTCTATAATCCTGTATCTGTGTTATGTGTTTCCTCACAAGCTCCTATTAAGATCCGTATCTTAACAAGGACTGCTGCTTTTATTCAGCCAAAGATACTGGGACTGTTGGGCTCCAAAAACTCTGGACATTTCCCCCACTGCTAACAAAGCAGAAAAAATCCACCTTCCTGTTACTCAGGCCAATCGAAAAGGAAATAAGCAAATGAAAATAAGCTAGCTGCAAAACTAGTAAAGCTGGAAAACTGTACTTTATCCAAGACAGCTCCTCCAGAACACTTATGTTTTTGCAGTAATAGAGAGTAGTTCCAGTCAACAGTCGCCACTTCTACCTTTTATCCTTGGCTCTGACTCAGTAGGGATCAATGCTATCTCTTTGCTAGGTCTGCACATAACGCAGTATTTTGCTATGCACCCTTTTATGGCTAGGCTTACTGAAGCTGTGCACAAGGCTCTGGCAAATGCCCGACCCCCTTCACACTTCCTTTTGCCTACCTTTCTATCAAAATAGCTCTCTACATTCAGACAAGCAAGTAAATCCACTTATTTTTCATTTCCTTACTCCTCAGAGTGCCCAAATAAAATAGCCTCTCCGACAAGGTTCACTAAACATGTGGAGGGTATGGGGCAAACATATTATTAGTCCTCTTTCAATGCTATCTGTTCTTTTACTTTGGCATCTCCACCCTGAGCTGTTCATGATCCGTAATGAACCCTCTCTTACTGTGTGGGCCTCCGCGGTTTATTTGATTTGGAGCAGTCTAGGCTGAATGCTGGCAAGAAATTAAAATATGAATGTAGGTAAAATAACACTGCATTTTTGTCTGTTGTTAGAGAATCTCTCAGGTCACTAAAAAATATTGTGAACACACACTCCAGGACTTAATTTTTGCTTGAAAATCATTAAAATAAAGAAGTTTTGGTATCAGCAAAAGAATATTTAAATATTATTAAGGTCTTGACAGAAATCTACAAAAGCATGGAAATGCCCAATTAAGGCAGAAATGCACCATATGGACTTGGATGTGATAAGTAGTAAGCAAGCTGTTATAGTGACACCCTGCTGTGGTTAGGTGTGGAACACATATGTCCCTCTTAGTTTTTATCTACAGATGTTCTTACTTTGTAGCTCTGTTTGTTCTACCAGATATGAAAGGACTGAAATAGAGAGGGTGGGTGAGATTTTTTGCTTTTGCTTCCTTGGTGCCTTTTATTTTCATATTTGAATTTAAAAATATTATTGAATATATTCATATGGAATCACACTGGGCTAGAAGCTGTTCCCTGCTTTCACATTTGTTCACAAAGTTCAATTAACTCAATAGAAAAAAAACTGCTCTACTCTAAGATGTAAAGAAATCTATAGAAAAAGTGCTAGTTTCTCATTTTCTTAATCCTCATCCTAAAACTCAATCTGGAATATAAAATCAGCTAAGCATAAATTATTGGGCTTCATGCCAACATAATCCGTTGAAATTCCGTGGCTTGGGGGAAAGATGGCAGAACCACCACTGATCTCTTCTGGTTATCAGTTCCATCACTCAATTTCCAACAAGGATTTGTGATAGGATAGTCCATTTGTGAGCACAGTGTTCTAGGAATGGCCTTGAGGATATGAAGTCAATGTCACAGTTGATACTCAAGATAATTCTGGCTGTTTTTCTGCATACTTATCAGCTGAAACCTTAAGAATGTAGATTGACCAATATATTCCAAATGTACCTGTCTAGGTCGCAAGAAAATTTCTGCTTTACACAAAACTTCATGGGCATTGTGCAGAAATTTGTGTGTCACAACACTTTCCACCTTCATAGGAATCCTTGTGCTCAGCATCTCCAAAGTTTCTGTTGTTTTTGTGTGTTGGGTTTTTTGTTCTTTTTTTTGTTTGGGGTTTTTGTTTTGTTTTGTTTTGTTTTTTTGGTGTTTTTTGTTTGTTTTTTTGGGGTTTTTTTGTTTTTTTTAACTCAATAGTTAGCAAATACTTAAATACTGGGAGCTGGAAGTAGCAAAATATTCTTCTATTGAATGCGCCTAATTTTTTTCCCCCCACATATCTGGAATAGGCAATATACTATTCAGTCAATTTGTCACTTCATCCTAAGGCTGACTTTGTTTTTTTGTAACTCTAGAAATGCCAGGAATAACTTTAGGGTTCTCCTAGATCATGGATTGCCTTTTAATCTCCAATGTTGTTTTGTTTCCTGGTTCTCTGCACTTCATACAATATTTCTAAGGTCCAAAGACATGTGATTGTATTTAGCCAACTTTCATACACTTTTTACAATGCCTATTTAAGAATTAAATCCTACCAACATGATTCAAGTATCACATTCAGCAGCACTTAGTGAAGTATGATATTAAATGTGTCTGGCAATTAAATAAACAAACAAACAAATCCTGGCATCACAGGAGATGAATTGCCGCAACTTATTGCTTATATATCTTCTTGGTCCACTTCCTCTTTTGAATCTCTGTCCCTAGAAGCAAACTCTATGTGGCAATAACGAGTTGATTAACTTACAGGTTTGTTGATCATTTTCTCACCTTACAAACTGAAAAAGCAGAAGTATGTAAGAGGGGCCTGGTGAAAATGTAATTATTTTAAGGAGCGCTTTCCTCTCACAAAATTTAATGTGACGGAAGTAGGAAATCTCATAGAAATAAGATATATCAAAGCTTTGGAAGCCAGATGTGTGCAAAATTTTAGTTATTTGCCAATCCTGGAATTTTTACTCAAAAAGGAGAACACTGAGCTTATTAAAAGCGTAGAGAGTACTGTTTTGTATACAACTACTAATACATGTTGGAAGCAGGAAAGGCAAACAGACTTTTAGAGGATATAGGATGAAATAAAAAAAAAAGTCACGAGAGTAAAAACCTGTAAGGTTTGCCTGATTCTGTGGGAATGCCATTCTGATGTTAGAGCGGATGTTTTAGTTTCAAGCAGCGAAGGAAATAAAGGGCTCTATCAGGATGTGTTAATGGATCTACTGCCATAGGGCCACTATATGCCCCTTTGTAACACCAGGAGAAATCAGGACCAGGATGATAAGCACTTCTTTTGCACATCTTCTTTGTGTCTTTTGCTACTCTCTTTTCTCCTTTTTTATGGGTAAGGCAACAAGTATATGACAAACCTAAGAAACAAAGAAAGAACTGGTTTGCATTTACCTTGTTTCTTACCCAGCCTAGCCTCTCTTATTCACAGGGAAAGAAAACAACTATGGGCATGGCACGGCAAAGACCTCTAGGATTATATATGTATAGCTGCTGGTGATGAGCAGACCTTTCTAACTTCTGTCAAATTTTAACATAGAAGGTGATCAGACAGAGTGATAATGGGTGCTCTATGAGTAGTTGGATGTGTAAGCACAAGCAAGTCAGGATGTCAATGTAAATTATGATTAATGTATGAAAGAAACAATTTTAAGATTCTTATGAGGCTGTCTGAAATTGTGCTTAGAGAAGGAAATGAATAAAAAGAATTGTTTTGTGGTTAAATCATGGAAAGAATATATTAATAGAAATTTTGGCCCTCGTGAAGAAAATGGCAAGTCTCCCAATAATTTCAGGAGTGTTAGGATTTCACCCCAGCTTCCTATTCCTGTGCTGCTAATAACTGAATATATAACCTGGGCCAAATCTAATGGCCTATACAGGTCTTTTCTATAATCATTAAAATGGGAAACTGTACTGTTCTTTTCTTACTCATTCAAAGATAATGGAGATCCTTGCAGAAGAGGTGTTATGTATGCCCATGTGATGATTTCCATGATGGCTCTATAACTGGCTAGTGCTAAATATCTTTTTTGGTCTCCATCTGACTTTGCCAGTTTGGTGTCTTTATGACATAAACATGCACAACCAAAATGGCCATCCTTTACATCCTTATTATGAATCAACACCTTTCCTCAGCAGAGAAAATCTCTCAGTGAGTTTTCTCAGAATATTTAAGCTGACTTTGTAAGTTGGACTTTGGGCAAGCTGTAAGAGGTGTGTGGGAGGGTGAGTCCTCACTGGGACTTAAGGAACACTGATGACTGACAAATCCAAAAGTAGGGGAAGATTCTTACCTGCCCTCCTTCAGATTCCACCTCTTGCCCTTCACTAGAGAAGTGGTCTTTGGCAGCCGTAGTGTTTCAGCACCATTTTCAGTTCAAGTGGTCTTCCAGAGTGATGGTTTGATGTGGGTTGTATATTGGACATCCATTGACTCCTTAGGATCCTTCTTGAGGCAGACAGCATCTTCAGCTTTGTTTTGATCGCTAATCTGCCGCCTTATCCTGCACTGCTATTCTTTTTCCTGAGTTACCGATTGCTTTCTGGGCCTCTTCCTCACGTGAGGTCCTAGTTCATTCCAATGCTTAAGGTCTGCCCTCCCCCCAGTGCAGGATCAAATAGACTGGCAACTTTCACAAGCACTAAATTCATCTAAAACATATTTATTAAAAAACCTCTTCAAATTAGAACCAGAAATTATTGTGGGAAGATGGGGAGGAGGGGAGAAACCCTTAGTGGTTTAAAACTAATTTCATGAACGCTAGAAATATAAAGGAAAGGCTTAAGCATGAGAGAATTTTCTATATGCTGCATATTGCAATCACAGGAGGACAATAACTCAGGCCCTCTCAATCAATTCCAATTTTTTATAGTCAGCCATTGTAAAGCATTTTGCGCCCTGATTACACAGCAGCTGTTGAGACCTGAACTTCCTGAAGCTCAGAACAGCTGATCCCAATGAATAAGTAACCAGTCTGCTAAGACTCATGGTACCTGACCTACTTTTCAGAACTTTTCCCAAAGGTGTCACATACCAGTATATAATTCCCCCAACAATCAAACCATGCAGTGCTTTTGATACTGTTCCATACTCAAAACCTCCTTTTCAAGAACCTCCTTTCCCAAAGATCATTTGTATGTTGAGTCATACATCATATAATAATTTTTGTCCATAATTGCTCCCAGTTGTGAAGCTCTCATATATACTGAAAAATCAAGGGTGGGTGAAATACTAAAGATCACCATGCAGCTTTGCTTGCTTTTAGGATCCCTTTGACTACTCCTTGAAAGTGCTTAGAGAGGTATTTTTTCCCCACTTCCCTTTTCCAGCTTGGACTAGAGTCTTTAACTTACAGTGACAGAAACAATGGCCTTTTGCCTAAGGCTCTGAAATAAGTTCCTGGGGCCTGATATTTAGTTTTTTGGCTGTGCCATAGATTTCCTGGCTGATCTTAGGGAATTCACTTAGGATTCAACCAAATAAAGAGATGTGGAGCTTTTAAGTCCAGTGCTGCAATGCCTAAATTTTAGGGTCCCGGCTCTCAGATTAAGCTTTAAAACCTGGGGCTGAAAATATAACTACTCGGTCCACCAAGAAAATTACATGCGTGAGTAAAAATATTAAAGAAATCTTGACAGTAAAAAGGTGAAGGATCAAGTTGAAGTGGACAGGAGAATATCCCTAGAGGTAGGCACTTGTTAATGCTGAGCATAAGATTGCATATGGAATTTCAGTCTTTTTCATTGCTTCTGGCAGGCATTTTGAGAGCAGAATTCTCTTACAAAGGTAGATGCCTACAATTACTCTTTGAAAGAACAAGGTCTCATTTTAAAGGCATCGATGCCACTGATGCTTGTCTTTATGTTACAATAGGTTAGTGCATTCATTTGAGAGGTAGGAATTTGGATTCTCTCTTCAGCTTAGCGAGGTTAAAAATTCTCTCATGAAAGATCCATACTCTACCTCCTAGGCAATTACCCAATATATGTGATTTGTTGCACTGTAGTTAGTGCTATCCCATGACTGGTAAAAGTAAAATTCACAGTCTTGAAAAGAGGGGCTGGAAACAAATACTACCTTCTTGTAGGTGAGTGCATGGCATCATTCTCTCTCTTGGAGTTGGATGGGGGCTTTTTATTGTTGGTTTTCTTTTGGGTTTTTTGTGTGATTGTTGTTTTGTGGTTTGTTGTTTGGGTTTTTTTAACTATGAATCTCTCATTCCTCTACAAGGAGAAAAAAAATAAAAAAGATGTCTGTTATTATGTATCTCCCAGTGTCATGGGGCCCTTTTTGCAGCTAGGCTTCTATATGTTGCTGTAAGCAAATAATTAAAACAGTCACAAACACTGCGCAACAAGTTCTTTCTGTAGTATTTCCAAGAAGAATAAGAATAGAAAACACTGCAATTTTCACAAAAAGCCCTCTGAGAATTCCAGCCTCCGTTTCCAAATTAGGATACTAGTGAAATACCCAACATCTGAGATGTAAATTTAAAATCTCAACAATCTCATGAGAAAGAATTCATAGAACCAATGTATTGATCACAGTAGTTAGAGCTGAAATTCAGTTTTATTTGTAATATACCTTGACAGCTGCTTGTACAAAAATGCATTTGTTTTAGTCAGAAATTTGTACTTTTGTTTTAATACCAAGCAAATGGTCTGATCTGTTCTTTAGATTGATAAATACATAAATAAATTGAAAAGATCTAGTTATCTCAACATCAGTATTAGTCTTACTGACATATTCAAAGCTTGAAACCCCATCTCATTTTCTTACGAAATGTTATTTTTTCAATGGATCTCTAGTGAACATAAAAATCAGGCCAAGTTTGAAGTCTTTGACATAAATCAATGTATACGGTTGACTACAAAGATGAAGGGATAGCATGGTCTGGCAAAAAGATTTGTGTGTGTGCTTCAGTTTAACTTAATCCTAAAGGGACTTAAACACTTTAAATTGGTTGGGTAGATGATTAAATGCTTTGAGGAATTAAAACCAGAGGTCCACTGACTGCACTGGATACCCACACAACAAAAGTCTGGAATGAAATGTTGTACTCTAGTAGAAAACATAAATAGAAAGCAGGTACTAGAACCTAAAAAAATAAAAAAGATTGAAGAGCTGAATGGCAAATACTCTAAAACCATTTAACCCCCACTATATTGTACAACTAAGTATGGAAAGAAAAATTAAAAGAAAAGAATAACAGAATTAAAATAATTTCACCCGGGGTCTGTGAATATTTAAAGTATGAAATTAATTTTCTTTCAAATAGTGTGTTAATGAGGGAATTTTGAAATATTGCCTTTTGGCATAATGTCTGTTTACTTTTCACTTTCACAAGCAAATCTGTGAACAATAATACAAAGCTTCAAAGTTAGGATAAAACAAAGAAAAGCATAAGGGGAGGTAAATGGAACTGAAAACTAAATTCAGCCTTTCAGCATTTTTGCAAGAAAAATTCAATATTTAGGATAATGGACGTTATCAAGGAAGGCAAGGAAGGATTTAGTGACCCAGAACTTTCCATCATCTTCATTAAGCTAGAAGCATGTGTGCACTGCAGCTGGATAAGAACTTCCCAGATTACAAGAAAGGAGGGAATTCTAATTTATACCTACTTTGGTGAAAATGGTGAGAGATCATTTTTACAAGGAAGTGAGTAAAATAATGGGCTGGGACTTCAGTTTTTTGCATTTAATTTCCTGTTCTGTACACAGATTTCCTGTGTGTCTTGGAACAAATTGTTTAACCCCTCTCCTCCTTAGTTCCCCTCTAGAAATAGGGCTGACAGAGTTCCCTTACTTTGTGGGAACTTCTGTGAGCGTAAATATTATCAGAGACTTAGGAGTCTGTCTAGTAAAAATTGCTTTAGGTAGGGAAAGCCGAAGAAGTTCTTGTCCCCAGCTGTGTACATCCTCCTACTGTCCATATCAGGTTGCACCTGAAAAGTTGCATTTTTGGTACAGTTGCTGTTTCAGTGTTCAGACTCAATACAGAATTCACTGTAATTTGAGTGGATAGAGTTTCTTTTCCCAGTCTGTAAAGGTCAGGTATGACCCGTGAATGCCTGTATTATAACAATCTGCACATCTCACTGACAGCACAGAAGGCTGGACAATGGAAGCTTTTATCTTAAAAAACAGTCTAAACACTTCCAAGTTTAAAATGGTCTGGGTCATTTGAGGTTGTGACCTCAGCCAAAACAACCTAAAGCATCCCAAGGCAGGTCAGGTGTTAGTGAAGTACCTGTGTTGGGGCCATGTCTTAAATAACACTCTACAACAGACAACCAAGGAGTGCAACCTACATCACCCACACCCAGCACAGCTCCCTCGATCCTTTTTTTGTCCTCTCAAAAACCGATTCCACTGGCAATGGTCAGATGGTGGGAGTGTGGAGGCCTCGAACAGTCTTGGGTTTGTATATGTGCACATTTCATGCTGGAAATACATCTCTGTAGTTTACTTTGGATTAGGTTTGTATGTTTTAATTTGTACTTTTGGCAGTCAGGGACTGACATGCTGGACTCAGCTGTGTAACTGTTCTTAGTCTGTCCTTAGGAAGCGAAATGAACTGCTAAAGTCACCAATACACAATGAGATGGAGTTTTAGACTGCCCTGTCCTTTTGCTTTCTGGGTTTTATTCTTCTCAAATCTGGTTGGAAACAGAAGAATAGTCCCCAGATCCATTAAAAGCAATTTCTAATTATATGTTCATAACCTTTCTTTCAGACTACTGAGCTAATCCTGCAAATGTTTTCCAGGCACACAAAGGACAAGAAGGCAATTGGGAGTAGTCAGCATGATTTCACAAAGGGGAAGTCATGCTTGACCAGCCTGATAACCTTCTACAATGAAATGACTGGCTTGGTGGATGAGGAGAGAGCAGTGGCTATTGTCTACCTTGGTTTCAGTAAGGCTTTTGATACTGTCTCCCATTAGATCCTCATAGAGAAGGTGATGAAGTGTGGGCTGGATGGGCAGACAGTGAGGCGGATTGAAAACTGGCTTAATGGTCGGGCCCAGAGGGTGGTGATCAGTGGCATGAAGTCCAGTTGGGGGGCCAGTCACTACTAGTGTACCCCCAGGGGTCAATGCTGGGTCTGATCCTGTTCAACATCTTCAGTTTCTGTGAAATCGTCATGACTGTGTGCCTCTGTGAAGTGCCTGTACACTGATTCCTGCCTCATGGGGAACAAACAGCAGTAATCTGAGATTGGTGTGCAGTTGAAGGGCTGTGATCTTGATAAGATCACAGAGATGTGGTGGATATCTTACATGACTGGAGTACTTCCATGGATGGATAAGGGCTTTTTAGGAAGGACAGGCTGGGACAGTGAGGAGGTGAAAATTGCCCTTGATGTGAGGGAACAGTGGGAATGCATGGAGCTCTGCCTGGGGAAGGATGATGAACCAGATGAGAGCATATGGTTCAGGATAAGGGGGGCACGAACTGGGGTGGTACTGTGGTGCATATCTGATGCAGACTGCCTGATCAGGAAGAAGCAGGTGAGGCCTTCTTCAAACAACTGGGAGAAGCCTCACATTCACAGGCCCTGGTTCTCATGGAGGTGCTTAAGCCTGCCTGAGATCTGTTAGAGCAATAACACAGCAGGGCACAAGCAGCCCAGGAGATTTCTGGAAGGCATTGTTCACAACTTCTTAACACAGGTGATTGAGGAGATGATGAGGGAAAAAGCTCTGCTGGAGCTGGGACTTACAAATAAGGAAGAACTAGCTGGGGACTGAAAGTTCAGGGCAGCCTTGGCCACAGTGACCATGAGATGGTGGAGTTCAAGATGAAGACAAGAGGCAGTAAGTAGTAATTGAAATCCAGGGAATTCCACTTAAACATAAGAAAACTCTTTTTACTCTAACAGTGATCAAACACTGGAACAGGTTGCCCAGAGAGGTTGTGGAGTCTCCTTTCTTGAAGATACTCAAAACCTGACTAGACATGGCCCAGAGAAACCTAGTCTAGGTGACCCTGCTTTGAGAAGGTGGGGTTGGACCAGTCAATATACAGAGCTGCTTTCCCACCTGACTCTGTGATTCTGTGATATTGCTTTCCCTACCACCTGTTTCTGAAGTTTCTGAACTTAAGACTGAATTCACGCTACATTTGCAGGACACAGGAATAAATATGAGAGAACCACCAGTACCCAGTGCTGCATGGGGGTATAAATTCCTGTGTGTGGCTCTCAGTGTCCAGCTCTCTGTGCCACAAGATGGCACTCTAGAGTAGTTGTGATTTGGTCAGCTGTCATTGCAATGTTCTGAAACCCTATAGCTCTCTGTGTTAAAATGGTGTGACAGTTTTCAGTATGACACATGAAACTGATTCAATATACCTTTCTATTTTAAACCTTCTCCAATTGGGACATAATAGAGAACAATTTCTGAGCATGTGGAGGTTGAAAAAAAAAATAGCATAAATGGAAAAGAAAAAAGCGGAAAAAAGAGATTTGGCGAAAGCCTTCCCACCTGTAACAGGGGACCTAGAGTATACAGAATAAGTATAGACTTTGGCATAAGTTATAGGTGGAGCTGTTTATACTAGAATGAGTTTCTTAGAACACAGAAATTTGTGACGAGTGACAATGGTAAAAATCAGTGTACATTTATAATATAGTATGGTAATGAATGAAATGAACCAACAAATGATGTAAAAATTCCAGTGCTCTACATTAAACAAGAAGAATAGATACGAAAAAGAGCTACAGGTTCATACAAGATGTTACAATATCCATTCTGCTGATCAAAGACATTATCAAAGTATACTCAAGCCTATCATAACAGATATTTGGAAAAATTATCTGGATTTGAAAACTGTATCTAGGATACAATTATATCTAGGTTCAACTTTTTACTGCTTATCAATATTGCTTGCCAGTTCCTATCCATAAAATAGGAGTAATAGTAATTTCCTTCCCTGTAAGTGTTTCAGAAGATAAATCTGTTAAAATCTAGTATGACAATAGAAGTAACAAAGTAATTAAAATAGAAAGCAATGACGTTGCAAAGATCTTTCCCCTTCTTTAGCAGCCTTTGCCACCAGCAGTCTAAGCTGACTGTAAGGAACAGTCATAGTCACTCTTGACCTCACCAAGTTCTTAAACCATTGTTAGGTTTTTGCTGTGGACATCAAGTAGTGAAAAGGGAAAAGGAAACATCTCCAAATTGAGTAACTCCAAGTACACTTGCAACAGTTCAGGCTGAATGCATTTTTGAAATAAGGATTTATTGTTCATTGCAGGCAAAATTCGTTCCTCACTGAAGTGTATGGCAAAACTTGAATGTAAAAAGAAAGAACAACAGAAAATTTCAAGAAGTTAAGTAAGATTTTACCCCTTTTGTTAAAATGAATGGAGTGGAAAAGAGGGTAGTAAAATGCCCAGAAGACATTCAGTACTGTAATAAAGGATGAGCATGTGCTTTTAGAAACTCTACTCTAAGGGGAACTCTGCTTCCAAGGGAAACCTTAAAAGTGGAAGCTTCTCTACTGTCTTTAAGAATAACCTATGAGCTTCCTCCAGCAAAATCCTTGAAATGCATAAAAAGTGTACTTTTATATAAAATATATATACTGTAGGAAGGCAATGTTGCCACAAGCAGTTTCATCATAATTAGCTCTTTTCTTCTGCCAACACCATCTTTCCTGCCATTGCCACTAATTGCATTGTTACAGTAAGTAATTTTAAATGGCATATCAATAGACAGTATTTATTAGATAACTATTACATTAAAGAAGTCCTGATAGCATAGACAGTGGTGACAGTGTACTAAATAATTGTTATTGGTCAAAACTTGTCAATTAAAGACTTCATGGAAATTGATCAGTTAAATTGCAGGGTACTTAAAGTACACCTACCTGAAGTGGTAGGTTGATATATTTTATCAGTACGTTAACTCAGTTGAAGATAAATTCATTGCACAAAACTATGCTTATCTTTATGCATTACAGTAGCACTGGCAGGCTTCAGCTAAGAGCATTATCCCATTGTACCAGGCATGGGACAGGACGTAAAGCTTGCTAACTAAAAGAAAGGGAAATCTAAAGGTAGGAGTGGTCATAGACAACCAACAGAGGTGACATTATTTGTCTGAGTACACGTTGTGAATTTCTAGTGGAGAAGGAAGTATAACTCAAGGTTCCTAAATCCCACTCTAGCCTCTTGTTCAGCGCATGATATCATTAGAAGTAATGTCTTCTGAGGGAGCAATTCCGCTCACAATTAGTTGCAGTCAATGATGTTTGTTCTTCTTATTGCCTGGTGCTGAAAGTAGAAACTAAGTCTGTGGTCTGTCTCAGCCTATTCTCCAGTCTTGGAGTACTCACTCCACAAGACATGGAAAGACTGAGGCACAAAGCTCTGATTTTTCTAGCCATTACAGCTGCAACTGAGCAGAAACCAAGTGGGGTGAGGAACTTGGCTCAGAGTAGCATAAAGATAAATATTACAAAGTATATACATCTGAAAGTATTAACATTCTTGTTCTTTTTCCTTTTTGGTTTCTGTGCTGTGACAGAGTGGGAATGCTAGAAATACCATAAGAGATGGGTTTATGACTTTTTTAATATTTGTGATACTCCAAAAAAATCTCTAAGCTGAATTCTTTGGAGGATGGTCTTTGGAGAATGGCTTTGGAGACACATTGTGTGCTTATTTTAGGAATTTAGACCTCTGATGTTTTTTAGATCTTTTTACCAGTATTTAGATGGCCCTGTGGTGGTCCAAATCCCTGTTTTCATCAGTGCTGTACAAATACAGAACAGAAAGATTGTTCTTACCACAGAGAACAAGTAGGAAGTATATCAAAAGCAAGCTACAGGGGATGTGGTAATGTTGAGGAACTTCTGAAGATCTCTGAATGATTTAAAGCAATATAAGCTTTTTGCTTTATAAATTATGCTTTTAGAAATAAAGCATTTAGTCTAAATTAGATGAAGAGATTAAGGTAAGAAGAATCAAAGGAAATGATAAAAAGATTTAAATTGAATGAACTTTCTACCTTATTCACATAGAATCAGTTTAACTACCAGGTAGAAGATGGGTAGTCCACCTAACAGTGGGGGAAGAAAATTAGGTGCAAATTGGATCTAATCTGCCCAGAAACTCTGCAACGAATTAAGAACATCAATCTGCTTCATTTGTGTGAATGTAAATTCACATTGGAGACTGAATGATAAAAAAGGGGCTCTTTCATCAGTGTTCCTTGGAAGTTCAGTTCTTGCTTACAACGAGATTTCCAGCTGCAAACACAATGAGTATCATCCTGATCCACGGCTTCACATCTAATGTTTGAATAAGGTTTATCCCTAACTGTCTGGCCACTAGTTAGCTTTTTTAACATCTCAGGATCTATAAATTTCAGCAAATAGGGTGCCTTCCTTCTTGGTCCATTTATAAGGATTTCACATATGTATATATGTTGTTTAGGAAGTGTTTTCTTCACACAGCATTTGCTGTAATCCATGGTAAATATTTTCAGTGAAATTCTTTCTGAATTTAGGCCTTCAGAGTATTTGCTTTCCTTAGAGACTCAATTATTTGCTTGCTTATTTCATGGGTCAATACATGAGATTTGCACTGGTTTCACAGCTCACCTATCCCTCCTACTTTCAAAGTCAACAGGAGAAGACCTAAATAATAATTTTTTTTTTTTCCTCTGGAAAATACCCTAAATACTGATTGTAGTTTGTAAAATGGATAAGAAGCCACTGAGGCATGACTCCCACAGATTGCTTTCCTGAACTTGCCTAAGGTTCTTTGTCAATTAAACATCAGATTTAAGATCTTATTAGAGAAATTATCTTCTATTTACAAATCTCTTGCCATGAAGGTGGACTCTTGCATACTTTGAGCTGTTTGTCCAGCTCAGTTTGGGCATTTCATGGTTCAGAAAGGTTAACTCTGGAATTCTCAAATTGTTTATTTGAACCATCTCCAGAAACAGCATGGAAAACAATGGTCTCCTTTCAAAGTAACATAGAAATATATAAGCTGTATCCAATGTGGATAGAGTGCTCATTCTGGGAGGAAGAGTACTGTATTTCGGTCTCAGCTCTAGGTATTATATTCAGTTCATATTATTTAATATCTGTTTAATGCAAGACACAGAAACACTTTTGGGATCCAAATCCTTTGCTGAGCAAAGACCTAAGTATTATGTTACAGAGCTAGGCTTCCTGGCATGCTCTTTCTGTGACCCAATATATTCTTTTCCTCACAATGGAAGAAAACAGCTTCAGGAAGAGAGATGGAATGTGCTCTTCACCCTGTCATCCAGAACGGATGATAATCAGATGGTTGGGGCACTGTCTCAGCAGATGTTGGTCTGTGGATTTGAACCTCATCAGTCAGAGAAGGGCTTAAAATCTAGTTCTTTATCTCTATGAGTGAGTATTCTAACCACTAAACCATTTTACACAGGGAGCCCTTTTTCTCCAGACATTTTTTTTTTTTAAAGAAAAGCAAGCAAGCAAAAAAACCCCAAACCCTAAACCCCACACTCCATTTATCAAAGTTGTAAATACCTACTTTCCAAAGATCTGGCGATCTACACTCCAAGGTAATTAAAGAGACCTCCCTGTATTTTGAGCTACACCACTTGAATACATAAAAACCCCTCTATGTTGTACGCCATATAGATATTCTAGCTTCCTTTGAATATCAAAGAAAGGACAATTCCCTTTTTCTGTGTATGCATCTCCCACACAGTCACATACAACAAACTTTTTCCTACAAAAAAAGCTTGTGGAATGTATTCAGAAAATAAGAATTTTTGTGTTTTATAGTAATAATATAAAATCAGGGCAACTGAAAATCAATAAATAACTGCAAAGATTCATACTGAATACAAAAACTCATGTTTCAGTAATTGTTCAAAATGATGACACTGTGTGGCTGGTTATTTTGGGTAGCTGGAATCTGTTCTTTTTTAATGGGAATTTCTTAGGCTTAAATAAAGACTTTTCTGAGAAAGTTTAAATTGCACTGATTATTTTTTAAATAAACTGATTTTGATAACTTATTTTTCAGGTTTCCAGTAAAAAAAAATATTTGATTGACTTGTTCCTAACTGAAATACAGAGAAATCCAGTCTTCTCTATATTAGTACCTATTGCTGCTGTTGCACTTCCAACAGTAGTAGCTCACTCTGAATCTAAGTACTCGTTCTTCCTCATGGCCCTCTACCTTCTGTGACTGGATGGTGTGCATCATCTTCTTCCAAAACAGCCTGACTTATCTAAAACTAAAGTACTTGGAAAATGTTGAAGTATTGACTCTGTCTTTCCTCACCTTTGCTTTTACTGGTAAGGTCTGCTGCTGGCCTTGTAGATCCATGATCCTGGTGGAAAAGGTACACATCATGGCCACCTTCAAGAAGAACAAGAGGCAGTATCTCAACAACCTAACCTCAGTTCTTGGGAGGATTATGGAACAAATTGCCCTGGAAGCCATACCCAAACACCTGAAGGCAAGGAGGGACAGGCAGCATGAATTTACAATGGTAAATCATACCTCACCAACCTGATCGCTTCCTAGGATTAGATGTCTGGTTTTGTGAAGGACAGGAGAGCAGTAGATGTTGTATATATTGAACTTTAGCAAGGCCTTTGATATGGTCCGCCATAGTTTTCTGTTAGCCAAATGGTTGAAATATGGAGTGTATAAATGGACAACAGGTGGAAATTTTATGGACCACCAGGCTCATCAGCAGCATGAAGTCTGGCTGCCAGCTGGTCATCAATGGTGTTCTAAGGGGTAAATACTAGGGCCAACACTGTTTAATACTTTTATTAACAACATGAATGATAAGACAGTGCACCTTCAATAAGTTCACAGATGATACCAAACTGAGGGAGTGGTTCATATGTTGGAGGGCAGGGCTTCTGTTTAGGAAAACCTCATCCGAGGTTGGAGAAGTTAGTTGATGGAAAATTCATGAAGTTCAACAAGGCCAAATGTAAAGTCCTTCACCTTGAATAGAACAAACCCTTTCACCAATGCAGCCAGGGGGGCATCTGGCTAGGGAGCAGCTTTTCAGAAAAGGACAGGGGATTCTTGGTGGACAAAAGTTTAATGTGGGTCATCAGTGTGTCCTTGCAGCAGAGAAGGCCAATGATATCCTGGGCCGTACAAGCAAGAGAGTAGCACAAGGGAATGTCTTCTTTGATGGCATTTGTGAGATCACATCTGGAGCACTGTCCAGGTTTGGGCTCTCTGGTACAAAGAAGACACTGGCACACTGGTTTGAGTCAAGTGGAGAGCCACTAAGGTGCTCATGGGGCTGGAGAACATGGCATACAGGGAGAGGGTCAGGGAATGGGGTTTGTTCAGCCTAGAGAAGAGGCAGCTCAGGGGGATTTTACTGTTGTCTACAGCTACCTAATGGGAAGGCATACAGAAGACAGGGCCAGACTTTGCTTGGAGGTGGGCAGGGATAGGATGACAGTTAACAAACACAGCTTGCAACAAGGAACATTTAAATTAGATATTAGAAAAAAAAAAGTTCACCATGAGTGTGGTCAGACACTGGAACAGGGGCAGAGAGATGTGGAGGCTCCACTGTTGGAAATACTCGAACCTTTCCTGGTCAAGTCCTGAGCAATCTGATCTAAGTTGGGCCTGCAGCTGGGGGTGTTGGAACAGATAATCTCCAGAGGCCCTTTCCAGTGTAAATTACACTGACTCTGCAATTAGATTTCCATGCTAAAACTTATTCATCATAAGAAATGGGTGTGACACCACTATGGGGATCACACAGCCTGCTCCTCTCTCTGTTTATTGTGATGTTCTGTTTAGTGTATGTATTGTTTTCTTCCTGCTTGTGTTGTTCCTGTATAGTTCAACTACCTTCAGTATTTTCATCTCTTGAAAAAACTTTTTGATAAATCACTCCAGGCTTCTTTGTAGTAGGTTGCGTATGTAGTTGTCTTTCAAGATCCTCTAGTTTTCTGGAGGCACACTATATGTATGTAGTTTGGTAACATTTTTCTCCCTGAATAAAAAGCTCAACAGCCAAATATGCTTTAAGTAAAATTTTAGATTTATGTGCAAACATGTTAGAAATACCACTTAAAAACTGCAACTCAGAGAAGGCTGGCTTCATTAAACACTAAGTGATTCACATTCATCAAAGCACCAGAGTTACAATTTATGTTTACATCAGGAATTAATTGTCTTGATCGGAGCTGATCAGAACTTATATGTTAGATAACTTACGATTTGTATTGCATGCATAGAAAGTTTCTTTTCAAGTTTTGTGTATGTGAGTATTCTGTAAGAACTTTCTCATTTAACAACTCTATTCCCATAGAATTTAGATTTGCACAAAAAGAGTGGGCTGGTTGTGACAGTTTGAACAGAAAAGTGGCATTAGCATTTTGGTTATTATTTTCCCCTTTAAAAGGAAGAGAGTTTTACATGTTGTTATTGCAGGACTGCAAAGAAGATTTATGAAAAATACAAGACTTTAAAATAGAGATTACAAAATAATGACTTTAGTTTTACCAGTGATTTATTTGTAGGCCAGGAAATAAAGAAAATTTCCTTTTCTAAACATTTGTTCCTTAGTTTAGATGTGTGAGAACTTCCTAACCAGGGAATTTATTAATCCTCTAGATAATTTTTTTCTGTGGTTTCACATTATTATATGATAAATACATTGTGACAAACTGTTGTATCTCAGTATGGACTGAGAGGTGCTTTTCCCTCCTCACCCTCCACACCCCCAGCAGGAACTGAATAGATAAATCAGAGATAGAATAACGTATTTTGCTGCTTTCGTGCTATTTGACACATGTTGCTAGGAATGACGAAAAGTGCAAAAGGAGGAAGAATTAATTAGTTATAATAAAGCCTTGGTTTGCCTCTATGTGTTTTCTGATCTCTGACCTATGCATAATGGTTTTGGTTAAAACTCCCATTGTTTTTTGCTGTCAGTATATTTGTCAAACATAAACACTAAAGTTGCTAATCAAAATATTGTAAAGAGTATTGGTTACACAATTTTAATTCTTCCTTATTAAAAAAGGTGCAGATACAAAATAATAGGTGGTATAATAATAAGCACATTAAAAAGAAATACTTCATTTACCATTAATATTACAGAAACTGAATATTAAAGAAAACAAGAATGATGTAATCAAATAGAAAGGGAAAAAAGAATAACTTATGTTTAGGTTAATACTAAGAAGACATAAAATTTTATTTTTTCTGTGCATTTAATGAATGGAACTAATTTTCAGTATCTTCAGTTTGAATATTATGCTTAATAATAATGGATTTCTCTATAGACAGGCGTTTCATCATTTATTAATGGGGACATCGGTGCTTAAAGATTAGTCTTCAGTTCCTCCTTACAATATCAGAAAGAAGCAAGTCTTTTTTGTTCCCCTGGTGTTCATATGGCATGTATGACTTTATATCTGGTGAAGTTTCATTATTGGATTTTTATTTATTTATTTGCAAACATAAAATGGAAATGAAGACAATCAGTTTAGCTACTACCAATGGATCTTTATGAAATTGTTGGTGATCAGTAAGGTAATAATGAACATATGTAAAGGACATCTAAGGGAAACTAAGTCATTTTGTATGGAGGCATAAATCGCATCTCTGCATAAAAAGGAGCACCTAAAACACCTTACAGACTCAGTGACTGGCCCACACTGAACAACTCACAATGTTGTAATAATCTAGTTCCCACGACATCTTCCTGAGCAAGAAAAACCACTATGATCTTCTGTTTCATTTACTGTAACACGGTGGACAGAGCAGTCATTCCCAAGCTGGTCCAGAAAGAATTAAAAATATTTAAAGAAATATTGGGTTTCTGAGATGGGGAACACACGCATTTAAAAAAAAATTAGAAAGGTAATAAAATAGATAACTATTTGTTGCATGGTGTGATACAAAAAAAAAAAATTGACCTAAGTTGAATAAACTAGCTAAGCTACCACACATTTATCAATATTGCTTACAATATTGAACTTCTTTTGATGTTCACCCATCATTAGAATAACCTTTTCAGGAGCAGAAAAGTGAGAATGTTAATGATCTAACATTAACAGACATCAATATATTCTTGCCATTGATGTGTCTTCACTCTTTAAATATGAAAAATATAATGAATAAAGGAATAATTTCTCTTCCATGGATATTACTTCATACAGTGGCAGAAAAATAGTTTCCTGTATTTCAGTTTGTATCCATTGCCTCTTGTGCTGTCACTGGGCACCACTGAGAAGAATCTGGATCTTCTTGCAGTTTTCAATCCACCTCGTTGTCTCCTTGTATAGCTTATATTTAATCAGCTTTTCTAGGAGGATGCTGTGGGAAGATGATCAAGAGTAGCCTCACAATGACATCAGCCAGCTTCCTCAGTACTCATCTAGGATTTTTTAAATGTTCCCTAATCTGATTTTCCTCCACCAAGGAGTCTTCCTTGCTCCAGACTTTTCTACTCATTGCAGGACTGCTAGCCTTACTAGTAAAAACTGAGGAGAAGACGACACAGAGTACTTTGGCCTTTTCCATGTCCTTTTTCATCTGGTCCTGTGTCCCATTCAGCAGTGGGTCCACATTTTCCCTAGGCTTTCTTTTGCTGACGATGCAGCTTTTGAAGCCCTTCTTGTTGCCCCTCATATCCCTCACCAGGTACAACTCCAGATGGGTTTTGACTTTCCTAATCCTGTCCTGACATGCTTGGACAATGTCCCCATATCCCTTCTGAGTTACCTGACCATGTTCCCACCTCTTATGTGCTTCCTTTTTATGTTTTTCAGGAGCTTCTTGTTTATCCATGCAAGCCTCCTGCCGTCCTTGCTTCCTTTTCTGCACATGGGGATGAACTGTTCTTGAGTTTGGAGCAGCTGATTCTTGAAAAATCAGCCAGCTCTGCTGGACCCCCCTTCTCTCCAGGACCATATCCTGTGGGATTCTTCTAAGCAGATGCCTGAACAGGCCTATGACATGCTCTCCTGAAGTCCAGGGTTGTGATCCTACTTTTTGCCTCGCTCCTTCCTCTTGTGATCCATCTCATGATTATTGCTGCCAAAGTTGACCCCACCTTCAATCCCCAACTAGTTTGTCCTTGTTTGTAAGTCTCAGCTCCAGCAGACATTTTTCTTATCAGTCACCTGTGTTAGGAAGTTGTCACCAATGTACTCCATAAACCTCCTGGTTTGCTTGTGCCCTGGTGTGTTATCACTGCAGCAATATTGATCGTGAGGCCTCTTGCCTCCACATTACCCTGCACCCTTTGCTTGCCAGCCTGGTCCACCACTTCCTCAGTTTGCTCTTGGCTGTCATTTTCCTCCCCCATTGTCCCTAGCTTAAAGCATTTCTCACCAGCCTGGTCAGCCTCTTGGCAAAGGTACTCCTGTTCTACTTCCTCAGACAGATCCTGTCTCTTCCCACCATGATCCTCCAAAATGGTTCCATAGTTGTAAAGGCCAAATCTCTGTTGTCCACATCTGGTGTGCAACCAGGTGTTGACTTCAGGATCCATGCAGTCTTCCTAAAGTCCTTTCCCCTTACTAGAAAGGTCAAGGGAAAAAAAACATCTGTGCTTCCGTGCTCTTAACTCTTGCTCCCAGTCATGTAGTCACACTCGATATATCCCAGGTGCCCCCTGGAATGATCAGTGCACACATGGAAGAGCAGCAGGGGGTGGTAGTAGGAGGACTAGTCTGCCTCACCAGCTTCTCCCCAAGGTCCTGGATCTGAGTGCTAATAAGCAGCAATTCTCCGTGAGGGAGAGGAGGTTAGCTTAGCAGATGGGAGCTACTACTACTTCCTCCTGCTGCTCAGGCTCAGCCAGCTTGGGTGGTTTTTTTGACAGAGCTCCCAGCCCCTCATCTGCTATAAGGGCACTGACCTACTCCAAAGTTGCAGATTTGCAGGGGGAGCAGAAGCCGTCCTTCTGGTGCCAGAAGTCACAAGCTTCCAGCCTTGGTCATCATGGAAGTCTTCATTTCCCATCCAGATATGCACAGATTCTGCCTTTGCCTCTGACAGTTGGGTTTTTAGGCTCTTGTATCTGCAGAGTTTTGGAGAAGATCTGGTGAACAACTTCCTCATCATCTCTGATGCTGTGAAGTCTGCCTAACTCCTCCTGCAGCTCCTTTCCTTAGCGACACAGACCATCCATCAGCGTACACGTCCTGCAGGCAAGGACCCCACCTCGCCACCTGACTCAAGTCCCTGTGAGAGGCCCCAGGCACCCCTGCAGCCCCAAGCCTGCAGGTCTTTGTCCTCCATTGAGAGCGTCTCCTTTGTATCCTGCATTGTGTCCTCCATCTGGGCCATGACCCTGATGTTACAAAGATAGCTGCTCCAGTAGCTGTTGGAACTGTGCCCTGTGGCATGTCACCACCACTGAGCCCATTTATGTTGTCCTCAACAAAGCTCCTGTCTCCCTTTTCTGCAAAAACTGCTACTTCTGTTAGCTGCTTCCACCTCTGGAAGCTGTATCCTGAGCCAGCACTTCTGTAAACCTCTCCCAAACACCTGCTGAAAGGATGCTTGATCCTCTCTAATCAGGAGTTGGCTGGAACAAAACTCACTATGCTCTTTGATCAAGAACAGCTGACAGAGCTTGTTAGAAGCTGCTAGAGCTTGCTGGAAGTCACGGGCTCAGGTAGCTATCCTTTCCTGTCAGCAGTAGGCACCTTGATGTTTCCCAAAGGATTCCCAGGAGTACCCTGATGATCTCAAGACAAAATTCCCAGAGGATCTAGATGACCCCAGAGTCCAGAAATGCTTCCACTGAAATGCTTCAGTTGAAAGCTTGATGAGCATTAGTTTGAATCTATTACTCCACCATATTAGTTGCTTTAGAAGGAGAATCTTCTGCTGATTTTAGGCATAAGTTGATGTATGGCTCTCTGGAATGAAACCAGTTTATACTAACTCCTTTGCTTGCTTCCAGGGCACTAAAAGTGTGAGTGGTGGGCTGGAAGAGAAGGGGGACAAGTAGCCAAAATGTACAATACTTGGATTATTTTGGCTATAGCTATGCTAATAAATGTGCCTGGAACTGTTCTTTGGCATTGAACTCAGCTGGCACCAAATAGCTCATGGCCAAACTGTTAAACTCTTTTTCCCTCCAAAACAGGGCAGCTGCATCCAGAGTGAGAATGGTCCTTGGCCCATGCTAACTCCAACACTGTGCCTTCAAATTATTTCAGAGAGCACTATTTGTCCTGGCTCAAAACTGTTGAGAGGACTGTTATAACAGTTTAACAGTGTGTATTTTCAAGTTCCAGTGCCTGTGAACATTCCCCAATACTGTTTCAGTCAAATAACTTTTTTCATCATTCTCTTATCGCCATAATCACCAGTAACACACTGTTACAAGCTTACACATCTGAACAGCTTCTATAATCTCTTGAAGCTGAGTCAAAACAGGATGGTGTGGTTGGGTTTGAATGCCTCATGCACATCCATTGAATAAAATCACTAGTGTTTCCTAAGATCAATAAGCTCTAAGTTAGGTTTCCCTAACACAAGAAGATAAAAAATGAGAAGGAAAATTTACATTACAGTATCTAGCAAAGTGTTACAGGACAATATGGATAAGAAGCAATGATCTCCTGGGTAGCTTTTCTCAAGCAAAGATACATTCTTAGGACCTTGTTCTCACTTGCTGTAGATTTATGGGAGAAGCGGAAGCAGACTTAACCCTCCTTTGCCATCAGCAAATGGAGCATGACTGTAAGAAAAAGGCTACCCTCCTCCCCTGCAAACTAACACCAGTTCTAGTCAACTTATTCTTATATTCAGTAGTAGTTTTCAATTCAAATTTCATAATGTGCAACCCTGATATAGCAGTTCCATACCATTACACTTTTTTTTGCTATTGTTTTTATACATAGGTTTGAAATTTTATTTTTCTCTTTCAAAAAGAGGAAAACAAAGTTATGACATGATGCAGGGAAAAAAATCACTGGAATTTCTTAACGAACTGTTATGAATGTAGAAATCAAATTCAGCCAGTGCTAGAGTCTTAAAGAATTAAAATTGTATAACTGCAGCAATTATGTTATTATATAAAGTATGCTTAGTGTAGAGCACTAGTAGAGTTATCCTGTTATAATCAAAGATTTCTTACAGAGTTACTTTGAAAACTTCATATCAAGAAAGCAAATGGTTGCCTTTCTGTGAACCCACTAAATAAAATAAGCTAAATGAAGATATGAAAATGGGTGACGCATAAGTAGAATTATCATCTGCTTGGTTGAAAATTACAGGTAATTTAGTTATAGTTTATGAGTGAAATCCTGGAACCGGTCTAGCTATTGGCAAAACGCCCTCTGTTGTTAGTAGATCCAGAATGTCACCCTGCATAGCCGCTGGAGATCAATAAGAAAGAAATCTATCTCAATGGCTAAAAAAACCATTTGGATCATCATTCTTAAAGAAAAGATAAAATTATAAGAAAAATTGCCTGTTATTAATGCAAAAAAAGTTAATTGACATAAATTAAAAGATAGGGCTCATCTGTCTTTCTGCTGAAACATATTTTCTCACCTACAAGTTAAATTAAATGTAGACATCTTAACATCATGTATTAATGCATATTTTTGGTGGAAAGTGCTATTTTTGACTTAAGAACAGATGGGCCATTAGATCTGATTAGTTCAGTTTGACTAATGCAAAAATGATCTAAATGTAGTAATTGATCTTATATAAAAGAGAAGGAATTTAAAAAAAAAAAAGGGATTTTTTTAGGAACAAGAACAGTAGCTTACGTATTTAGTCTGCCAAAAATTCTGCTTGTTGCTTGTCAATACTGACACACATTCTTCCCATTAAAAGTTTATGCTAATAAGCACAAAACTTAGTTCTCTCCACTGGGGGATGTGGAGAGAAA
Source organism: Gavia stellata (assembly GCF_030936135.1). Taxonomy (NCBI): domain Eukaryota; kingdom Metazoa; phylum Chordata; class Aves; order Gaviiformes; family Gaviidae; genus Gavia; species Gavia stellata. Next base: position 17,118,163 of record NC_082596.1, read on the forward strand.
TGCTTATACAACATAGTCCACACTACCATGTCTATGTAGGAGTGCTTTAGGTAATAAATAATAATTTTTTTTGTAATGCAAAATATGCACTTCTTCCAACCATCCCATTCATTAATATTACTACAAAAAACTATTTTGCAAATAAAGTTATTTCAAAGCTGAAATTGACTACAGAATCTGTATATCAGATAAAATTCAATTTCAAAGTCAAGAGTTCCACTGCAAAACCAACAAGTGATATCTTACGTTTACCCTCAATTATATACCAGTTGACACCATCAGTTCATCTCCAGCAGGCCCATATGAACAAATGGGAACACCATGCTCTTCTTAATCAGGTAGTGGGTCCTAACAAGATATGACAAGACCTTTATGGAGAAGTCCTATGAAATTTAATAGAATGAAGACAGCAGTAGGTTATATGGAATTTTAATGAAGTGTCAGGATCTGCTCTCATTAAAGTTAGCACAAAAACTATTCTGCATCTTAGAATGTGTTTTAAAAGGCCATAGAATTTCATAAAGAATTACAGCTGATGTTTAACCTTTTAAGTATCTTACAGACGGTGATAATTGGGATAATATTGTACTCATTCATTAAATGGTTAAAATTTGGGGAAAATATCTATTTTGTTAATTAAATTTTAGAGGATTTTTCTGTAAGTCATAACATTACCAGGCTTAATTTCTTAATAGGTCACTGCTTTTACAAATGCATTAGAGTTGAACAGATTAAATTTACTTAACACACAAGTTTTATCTTCAAGATATATGCAAAACATTAACTATTTTTTTCACTCTTTAGTTATTTGCTTTCTTAAAGAAGGGAAATAGAGATAGCAACCACATTTTCACTGTATGTAAAATTGGAGATTAAAAAAATATAAAGAACCCTGACTTAACTGATTTTTTTCCATTTTATTGTTGAAATGTTTGTGAAATAGGAGATATTTTTTGGCATGAGAAGTCTGAACATGAATAAGCGTGTAATGAAAGCAATGCCATGGTTTTGCAAAGTTTGCTTTTACCAATGATAGAACTAGCAATATCAAACTCAACATTTTATTACCATTAATGTTTTCTCTAGTCATAGAGAAAATGATTGCTCGGTACTTGTTTTCCTATGTATGGTTTTTGGTACAGGATAATCTACATTAATATATTACACAGGGGAATCTTACATCGTTAATTTAACAAAGTGTAGAAGATACTTCCTATTTAATGAGGAAAAATGTGCCTGACCATAACATGGGATCAAAGCTGAGGGCACTCCTGGAAAGTAAAGCCTTGTGACTCTAAATCAGAGCTAAGTGATGTCAGTCATGTATGCAATGTTGATGAACCAAAATACTTAAAGTGATGACTTCACCATCTTTTTTCGGGTTGTTTTTGAAAGGCAAGATGAATAGACACCGTAATATAAAACATCATGGTTACACTGTCATGATAACAAGATTTTGCCTCAGCAGAACCTTCTCTGAAATGTTTCATTAACCAAGACTGATCATAAACTAAATGAGATACAATGACAGAATAAGTAACAATTGAGGGAAGTAAACCAGTATTCCCTACCTAACAATATTTTAATTTTTTTTTAAATTAAAATTGGGATCTGAGATTAAATTTAGAAGAGAAAGGTTTCATTCCAGATTGAGTGCCATGATGCAGCAAGGGTTGGCTGCGTCATGAAGCGGACAAGCCAGGAGCTGAGGCTGACCCCTCATAGTCTGTGTCCCCACCGATGGGGCACAGTCCTGCAGGGGCTGAGCATGGCGGGCTGAGACAGGGACTGGTAACAAGGTTCACTGACAGCCCCTGGCAGCACCAGATCCTGCATCCCTCCAGGAGCCCAGCCGGGGTCAAAAGGATGCGGGGCCAGGGACAGGCTGGAGGCAAGATACAATGTAGTCTGAAGTCCATTTGGTGATGGTGTCAGAGACAAAGTACCTACAACATAGTTCCGAGGTTCACCCGGGAAACCAGACCAGAGACAAGGCTGAGGACAGGCACACTCTGACAGCCCGGGCCAGGACCTATGGCCTTGGACTAAGCTGACATGCAGCTTCTTGGCCTATGGGCAGGGGGTGGATGGGGGTCCTGGGTGAGGCTGGTCATTGCCAAGTAAGGCCTATTGGTGCCCTCAGGGCCCTGGCCCTGAGCATGTCCATCACACTGAGGTTTCTGTCCTGTTCACCTGCTTTATATCCTCCTCAGCATGAACAACATAGCTAAGGTAGACAGGGATGCAATAATAAAAGTAGACAAATGAGTCTGTTAGTTAAAAGTGACCCCTAACCATTGACAAAGCATCATATTCTGCAGGAAATTCAACTGACCAGTGTGCTGGCTTTGTAAACAATACTTAATTCTGTCCAATGGTCTGTGAACATGGATGCAAGAGTTACCTAGAGTTTAAGAAATAGGCAACTCAGAATCTCACTGTTTTCCTAGAAAGAGCTATATGAATCCTCCTTTCTTATCCTGCTAATTGTTCTGGCCCAGGGGAAGGGAGAGGCAGCCTCTCCTGTTTCTCAAGAGATCCAGAGCAGATGGAAGTGCCTCATTGTTCTGTCATACTTGGGAGAGTATGGGTAACTGACAGAAACATGAAATAGGCTGTTTTCCCTGTTGTGGGTCCCTAGATTCTCAACAGGTCAATGAAGAAAGGAAAGCTTTTTCTTGATCATGGAGGAGTCTTCTTTCTGTGCCTTGTACAGGAAGATTTCTGTGGTGATGTTGGATGGCACTGGCTTGCTGGCACTGTTTCTCCCCAGGAGAAGGTGCCCAACATTTTGGCAGTGCCTAAATTAGCCTCCTAACTAGGTGGGCTTTATTCTACTCTCTGTGCTCACAGAGCCACTTCTAGGGCAGACACAAATTTTCTCTGACCACATGAGAAGTAGCCATCCTGATAGCATGCTGCTGACTCAAGAGTAAGAAGAAAGACTCAGGCAGGTAAAGATGTAGGTATGCTCTTTTCAAAACGAAGCAGGTGCTGAGGTGAAACTTTCCCCTTTTTTAGTGCACCAGCATTAGACTGAAAGAGCATTTAAGGATTTCAGGCCTCTGTAGGAGGCCTCTGTTGCATTTGGCACAACACTCTAGTGAAAAAGTACATTCAAATGAGTAAAACGAAAAATTGCAGCAAGCAAACTCCTCCACTGCAGCTGTCTGTAACCTCCCAGATACTAAAGGCAGGAACAACTGTTATGGTTTGATACTTCTATTGCTTATAGCAGTTTGACACCAGAGACTCCAGTGACTTCAGATTAACACTTGTGTGGGTGGGAGAATAATCATGCTTTTGGCATTCACAAAGCTCTTCACTTTTGCACCACTTTTAACTAATCACAAGAACACCTCTGCGGGGTAAGCTGTTGCCTTTTTCTCTGAATTAAAGAGAGAAAGGGCAACCAAATCTAAATTCCCACAGTGCAGAAGGCAGGGATTAAGAGTCAGGTGTTTCTGCCTGTTTGCCTCATTCTCTCACAGTGAGATCGGATTCTAGAAAAAATCACGCCTGCTCTGCTTTGGTGTTTAGTGATGTCATCAGCTGTGCTGTTGTAAGAAGCTGAACACAGGTCTTGGCAGGTAAAGGATTCTTTTCAGATTGTCTTTCATTTAACTCCCAGGATCTCTACTGCAACCTGATGCACAATTCTTCAATATACCACCAGTAGCTCCAGGATACTCATGTTCAAGCTGCCCCCGTGTACTTCGTGTGTGCCTTTGGCTGCAGGGTTCTGGATGTAGTACAGTTTTAATAAAGTTTGTTTTTTATAGCTTTCTTATTCCATATAGAGTCCAAATTTGTGGATCAAAAGAGGCTTATGGAGATGCTCTGAGACAGCAGCTGCTAAATAATTTTTTTGCAACTGGATCCATTAGTGGAGTGTTATTTGATTATATCTATTGTTGTTCTTATTCTCCAGTTCATGTTGGTCACCAGTTTCCTTCCAATTTTCTTTAGCTGTAAATACAAAACAGGAGGAAGAAAACAATCTCGCCTTTGTGACACACAGTGAATTTGGCACTGTATGTACAGTACGTTTTAAACTCTATTCCCTTAGAAGCTAGTGATTAGCAGATGTCAATGCCCGGTTTGCAAGTGGAAGCCAAGACAAAGACTAGAGACCTTCACACCAACAATCTGGATATTAAGTAGGAAAGAAAATATTTTCCAACCGTTTTACCTCTCTTTATTTCCTAATGTGGTTGGAGCAATGAGGATTCAATTGGAACAGCTGTGCTGAAAAATCAGATTTTTATCAATTTGGCATCTTTCTAGGAAAAATACAACACCAAAACTGAAGAGCAGAGCAGGACAGACAGCTTTAATGCACTAGTTCTGCAACAAATGACACTTAAAATGGACGTGCTTTGCATTCTAATTTAGCTGGGAAAATGTCAAATCCCATCATGGGATTCATTGTGTGTTCTTTGCTGGAGGAACAGTTCTCTCTCAGAGGAGGAAGCTGAAACCTGAACATCACTGGGCTATCCACATGCACTGCATGATTCTTTAGAAGCTGTGAGGCCTCTACGTATTTAGTTTAACAGCTTCTGGACTCTCCTAGTGGCTGCTGCCATTAAAGATATTGAATTGCTGAATCACTCAGATTGGAGAGGGCTTTGGGAGGTCTCTAATCCAAAATCATGCCCAAAGCAGGGTCAACACTGAATTCAGACCTGATGCCTCAGGGCTTTGTATGGTTGGATTTGAAAACCTCCAAAGACAGAGAACCTACAACCTCTTGGACAACCATTTTCAGTTATTACCCTCATAACTATTTTTTTTTCTTGTACTCAGTCAGAACCTCTCCCATGTCAATTTATGACCATTGTCTCGTTCTTGTGCTGTGCACCTCAGTAAAGAGTCTGGATTCACCTTCACAGAAACCCCCTCATAGGCACTAGGGAGCTCCTGTTAGGTTTTCTGCAGTGATCCTCTTGCAGGCTGAACAAGCCCAGCTCTCCGAGCCCCTCCTCGCAGGGTAAAAGTGCTCCAGCCCCAACTATTTCTGTGGGCCTCTGCTCAACCTGCTCCAGTTGATCAACATCTTCCCTGTATTGGGGCCCCAAAACTGGATGCAACATTCTGGATGTGGTCTAAAAACCACAGAGTAAAGCAGAATAATTGTTCCTCTCGTACTCACTATGCTACTATTAATGTTGCCCAGAATACTGTTGGCATTTAATGCTGCCAGAGCCATATCGTTTCCAATCATTTTCTACTCCTTCAGGGCCCTGAAATGGCCTTCAAGAAGACTTGCCCCATGTTTTTCCAAGGGATTGAAATCTGTCTAGTGATAAGGAGAGAAGTTCTACAATACAGAATGGGAGCAAAATGAGAGTGAAAATTAATGTAGGTAATGGAAACAGAGTCCTCCTTTCCTCAGCCTCACACATCTAGGAAATACTGCATAAGTATTTTAAATCTTGCTCTCCTTGAGGCTTTTGCAGCTAGCAGCTGCAAGTTTTGACTCAATACTGAAGCTTATACCCATTTTATGAAGATGAGGATTCTTTCATTTTGTCAGATGTGGATTCACAAGCTGGGACTCTCTCATGCCTTGGAGTATTTACATTCTTCTTTTGGGACAAATAGTAATGTTTTCCTTTAAAAAAAAACAGTCAGAGCACAAGGTTATTTTGTGTTACAATTTAATAGTAAATTTGGGATGTCAGAAGGTTTGCATTCAATTCCCCTCTCTATCTTCATGGAGTATGCAGTTTTTCAACCCTTAGGATACTGGGGAAGGCAGGAATGAAGTACGAGCCTCTGCAACATATTGTACAGATTTCTAAGACAGGAGAAAGAAAAAGTTCTGGGCTCATCTGCCTAGGGGTCTCCTTCAGAGTTCCTGTGCCTACAATATAAATATTTAACAATTTTTAATGGCAAATATTACTTATACAAATATGTCCTTACAGTTTTGAAAATGCTGCCTTTAATCTTCATAGTGATTTCTCATACAGTAGTTTCTCCAGAACATTAATTACACCTGTCAATAATTCTTGTCCTTCTGTGTTTGCAATGTCTCTTTGAGATGATGTCCAGATTCTGCATATGTAAAGAAAAAGTTAAATGACTGTATATTAGGAACTACCTATTTTAAGGTGAGAAAAAAAATATTTCTCTCATCTAAACTTTAATTAGGACCATGCAACTGTGTAAAAATAAATTTCATTTTGAGAAAAAGTCACAAAAATTACTATTTATTATTTCTTATTATTACAGTTAGGCAAAATATTCATAATAATTGTGATTAATGGTAAAATAATAATTCAAAGTGCTACATTTACACCTCAGATAAGTTTTCAGTTAGCTGTGATATGAAATTCTGATAAGCAAATAAAAATTTGGAACAGCTTCTCCAAAATATTGCATTGATTAGTGCTTATTTGTACCTCCCCAAGGTGAATGTAGAGGGGTTATAAAAGCATTTTGATTATTTGGTGAATTCTTATCACCATTTTGCAAAGATCTTTCTTACTTTTAAGGAAACCATTCAATAAATCTTTCCCAATAAGCCTGTTCTGGTCCTGGAGTTCGTAACTCTGTGTTCCAAAAATGTTTTCTGCCAGCTTCCCCCTAAAACATACAAGCACTTCTTTACATCTATCTCAGTTCAACACAGCACATCAAGTGCAAGTTATTTTTAAAGAAAGTGAGTAATAACAGGTGAGACAGGCACCATGGTGACAGATGACGGGGAGAAGGCAGAGTTACTGAATGCCTTCTGTGCTTCAGTCTTTACTGCTCTGGCCAGCCCTCAGGAGTCCCAGACTCTGGAGGTAACAGAGAAAGTCTGGAAGAAGGAAGACTTTCCCTTGGTTGAGGAGGATCAAGTTAGAGACCAACTAAGTAAACTGGACATCCACAAATCCATGGGTCCTGATGGGATGCACCCGCGAGTGCTGAGGGAGATGGGAGAAGTCATTGCTGGGCCACTCTCCATCATCTCTGAAAGGTCCTGGAGAACAGACAAAGTGCCTGAGGACTGGAGGAAAGCCAATGTCACTCCAATCTCCAAAAAGGGCATTAAAGAAGACCCAGAAAACGACAAGCCAGTCAGCCTCACCTTCATCCCTGGAGAGATGATGGAACAGCTCATTCTGGGCATCATCTCAAAGCATTTGGAGGAAAAGAAGGTTATCAGAAGTAATCAAAGTGGATTCACCAAAGGGAAATCATGACTGACCAATCTGATAGCCTTCTATGACGGCATGACTGGATAGACAGGTGAGGGGAGGGCAGTAGATGTTGTCTACCTTGACTTCAACAAGGCTTTCGACACCATCTCCCACATCATCCTCATAGGCAAGCTTAGGAGGTATGGGTTAGATGAATGGGCAGTGGGGTGGATTGAAAACTGGCTGATAGCTAGAGCTCAGAGGGTTGTGATTAGTGGCACAGAGTCTAGCTGGAGGTCTGTAACAAGTGGTGTTCCCCAGGGGTCAGTACTGGGTCCAGTCCTGGTCAATATATTCATCAATGACCTGGATGAAGGGATAGAGTGTGCCCTCAGCAAGTTTGCTGATGACACAAAACTGGGAAGGAACGTGTGGATGTGGCATTGTGGGATATGGTGTAATGGGCATGGTGGTGTTGGTTAATGGTTGGACTTGATGATCTCACAGGTCTTTTCCAACCTTAGTGATTCTGTGATTCTGTGGAAGGAGTGGCGGACACACCGGAAGGCTGTGCTGCCATTCAGCGTGACCTGGACAGGCTGGAGAGTTGGGCAGAGAGGAACCTTATGAGATTCAACAAAGGCAAGTGTAGGGTACTGCACTTGGAGGAAGGAGTAACCCCATGCATCAGTACAGGTTAGGGGCTGAGCTGCTGGAGAGCAGCTCTGTGGAAAGGGACCTGGGGGTCCTGGTGGACACCAGGATGACCATGAGCCAGCAATGTGCCCTTGTGGCCAAGAAGGCCAATGGCATCCTGAGAGGCATCAAGAAGAGTGTAGCAAGCAGGTCCCCTTCTACTCTGCCCTGGTGAGGCCGCATCTGGAGTATTGTGTCCAGTTCTGGGCTCCCCAGTTCAAGAAGGACAGGGAACTGCTGGAGAGGGTACAGCAAAGGGCTACAAAGATGCTTAGGGGACTGGAACATCTTTCTTATTAGGAAAGGCTGAAGGACTTGGGTCTTTTTAGTCTGGAGAAGAGAAGACTGAGGGGGGATCTTATCAATGCTTATAAATACTTCAGGGGTGGGCGCCAGGATGATGGGGCCAGTCTTTTTTCAGTGGTGCCCTGTGACAGGACAAGAGGTAACAGGCACAAACTTGGTCATCGGAAGTTCCGTCTAAACATGAGGAGGAACTTCTTTCCTTTGAGGGTGGCAGAGCACTGGAATAAGCTGCCCAGAGAGGTTGTGGCATCTCCTTCTCTGGAGATATTCAAAAATTGCCTGCACACATTCCTGTGCAATCTGCTCTAGGTGAACCTGCTCTGGTGGAGGGGTTGGTCTAGATGATCTCCAGAGGTCCCTTCCAACCCCTATCATTCTGTGATTTTTTGATTCTGTAAGAATAAGAACATGCATAATTCTTTTACTGAATAGCGACTGCAGGGGCAGGAAAAAGTATATATGTATATACACATGTAGCATATATGTGTGTATCGTTTCCAGTAACTAATCAAACCTGAAACATTTGTTTTACTTTTAGGTTGGATAAGACAGGGAAACAGGAACTGCCAACAAGGGCACAAGTTAAGCCAAACCTCTTTCCTTCCTGATTCAGGGAGTGCCAGGTTTTTGTTTTTTCTTGACCTTAGTTAAAGTTTCATTGCTACTTCCAACCATTTTTTAAAATTCTCAAAATTATAGTTTCCATCTAAAAGGTTAATAAGTTTGCCCATAGAGGTTGCAGAACCTCTGTCCTTGCACATATTCTCATCTAATGTCAACGTTATCCCTGCTTTGAGCTGGAGTTTGGACATCACTCTCAGAGATGCCTTCCAATGTAACTTATTCTATGATTCTATTTTATATTTTTTTCATCCTATACATTAACGATCATAACAAATATCAGAGGAGACAATAGGAGAAGTTAAAAGTGCAATATTGCACCAAAATTGCAGACAATACCAAGTTGGGAAGGAGTCTTCATCTGCTCGAGGGTAGGAAGGCTCTGCAGTGGGATGTGCACAGGCTGGATCGATGGGCCGAGGCCAATTGTATGAGGTTCAACAAGACCAAGTGCTGGGTCCTGCACTTGGGTCACAACAACCCCATGCAATGTTACAGGCTTTGGGAACAGTGGTTGGAAAGCTGCCTGGTGGAAAAGTACCTGGGGATGTTGGTCAACAGCTGGCTGAATATGAGCCAACTGTGTGCCCAGGTGGCCAAGAAGGCCAATGGCATCCCGGCTTGTGTCAGAAATAGTGTGGCCAGCAGGAGTAGGGAAGTGATTGTCCCTTTGTACTTGGCGCTGGTGAGGCCGCACCTCGAATCCTGTGTTCAGTTTTGGGCCCCTCACTACAAGGAAGACATTGAGGTGCTGGAGCAGAACCAAAGAAGGGCAATGAAGCTGGTGAAGGGTCTGGAGCAAAAGTCTTATGAGGAGCGGCTGAGGGAACTGGACTTGTTCAGTCTGGAGAAAAGGAGGCTGAGGGGACACCTTATTGCTCTCTACAGCTACCCGAAAGGAGGTTGTAGTGAGGTGCGTGTTGGTCTCTTCGCACAAGTGACAAGTGATAGGCCAAGACGAAATGGCCTCAATGCGCACCAAGGCAGGTATAGATTGGATATTAGAAAAAAATTTCTTCACCGAAAGGGTTGTCAGACATTGGGACAGGCTGCCCAGAGAGGTGGTTGATTCACCATCCCTTGAGGTATTTAAAAGACATGTAGATGTGGCACTTAGGGACATGTTTAGTGGTGGACTTGCCAGGGTTACGTTAAAGGTTGGACTTGATGATCTTAAAGGCCTTTTCCAGTCTAAATAATTCTATGATTCTATGAATATAAAAAGCCTTATTTAAGTTCTGTCTCTAACCAGAGCTAATCTTTCAGGGCTTTCCTTGGCAAGATGCGTAAAAGTGGAAATAAGTAGCTAGCATGATTTTTTTTTTCCATCTCACTGAAATCATCAAGAGCTGGATTCTTACATCCTAGTCCTATGAAGTTTTTTATTGTTTGCATTTCCCATGAGTCAAGATTCCATGTGACCATTCAACAGTGAAGTTGATGGAAACCTTTAAATTGATTTCAAAAGGATTTGAGTTAAGCAGTGGAAGGCAGGGTAGAACCCTGCTTTGAATGGAAAAGCCACACAATCACGACCGCACATTGTACATTCATGTACTATTCTGGCTGACGCTTGGGAAGGAGGGGTGAAGAATACAATTTATTTCAGCTTGCCATAAATCTGAGCTTGTTGAGTTTTAGTAATCGGTTTTCTGTTAGCAACATTAATTTCCATTTTGACTGATGCCTTTCTTTTCCAGCTTCATGTCTTCTACCTGCTACTATTTTGAAGAGTAAAGAAGTCCCTTATTTTGTTCCTGGTCCTTTTACTGAATCAATAACATGTAGATCAGGGTTTATCTAAAGTTGTCTTTTTCAGTTTGTGGCTCTGAAGATACTGTTTCATTGATATTAGATTGACAGAAAGAGAATAGAGTTATGCTTGATGTAAGGGATAGCTATAGATATAGAAGATGAAGACCCAGAAAAGTGTAGTTCACAAGTGGAATGCAACTTTCAAAAATCTGCAAGCATTCTGGCCATTTTATCATATATACTCATTTTTCTTTCTCTTGTTAATGCTAACAGCAACTTTCTGATATTCCACTCTGTACAACAAAAAAGTAATTATATGTGCTATTGGCAGGTAGCTACATGTGGCAATTAATTTAGACTGTCTAATGATTTATGAGTGTTGTCTCTTTGTGTACAAGGTTATGATGCACTTAATTTTAACTGATTAAATCAAACAGGCTAGAAAATTTTAATTCAGCAAGAATATTTTACAATATTTAAAGCAGATCTGAGTTCTGAATGGGTTTAAAAATTCTCCGGGAAAAAAAAAGAAAAAAGAAAAAAAAGTCATGGCAATGTACTTCAAGAGAGGAGATCTTGCCAGGATATTCCAGGATTAGATTGCATAAAATGATCTTTCATTGCAGTATAGAGCAATGGAAAAAAAGATACATCAGCAATATTGTAATTATCCATCAGAAAGCATTGCCCTTCTCTGACAATGTCACTGCCTAACTGTGACTTTGCATTTGGTGTCAAGACTACACTACAAACATGTAAAGGACTGTGCTAGGTAAAGTGCATGAACAAAGCATTTTTCTGGAAATCCTTTTTCACTAACACACTTATGTTTTCATATGACCAGAAGAAGATTTTGTGGGTCGAAATATGTTTAGAAATTTTTAGGCACCCATCTCAAAAACTATTATTTCTAGAAACCCATTGAGCTTGCTGAAACAGGGGCTCTAATACCTTTAAACACCCACTTTTTACTCTAAAATCCTGACCTAGACCTGTATCCAGAACTACAAATGTGCTAAATCATATCCATCAACTATATTCTCCATTACTGAACTCTCACTGTTATTCATTTGAGCTGAGATTTTTAGAGCATACTTTCTACACATTGATGGGCTTCCTCCTGAATGCAGTTTTAGATCCTATTTTAAAAATAGATACAATCAGCAAAAGTGTCATCATGCTTTGTATCTATTCTTTGTTCCCTTCTGTTTAATAGTGAGCTTTTAGACCTATTTGAGAGGTCTTGATGAAGGCTTCAGTTCTCTTCTGTCTCTAAGAAAATTCTAGCCTTGTTTGCTCATATTAATATGAACAAACCAGTGGACTGAAAGACTTTTTTTGGAATGCACAAGAAAGGAGACATCCTCATCTCTCCTGTGAAAGCCGGGCCACTATGTAGAAAGCAGAAAGTTCAATGCCCGTTCCATCTGAAGATATAGATTATAAACTCTCACCCTCTAGGAAACTCCTGAAGGAGCCTCTTCATGATAAAGTCATATCACTGTGCACAAAATAATTACAGATGCACTGACCTGTGGAAGGAAACTATAATAAGAGGAATGTTTCGCCTGCCATTTAGACATTACACCTGAGGAGCAGGAGAAGGGGAGAGGAGAAAACTCCATTTGGATATTGTGTAGGTTCCCAAGGGCTCAAGGGTTTGGTGGTTCTTTGCTGCTTCTCTGTGAAGAGGTGTCCTGAGCTTTTGAAATAGTTCTTTTTGGGAAATGTGGAGTATTACTACAAAGAGAACAGACAAGAGTTTTATTTATTCCTAGGTTATCTAATCAAACGATTGCTATCTGTGCATCTTGAGGAGTGACAGAAATTGGGCAAAGGGGAAATCAAGGTGAGAAACTGAAGCCCAATACTGAAAGGTCTATTTCTCTGAGAAATTTTATAATTGTATGAGTTAATAATTTTCTTGAAGCAACACAGTAAGTAGAAAAACAATCAGTGTATTCAAAATCTATTTATGAAACATACTTGTCATCTTGTCTTTTTTTTATTCACGTCTGATTTTTTTCTTTTTTTTTTTTTTTCCAGATGGCTTTCCCTAAATGAACCTTTAAAAAGAGAAAATACAGCTTTTCTCCTATGTCAAGGAAATGAGTTTGAATCAAAGTCTCAGGAAATAATGGAACAGAATATTAAAATTTCGACCATATTCTTTCACCTTTCTCCAATCAGTTCATGTTGTCTATTATCTGAAGATCAGATTTGTGCAGGGAAGTCATAACCACAGGAGTCTTTTCCCAGTTCCTACTTTGGCTGTCTGGAAAAGGTGACAGGGAATCTGTTACACTGCCCAAATGACTACACAATAGTTATGTCATTTTTATATTGACCATTTTTGTCTATTGCTTTCCTTTTTTTTGCCTCAGTTGTTTATTCTGTTCATCTTCTTTGATGCAAGATCTTTGGAAGGCCTTCTATTACATGCAGGAGATTGAAACTCTGGTTTCTAGGTACTCACCTATGTAAATGTTTATGAATAATATATAAATAAGAAATCCTCCTAGTGCAATATATCGTTCTATTTTATAATGATGTACCTTGCAATTCAACATCATTGATCACTGATGTGATTCTCTTGCATCTAGTTTTAGAATTACTTTGGTGATTAATATAATGCAAAGCAACTGCATTTCAGAGTCAATCTAGACTTTAAAGCAGAAAACAATCCTGTTGTAACATATCCTCTATTAGTGGAATGCCAGTACACATAGCATATGGGAGATACGATACAGCTGCTTTGCAGTTTGATTGGACTCCCAAGCAATAATTTCTCTACAGAATTCCAATCTTTATTTTATATCCATATGGTTATTAAGGACTGTCTCTGAAAGCATGAAAGTTGTGATGGCATTAAATTCAAATTTATTTGTATTTTAAAATCAACAAAATTAACATTTAATGAGAGATATTTTTGAAAATATCCCTCAATAATTCATCATGCAATCACAGGGTGTGCATAACATTTTGCACCTAATTTGTGTAAATATTGGGGTTTTTTTTACTTTTACAGGCAAACAACATTATTGTGACATAACAGCTCAGAAATCTGGAAGAAGTGTACTAACATTTACAGACAAATAAAGGAAAAATACCTGATAAACTGTATACAATGTGGTCCTTATTTCCTACATGCTGACGTATTACTTTATTTGGGGACTAATGCTGTGTTTTAAAAGTGGTTTAAAGCTTCTAAGGAGGAGTAGGTGTACTTGGAACCTGTTAACAGTCTTCCAAAATGTGGATGTAAAGAACAGGGATTTTATTTAGTGTCTCTTAATGTGATTTTCCTGTAAGCAAGGTTAAACTTTCTCATGCTTCTCAAAAGTAGAAAGCATAAAACTGCAGATTAATATGTAAATTTGCTCTAGGTTTTATAGATATTTCTTTGCCAGAGAATACATAGATAATTTGAATCCTGATGTATTTGCTATCTATAATTTTAATGGACTAGTGTTATATTTGAATTAGATATTATTTAAATTTTATTGACTAGGCAAGCATAAAGGAACAATCTGGTTGACGGTAATTCCTCAAAGTGTACTGAATACACTGTTGTCATTATGATGATTGGTATTTAAAAGATGGGGCTATATGGACTCTGCAGCTACACAGGGCTAACTGTGGGAGTGGGATGACACTCAGCTAACATACTTACGCTGGTTACCTGGAGATTGGCTCCAGGCATGATGCTGGGCTGTGTGCTGTGACCCTGGCATCCCCCATTTCTCTTAAATAAAGTAGGCAGGAAAACATGGCAGGAGCCAAATGCAAAATCAAATGTGGCTAAGGGGCACAGAGGATGTCAGAACAACTGTTGGCAAAGGCAAGGTCACGAAGTAGATGGCAGAGAAGAGACAGTTCCCCTAGGACTCAGCAACACTAAGTGGCCTAGAGGGCTTAAGGAAATTAAGAAATAACGGAAAAAAGTTTTGCTGTTGCCTGAGTAGGATTCCATGCTGAGTTGGTGGCATGAGATGCTGGAAAGCAGCAGGTATGGGAGTAGGAAGAAAACAGGGAAGTCCCAAATATTTTTCTTCTCTGGAGCTTGAAACTATTCTTTGTCCCTCGCTCCCAAGACTAGAATTCAACTAGGTTGGCTGCTGGAGCGAATCACCAACTGAATCTTCCAAGATGACAGAATTCAACTGTAACTCAGATTGCCAACCTGAGTTTTGTAATTACTTCTGTAGCACCTTCTGCTGCAGGATGCAAAGAGTTTATCAGCTCTAATGAATTAACTATCCTGTGTCAAATGATCATCTGCATTTGAGTGATAAGGTTAAGTAGCTGTGACAACATGTGAAGCACCTACCACCTCTGAAACAAACAAACAAACAAAAATTATTCCTGAGTCTCAACAGTATTCTTACTCTGAAAGCATTTCCCTGGAAATGAAGCTGGTTTTAAATCAGTGTAGTACTGATTAAGTGGATAGAGACTTAAGGTACAAACGACCCTGCACCTTCCCAAAGTGTTGATGGCGTTCGATAGCCTACAGTGGATTTGCTGCCTCCAGAAAGTGAAAATGTAATTACAGGACAAATGACAAAGTTGTACACTGTCTGATGTCTAGGGAGGGACCTGGTGGTGTGTGGTGTAGATCCAGGCTGATTATGATCCAGAGAGGTGTCAAGAGAAGACGGGAAAGGTGTATATCAAACAGGTGTAGAGCACACATTAGGCTTGTACTCAGGCAACCACACTAACCTTTAGCATTTGTGGGCTGTTTGCCACTAATTTCAAAGTCCTCAGGAGCAGGAAAAGCTAAATTTTGGTAATTTTCCTTGTTCAAACTTTCCTACCTATCTAGAAGGAACTACTTACATGAGAAAGATCATGATTTGTCCAGAACAACTTCCTGTTTCTCTCAGCAAGTGGTGTTATCCCCTTCAAATAGATGGGGCATCTAAGATACAGAAAGGTTAAAGTATTGAAGCTTCTACTGCATGCCTGGAGCAAAATCCTTAAAGTCTGGCCTCTTGAGATGACAAGCTGGGTGCATGAAAGAAATAAACTGAAATATGTTACAATTAGATGTTATCGTGGTTTAAGCCCAGCTGGACTAATCACCACACAGCTGCTCACTCACTCCCCTTCCTCAGCTGGACAGGAGAGAGAAAATATGAGGAAAAGGCTCGTAGGTCGAGATAAGGACATAGGGAGATCACTCACCAACTACCATCATGGGCAAAATAGACTTGACTTGGGGAAATTAGTTTAATTTGTTACCAATAAAAATCAGAGTAGGATAATGAGAAATAAAACCAAATCTTAAAAAAACAACACCTTCCCCCCACCCCTCCCTTCTTCCCGGGCTCAACTTCACTCCCGATTTTTTCTACCTCTTCCCCCCGAGCGGCGCAGGGGGACGGGGAATGGGGGTTGCAGTCAGTTCATCACACATTTTTTCTGCCGCTCCTTCCTCCTCACACTCTTCCCCTGCTCCAGCGTGGGGTCACTCCCACAGGAGACAGTTCTCCACGAACTTCTCCAACGTGGGCCCTTCCCACGGGCTGCAGTTCTTCACAAACTGCTCCAGCATGCGTCCGTTCCACGGGGTGCAGTCCTTCAGGAACAGACTGCTCCAGCGTGGGTCCCCAACAGGGTCACAAGTCCTGCCAGCAAACCTGCTCCAGCATGGGCTCCTCTCTCCACGGGTCCACAGGTCCTGCCAGGAACCTGCTCCAGCGCAGACTTCCCACAGGATCACAGCCTCCTTTGGGCATCCACCTGCTCCAGCGTGGGGTCCTCCACAGGCTGCAGGTGGATATCTGCTCCACCGTGGACCTCCATGGGCTGCAGGGGCACAGCCTGCCTCACCATGGTCTTCACCAGGGGCTGCAGGTGAATCTCTGCTCCGGTGCCTGGAGCACCTCCTCCCCCTCCTTCTGCACTGACCTTGGTGTCTGCAGAGTTGTTTCTCTCACATATTCTCACTCCTCTCTTCTCCGGCTGCCGTTTCCCAGTTTTTCCCCCCCTTCTCAAATATGTTATCACAGAGGCGCTACCACTGCTGCTGATTAGCTCAGCCTTAGCCAGTGGCAGGTCCGTCTTGAAGTCAGTTGGCATTGGCTCTATCAGACATAGGGGAAGTTTCTAGCAGCTTCTTACAGAAGCCACCCCTGTAGCCCCCCCCTGCTACCAAAGCGCTGCCATGCAAACCCAATACAGATGTTTTTTAAAAGCCTATGGAAATCAGTGGAGGAGTTTTTCAGTTCACAGAATCACAGAATCACAGAATCACTAAGGTTGGAAAAGACCTGCAAGATCATCAAGTCCAACCTAAAAAAAAAAAAAAAAAAAAAAACCAAAACCAAAAAACACACCACACAACAACAACAAACCACAACACACCAAAAACCAACCCACCCAACACCACACAGCACCATGCAGTTCACTACAACAAGCTTAATTTCTGTCCCCACATTGTTAGTTATTACCTCAAAAACTGAGCTTAGAATAGCTGTAGTGTAAATAACAGTTTACTTTAAAACTGTAAAAAGTGTTTCTGTTATAAATTACAGTTTGGTGATAGTAAATGAGATTTCCAGAAAGAGTGATGTATAAGGTCATCACACTGCATGACCATAAAAAACCCCCCAGACTCCTAAAAGAAAAAAGAAATTTGAAAATGTGAGATAAAAAAGTTCTAAAACAGAGGTGAAATAAACTTTCTAAACAGAATACTGCATTAAAACCTTGAAATATGACATTAGCATGATTTGCTTGTTTATTTGTTTATTTTTAATGGGAATAGCAACTCTTTGTGAAGTACCCCTTGCTGCTAACAACTTTGTACTGATAAAACTAAGTAGGAAATTTGAACTTTTGACTGAAGGTCTTCCAGTTCCTACCATTTAGAAGGCTTAGTGAAGATTACAACATTTGGAGAGGAAACATAATATCTAGCTCACTCCCAAGTTTATTAATGATATCAATTTATAATCAATCATAGACTTACTTTTGGATACCTACCTTATCAAACTTTGTAGGATTTGGAGTGCTGTTTTCTTTTAAAATACAACTGAAGGAGTAAACTGTATCTGTATCTTTCATCTGTATTCAATGTTTAGTTCTTAATTTGTAGGAGACCAGAATTCAGTTTCCTTTGTCTAAGATAATGAAGTGCACATTTCTCACCACGCAAAATGCTCTTGGCTTAATGCTTGAGAAATGAGTGTATAGGATGTACTGAGATGGAAGCATTCACAAGCCCATCTGCTGAGACATCCATTGTGCATAAACAAAAGTCAAGAATCAATAATTCAGAAAGAGAGATATAAAAAACTAGATCAATAACCAAAGTCTTAAGGAGGAAGGAGAGTCTTGTTTTCAAGTCCACTAACAGTGGTACTTTTTAAGCACTTTCCCCCCCCCATTGAGATGTGGAGACCTTCTGGCTGTAATATTTGTGGAGGAAAAAAGTGACTTCTCATAGAATTCAGTAAGAGGCAGAATCTGGAGACGACCACAATTTTGAGATAATACTCTCTAGCTGACATCTCTTTATCAGCTTCCTACTCAGATGGTTTTCTTAAGACAGCTTTTTCTTCATGCATGGTATACTAAAACAAAAGTTGATTTATAATGACGAACTATGGAGAAACAGTGGAATAATATCCAGATTTACAATGTGATGAGACTTTGCATGCTATTAGCTTTTTTTTTTTTAAATCTGTATTTCCTAGAAACACTAGAATAGTCACATCATTTGATCCAGTGCTGTCTGTGTTACACAATCAGGAAAGAGCCAGATAGACGGAGCTTTTCACCTGTAAGCCCAAGAGAGAAGATTTGTGTAGTAAGTTTGTAGACCTTGTTCCTGAGCTGATGTTTTTGGCAACATCCACAAAAAAGGAAAAAGACCTACTTCTAAATCACTAGCCTCAAAAAATAATTTTATTAAATAGATTATTTTTAATTTTTTTTCATATCTCAATGATTTTCTAACTGTGAATATTAGGTTTAAAATTAGTTTTAGACCACTTAACAATGCAGAGTCCAAAACTTTTCCTCAAGTTCCTTACGGCTTCAAGAATATCTGTTGACACCAGCTATAAGATCCCTTGCCACACTTAAAGCTGAGCCCAGAATATTTTCCAAAGTACTTATTACTACTACAACAAGCCTGCCATTTTTCAAAGGGACATGATTTCTGCTCTTCATTTTTCCCAGAAGTCCATAATAGGATTCAAACCTGAAAATGGGACATTTTCTTCCCGTTGACCCTGAAGGACCATTTGAGAGGGACACTGACCAAGACAACAGAATTTTTGCACAGAACTGTTATCACTGCCTCATGTCAAATGAGAACAGTGGTTCGAAAAGGAGTAAAGGATGCCAGAAGTGGAATATGTTTACCAAAAAGCCACTTATCATAAAATTGTCCAAGCCTGAAACAGCACAAAGGCCAGGTTTGGTCATGATAGAGACATTCTGTTAAGATGTAGGGAAGTTAGTGAAGATGTTTGTCAGCTGCAGCTGGTACATTATGTTCATGCTGAAAGTCTTGAGTCTGTTTATGTGTATTTGAGAATTCCTAAAGTTCATAGGTTCTTAGCGTCAGTATATGTACTGTCTGCTTCTTCCAACAATTCCGTTGAGATTCTGCTGTGGACCATGCAGCCCCTGGAGAACTGATTGAGTTCTTAACAGAATTCACACAGAGACGGGACAGACTATCTAAGAAATCTGGAGTTCAGGGAAATGCCTATACCTTCACAAGTTGTCTGAACTGGTGGCCAGAACAGAGATTAGTGGTCATCACAGGCATGACTGAAGGTTGGATAAATTTGGCGTAATAACAAACTACTCTCTTCCAAAGAAGGTCATGGAAGTAATGAGATATATCAGCACTGAGCTTTTTGACAAGGTCGTTGAATCTGGATTGTGACTGCAAACGTTCTGTGACTGAGTACCTTTCACTTAAACACAAGCAA
The DNA here is from genome assembly GCF_030936135.1 of Gavia stellata. Lineage (NCBI taxonomy): Eukaryota > Metazoa > Chordata > Aves > Gaviiformes > Gaviidae > Gavia > Gavia stellata. Next base: position 17,137,634 of record NC_082596.1, read on the forward strand.
CTTGATCCAAACTAGATGCTATCTCCCATGACCGCTTTAAAAACCTGACGTCTTAATAGTCTGTCCTCATCTAAGGCAACCTAAGCCCCACTGCAATGTCCCTGTCCAAACAGATCTATTTTTTTTTCTGCCTCCTTCAGATCTTTTGCTAATGCAAATATCAGGTTAATGGAGAGGTTAAGAAGAACAGGTGTGTAGGTGTGTGCAGACATACACCTTCCTGTGGTACCACGGAGAAGGCCTTATCTTTAATAGGGTTTAACAATCCATGTTCTTCAGTCAGGAAACTCTGCTATCAGGTGGTTATTAACAGAGGGGTAACCTAGGCAAATTTTAAATATTTCCTGTGAGTGACATAATTTAAAAAAAAGTAAGGATGAATAGGCTTTGGAACTGGCAGAAATATATGGGCAAAGCAGGCTACAAAAGCAAGGAAGAACCTGTGGGTGCTTAAGTCTGGAATCTTTCTGTATAGAAGTGTGTCCCATATTGATGGTGAAATCGATTTTGTGGGTGAGGGGGAGATACAGATGAGCATCCATGACTCATTCTTACCTCTAGTTCTTAGTCAGCTCCTTATCTGAAGCCTGGATGGAGGGCAAGGAATCACGTTGATCTTTGAGGCGTTGTCTGTCAGAGGGGAAAAAGTAGGTCTTTGCCTGCATTCTTGAATGTCAACTACTGTGGCAGTAGGTCAGCATCAATTTCTAAATTATGTTCTTCAGAATGAGAGGTGGGGTATTGGATTCACCTTGAAGAAGTACATGAATTCTCCCACAAAGTCCTTCACTAGTGTTAATAACAATGATTGAATGACCTGCTCAGATTTTTGCACCCATATTCAATCTTTTTATTCCTTTCTCTTTAAGACAGCAAGAGACAGTAACTCTTCTGCTTGTTCTGCTATCACCGCTTAAAATTCAGTACTGCTTTCGAGACTTTCAGATGACCTTCGTCCTAGGAAGCAACATAGGGTTATAAAAGTTCTGGAGACAGTTAAGTCTTCTCTTCATTTCTAAGCCTATCTTATTTTTTGAAAAACTGGAAAAATTGTGAAGAAAGAAACTAATTATTTGCAATGAGATGGATCCAGATATTCCATGAGTCCACAGCTTTGATTTAAGTGTGAATTCTTTACCTCCCTTGTCCTTATGCATAGATATACATAAAGCCAGACATGAATAAAATGCTATATAAATTTGCTTATTTTCTATTAAACTATTTAATCTCTCCAACCCCATTAATTTAAGGCTTTATCCTTCAATTTCTTTTATTTATATTCCACATCTGTGTTACTTTCTCTGTCTTTTTTTCTTCCTCTTTACTGATTTGCCACAAGGCTGGCTGAAAAAATAAATGTGTTTCAGCACGTGCCCAAAACACATGAAAGACAGGCTCTTGTCCTTATGTGGGGGTGCAGCATCTGAAAGTAGGGAAGTTGTGCAAGAACTGGGCAGCTCCTTATACCTTGTATTTTCCAGTACCTTGTAGTGGTAGCACAACCTAACATTTTTGTAAAAATCGTGAACCACTTCATCCAGGTGCTTTTGATTTTAATTCATCTCTAACATTTGCCCTGAGACTTGTGACACAGTAAATCCCTTTAATGAAGGGAAAGCATCAGCTTAGCCTAATTTTTTAAAGTCCATTAAAACACCTGTTTGGTGATATAATTTTCCAGGGACTTTGTAGAAATCAACTTTTTATAACATCAATTCCTTCACTTATCTTTGATAAATGATTTTCCATGGTATATACACTGTATCATTGCTTATCAAGGGATCTTCAATACATGCTACTCCTGTTGTAATTTCTGACATTTCCCATATTTTGCACATTAAAGTGAACATAACAGAAGAAAGAGAAGGTAAAATACAGTAGATTCACACCAATGCCGTGTTTATTGCAGTTCTGACAGAAACAAGGAAGAAACAATGCTGAATTTAATATATATTTATGATGCACAAATAAAGTCCAAATAACCAAATTTATAGGACCTAAAGGGTAAAATTAACACATTGTCTCTCCTTCCTGTGGTCTGCCCTAAACATACTTCAGCACTGAACAGCGATATCAAGTGGGGTTGCAAAAACATAGGTGTATTGAACCAACAACAACCTGGTTCAGTAGCTTACCTTATGGTTTCCCTGAATCTCTCCTGAGCATAATCTACTTGTCATCAATTTAAAAAGTGTTTGTCTTGAGAAGTAACATCAGATCAACAAACTGAGGGCTGAAGATTTTGCCTATTTTATCATATGTCTTGATGCTAGACTTTCACAGTACTCTTCTGCACCTTAGCTTTCTGTGGGGGAAACACTTTAATATTAGAGAAGTTTGAGGGGAGCTGCACCCTTCAATTTTTCAAGAGAATATTGGAGGTGGAAGACCAAGTGTTTGGTTGCAGATCAAAACTATGGGCACATGGTTACTCAAATCTATGCTCCCTGCAGTGGCAGGAAAATGTATATTGGTAAGAGCAAGATATCTCTGCTCATGCAGCACAGCAGATGTCTGCCCTCTCCTGCTCCCTCACCAACAGTTCTGTACACCAGCTGTTCACAAAGAGGTCCTGATGAAGCATTGAAGTGAGGGCAAAGCTGATTTCCATGTACACCTGTCTTCAGACAAAATTAAGAATATAACATATGTTCCAAATACACCAAATACACTAATATTATAGCTACGCTATATTTCTTAGTTTTAAATAGTGTAAGCAATGTCTTTTTATTTTTTATATCAAACTGCCTTAAATAAGGAGGTTCATAATAAGGTTGGAATAAACCTGGAATATTACTTTTCATATAAATATGAAATATGCAGACCACTGGCTTTTCATGCTTGCCCTTTTTTTTTTTTTTTTGACAAATAAGTTCTGTCCAAATTTATTAATAAAATATAGGGGATTTCAGTTTAAGAACAGATTGCTTTTTTTTTTAATGGTTTACTATAATTTTCCCATGTTTTTTTCTGTGACTTTTATGTTTCTATTTCATCCTCCTGTGCTGGATGTACTGAATTTTCTTTTTATTTTGTTGATCACTCTCAGGACTAAAGTAGCCTGAACTGTGATCACTTTTCAAACTCATTTTGGTTTTGGAGGCTGATTTCTGGGAATGGAAAAGACTCGGGGTGGGTGGGGAAAGTCAAAGTGAAATAAGTTACTTTTGCACAGATTTTTGTCATAATTGAGTAAAACCACAACAGTCTGCCTGGTTTCCACTTGAATGTGCAAGTGAGGGGGCCATTAATTTGACAGGTTCATAGAGCTTAAGGTTAGGGGAGACCTTTAGATAATTTCTGACTTTGTGTATTCAGTACATTAACATACAGTTAGGTACTCCTATAGGAAGCCAAAGGACTTTGATTAGACTGAATTATTCTGATCTTCAAAACAGTGAACAGCTGAACCACAGCAAACTATGAGTGAGACAAAGTTTCCACCAGTTTCTGGTGAGATACTTCAAGATGATTGCACCTTGCCCAGGATTCAGTAGTTAAAAAATTCTGTAAAAATCCTACCAAACTGAACAAAACAGGAGTTTCTTTGTTATCCTAATGAGATAGTGGCTTTGAATCTGAGAGAAAGATTTGTTAGCCATTCACCTGGAACAAACTTTCTTCCACTGCAGAACAGGGTCCACCTTTCCCAGTCACAGAGAATCACAGAATCACCAAGGTTGGAAAAGACCTGTAAGATCATCAAGTCCAACCATCAACCCAACACCACCATGCCCACTAAACCATGTCCCGCAATGCCAAGTCCACTCTTTCAGCTCCAGGCAAAGACAGACATATAAAAGGTAGGAACAAACTCCACTTTTCTCAACAATGCAAAGCAAAACAAAGAGAATACTTTTGGACACCTGTGCACTATTAGGAAAAAAAAAAGAGGGAAAAAAGAAAAAAACATCCTGACTCTTACAGAAAACCATGAAAACCATGTTGCTTTCAGTCTTTTGTCGCAATTTACATGATTTCTACAGACATAGTAACATTAATGCAGGCTGTTCTGTTCTGCAGTGATCAAAAAATGGAATGCTGATCATATCTCTCCCACTCCCCCAAAGAAATCTCAAATCCCAAACTATTCAATCCTTACTATTCCATCTAGAAAACTGCATAATATTTTGGTCCAGTTTGTCCAAATTCAAAATGGATGCCACATGATTGTGGAACACCTTTGTCAGATATCTCTTCCATCAACAAGTACATGCATACAATGATTAAGGTGTTCATCCACCTTCTCTTTTGTAAGCTGAATAACTGGAGATACTGAAGCCTCCCACACTAAAGCTTACTTTTGCATGATTTTCATGGCCTTGCTTTGGGCTCACTCAGTCTGGATTTCTTTTGATCCCCGTTGTTTCATGTGGTGTGAGAGTAGAGTCCCTAATCTCTGAACACCCCCTGCACCACCCCATGATGCAGTTGGATGCAACCTTCTGTTAGAGCTTGAGTGGCAGCAGCACCACTCTGAGGTTAAATCTGTAAAAGTCACCTTTAAAGATACTGGCATGAGCTCTCCCTCACTATCCAAAAATCTGCAGAAATTAAATAAACTGAAGGCAAACCAGATGACAGCAAAGGACATCTACTTTTCTGGGTTTCCCTTCCTTTGGACCTGCCTGGGAAGGCCTGCTCTTTACTTTTAGGCCTTGAAACTAGCCTGGCATCTTGCTGGAAAAATTACCTGGTATTTGCCACTGAGCCACATGGAAATTCTATTATTAGTCTGCAGTGCATATTCTTGAAGTACAGGGGGACTTTGAAATAGGAATGATGATAATATAGCCAGTGGCAGTGAAACCAGAAATAGTTTAAAATCCAGATTGGATTCTGCAGTAATAGTGTTAGGGATATGATCACACTGTAGGTATATACTGTCCTAATTAATATTTTTATTCTTATGGTAAATAGTCACATCAAGTTGGTAGTCTCCACAAAGAGAGAAGTTAATGGAGCTATCTGACCACTTTGGATGCATCTGAATTTACGAAATAGGAACTGCAAATTGTTACAATAGATACAATAGCAAAGTTTCTTACTGTCTAGGAGAAGAGAAGAAATAGAAAGGGACGAGATGTGTGACATTATGAGCAAAACATCTGAAAACCAAACATTTTATTTTCTAGCTGTTTTTATAAATCATTCACACATATGTAGTTACATCTTTCTATGGTCTTGAGAGCACTTCTGAGTGTCTTTTTCTCAAATGAGAGCTTACAACAACTTAAGCATGACACACTTAATGGATTGTATGAACTATTTTGCTGGAAACTTAATAGTTATTTATCTATTCTATTCTATCTAATCTATTTTTAAGGCACCTACCTATTTAACTTATTTTTAAGCTTTGTAATCACCCTAGCAAGAGAGCTATATAAGACATAGGTCATATCATGAATGTAACAAAAACTGGGAATAGGTCTAGGGATGTAATTTTACATGCCTAATTTAAGGGTGTGACACCTCTATGCTCCTTATAGTATCCCATCTCAGAAGGACAGCAGCAGCTTCTGTCCCCTACACCTGCTGTGCCCAGTATGCAGCTACGGAGCCATATGCTATGCACTTCTGATCAGTGTAAGTGCAGCTCCTACACCTTGGCTACATTGTGTCACATGAAATGAGAATGTGATAGCACTGGGGTTACCAGGTAAGTCAAAATTTCGGTATGTAGGGTGACTGAGCCAAAAGAGACTCATAACTGGGTAGAAAATTGTAACTCATTCGCCCTATGGAAATCTTTAGTACAAAGAGAAACAGTTATGTGATCTGAAGAAAAGTATTAGCCAGGGGTAGATTACATTAAAAATCATTACAGAGTCAGTCTTAAAAAGGAATCATTGTCACTGGAAGATGCTAAGGACTAAAATGAAATCACTCTGAGGTATCAGCAGAAAATAAAGTCGTGTGGGATCAGTTTCCTCCTCATATAACTTTCCTCCTCCGAAGGAGCAGCCTGAATGTTTTTTGCAGCTGTGGTATCTGCCTGTATTGAATACTATGTGGGAACATGAAAATTACTTAGTGCTTTCATGAATTTATTGTAAAAAGTGAAATTACTAAGACACAATAGTTGCATTCTGGTGATTTTCCTGTGTCTTCTTCTGTCCCTGATAAAGAAAGCTTTCAGGGTATAGCTTTCTTATGGGTATTTCTCAGATGCTTTAGGATTATCCTCTGGCCTGGTCATGACACCACAGTTCCTTTTAGACACAATGTAGGTAAAGAGGATCATTGGCGAACTCCCTGCTGCCAGAATAATGCATTGTGTATCCTCCCACCCAATCCCCATATCTTAGCCATCAACAGCTTTTACTTCTCGACTCATAACATGAGATTAATTGCCTCACTCTCTTTCATGCACAGGTATTGGAAGAGTCAAAAAGGGTTGTAAAATAAATGAAAGCAGACTGTATTGTGATTGTACTTGTACTATACATATGCTTTAATTTCAAGAAAAGGAAATTCACATCTACTAATTTTAAACATGCTGAATGTATCATAAATGCTACTTAACTTCAGCTAGAAGTACAAGAGGACTGGTAGGTTACTCATCTTCTTCTATGGCAGTGACTCCACAAAGCAGACAACTCATTGCAAAAACAAGTCATAAACCCCTTTCTTTGTATATGTTACACACAAGCAACAGCATCACTGTATATTGCTATATAAATATCCTTTCTGTATTTAATGGCTCTATTGAGCATGTGCTTCCTAGCTGCTTGGATTAAGGACTGACTGAGGGTTTGGCTCCTGGCTGTGTTAGTTCAAAACTGACTCTTAGTTTCCACTTTTAGTAAGTAGCTATCTGCATAAATAGTGTCTAGCAGTGGCTAACTGCATCAATGCAGGGGCTCAGGACACGTGTTTGCATGTGTAAGCCTCAGAGTAATTCAGGCAAAAGCTGTTGACATATATGCACACTCAACTGGAATACAAAGTTGGGACTTGAACATACAGTTAGTTTTTACTCATTTTTGCTGCTCAGAAATAACTTTTTTCCAAAGAGCTTGGTAATGTCAGTAAACGCCTAAGTGCTGGAGAAGAAAGTAAGCTTTTCTATTAAACAGAATATGTGGAACTAATCTGTTTAAAATGCTTAAAAAAATTATTATTTGAACATGAACATCTCCTTTACAAGGCTGTGAACTTACATTGCAGATACTGTCTTTTTTCAGAGAACTAAAGTACTTTTTTAAAATTTTCTTTTGCAAACAAAAAATGCAAAATATTTTTAAAAATACAGTCACAAGCAGTTTTTGTCCACTAAGAACAAAGGGACTCACATTGTCCACAGTTGTTCTGAAAGGGTCATTTATTTTTTAGGGTGAGGAAGTTCTAAGCAAGTCTCACTGTATTGCTGATCAGAGCTTTGTACAAGCTTGCAGTGAATGTTGAACACCAGCCTCCAGCCACAGTCCTCTAAAACCCTTGTCAGCACAAGGTAAGGAAACCTCAGCAATGTTAAATAGGTCTGTGAAAATGACCATGTGACGCAGCTGGAGAGAACAGAATGTGTGTAATGAAAATGAATCAGTCAACAAAGAAGCTGAAAGGAGGTTAGGAAAGCAACCCTTAATTAACAAAATTTCTTAATAACTTTGACAGTTATGCTGGTTTGGGTTTGTAGAGTTCATCTGCTTTTTACAGCACAGAGAAGACTTGAAAAGGGAAAGGAAGGGGAAGATTCACAATTTTCCTTTCAACTTCTTTATATGAAGATCCCCAAAACTGTGAATTTGAAAACTACTTTCTCCTGATCCATGTACAATCAGCATGTACAAATCATTGTACTGCCTGTATTCTGACTGATAACAAAGCTCTATTTAATTTTGCATCTAATGAAAAACACAGATAGCTAGAAATATTTTGCTAACAATAAAAACAAATTAACAGTCATTACTAACTCTTGGAATTCTCTTACTACAGGTTAGGAATTTCTCCATAAGAATTATCTACCTGTCTGTCTGTCTGTCTGTCTATCTATCTATCTATCTATCTATTTTTTTGCAGTTTGTGATAAAGTACTACTGAGTCATCTACAGCCATATTGCATAGCTGTGAAAGGAGGACATTCACACAAATGATCTTACTCTTATACACATAATCCAAGAACATTGAAGACATCTCAAGTGTTAATTCCTCCAACTCATGGTTTTGTGGGTTCCCCATGGCACCCTCAAAACAGACCGAACAGGCAGATTGCAATAGGGACTGCCTGCATACGTGGGAATGTTCTGTACCACTACCTGGGAAAGGAGGGCTGAAACAATCGCAGCTTCATACTGAGCATCTCCTTACATGTAATCTTCTGTAGTGTTACTGTATCATGAGGCAGTGGTTAAACACCAAACCTGGACCACAAGGAGAAATCTGCACTCATTGAAGTGAGGGACTTACTACACTAGGCAAAGAACAGGGCATGTGTCTTATAAGCGTTATTGTTGTTATTGTTATGATTGTTATTAACCTAGCAAATGTTAACTACATCTTAGTTAATTATAGTTCTATGGGTCATGGAAAATAAAATAACAATAACTTAATTATTAGCCTGCAAAATGTATTACTTTGATACTTAATTAACTAGCTGGCATATGTTGGTAAGATCAAACTAGCTTATTTCTGCAAAAATTCCTACTGATTTTGAGTAAATTAAGTAAAATAAAAAATATTTGACTTTCACTAGATTCATTAGGCAGTGTAGATGACAAAAATGAACACTGACTAGGTGTCTTATTCCTTGGTACCACTCACAGTCAATTTCAAGCAGTATAAGATGACATGAACAGGACTATAGGAAGATGAGTTGAAGATATATTAACGTAGAAGATGGTAGAAAATGAGAAATGGCAAAGAACTACTTTTGGGTGGAGGAGGAAAAGATTTACTAGAAAAGATTTACAACATGAGTATTGGCAAAATATTATCAAAAATAATCAATCAATCACCTTTAATAACAAAAGTTTTCTCCCCTTGGACATCAGCCAATGACCAGGACCAGTATGGACTCCTCAGAGGAATTAAACCTGCTAATGTCTACAGTATTTTTTATGCATATTATTACAAAATGTTCCTTCATAATGTAACAATTTCCTGAAATAGTTCCTATAATTACAGTTTGTGTTACTGAAGTTTATCTTATAAAGCCAAAAGATAAGGACTATTTAAGCTAAATGGAACATTTCATGAATGGTGGAGGTTTTAATCTTATCTCCCTCTTTCAAATGCTGTTGGAATTCAACTGTCAAAGTGAAGGGGCCTCACTTTCATCTTTCCTTACCTTCCAACCTCAAACTGTGTATGAACTTCCCATTTTGACACAATAGTAAAATAAGCTTTCTGCTTATACAGCTCTTTCAGCTTTAAATTCTCTAGTACCAGCAAAATTTCTCTGGAGTAGATGCAAACAACCTTTACACAAGGAAAGCTTAGTAAAAAGGTAGCTGCTAGGGAAGCGCACAGGCAGTAGGCTACAATACTGTGTAGAAAGCTCATATTTACATTTTGCATATGAATGGACGTTTGTATATCCCTCAGGCTCATAATTTCATCATATTTCCACTTGTATTCTCTTGGAATCATGAATACTCGGGGGTTATTAGCTGGAAAGCTATCAAGGGAATTCTGTGATTTTTGATGCCGTGCTCTGCAGCCATTCTGGACAGGAAGAAAATGCCTTGTGGCTTGTCCACGCCTTGTTCTACATAAGTCTGAGGCTACTGCTGGACGATCTTACATTTTGATGGGAAGAATGTGACAGTTTATTCAAAGATTGTGAAATCTCATATCCTGATCATGCAAGTGCCACTCATGCAGCGCATAAAATTCATGGAGCTTCTTCATGGCACTGTAAATCCAGAGCGATGTCATAACTTTTCTGAAGGAAGTGATTTTCCTTCATTTATACAGTCCAGCAGACTTTGCACAATAATTGAGTGTTAACCATTCTATTTCTATAGTAATAGCTGACTTTGGGTCTGGCTTCCCTACAGTCTGGGAAGATGAGCTGTATTTGTTGCTTCCGTATTGGGATAGAGGGTATGCCTGATGATTTTTATTATGATAGAACCTTTGCTGAATTTTTCCAGACTGAATCTCTTGTTTGCTAATTTGTAGAAACCTGTCTTGGAGCACCTCGTTAGCAGCAGGAGTCACCACATTTGCACAGATAGTCCATGCAGGTGCTGAGGGAATGATCTCTTCCTTGAGGATGCTAGATAACACAGGATATGACTCTTGATGATCAGTCAGTTGTGATGTTCATAGTAGGGCTGTTTATTGGTTAGCTAAAATGTCTTTTCATTAGTTGGCTGATCTGCATTTTCAACCTTGCTTGTGGACACAACTCATAAGTTTAAAGTTGTTTTAGCAACTATGGTTCTACTGGTATGAACCATTTCCTCAGAGAACTCGATTACAAACCAAGGAAAACTAAAAATTTCCACTGGGAAATGTTAGTTAAATAAGCCCATGCTTGAAAGTAACTGTATGTGAAAAAATGAAGTAAATCAATTACTCTTTTATAGAACTGCATACCAGTTATAAAAAAATTCATATATTGTTTATTTTCTACCAACAGTCAGAAAGAAAAACGGTAATTTTGTGATGCTGCCTGCTGTCGAGGCAAGAGCTCTTGAGGGCCAGATTTTATGTTTTTGTCCAGATTGATCAAATAGCTTAGTACACAGTCGCTGCATGCTTGACAAGAGAGGGAGAAAGGTTTCCCCCCAGCTAGCCACAAAATAGAGTTATGTTTATCTAGAAGCATCTGCTAATGCAACTACCAGCGCACTGCCAAATACAGAAAATAAGACTGGGAGAGATCCTGAGACTGAGGGCACTGAGATGTATGTTAGGGGTTTCTCTAGTGTGTTCTTAAGGGACTGAAGTATTCCCCAGCTATGTCAGGCAGTTTGCTCAAGTGCTTCCTTTTCTTGCCTTTTCCTAACATCTGATTCTTACCTTTCTTGCTGCAGTTTAAGCTCATTACTTCTTGCCATCTCCACTGCAGACTTGGAGAGAACTCCACGGGCGAAACAGCTTAAGGTTTCTCAGTGTTTCCTTATGTAATACCTTTTCAACACTCTTGAGCATTCTGACTGTCCTTTAGATCCTCTCCAGCCTGTGGTCTATACGCCTCTCATTTTGCAGTTCCTCAATGAGATGACACCTGACCAATGCAGAAATAAAGGAATAATTTCTTCTTTATATTCCATTTCTTCTACAATTCTTTGTAGATACTGGCATCTGTTTCTGAGGAATTGCTAGGTCAGTCACTCTCTATATTTTTCAAATGGAAGCTTCTTAAGTGAAGATGGCTTAATCTCACTTAAGTTTTGCCATTTTAAAGATCTATAACCTAAGCTAGTTGTCCAGAATCCCTGTTTAGTCATTGTAAATAAAGCCTCTGACTAAGAGAGAAAATCCCATCTCTAGTTTTTCATAACTGCTTCCCAACTAAGCTGAATTTTGGCTAGACTACTTGAGGGCTAGTTGTTCTACTGAAATGGTACTTTTTCAGCAACATTTATCATGATTTGGATCCATGGATTATAAGGTAGGTGGAAACTTGGCTGGACTACCAGGCTCAGTGGCTTGTGATCAGCAGTAAAAAACACGGCTGGCATCCTGTCATTAGTCACTGAAGAGTCAGTTGGAGCTAATACCTTTTTAACATGTTTATTAATGACCTGATGGAATGGAAAGCATTCACAGCAAATTTGCAGATGATACAGAATTAAGGGAGCAGTCAATGAGATGGAGGGGAGGGCTACTATTCAGAGAGACCTCAGCAGACTAGAGAAATGGGCTGACTGAAGCCTCATGAAGTTCAGTGAAGTGAAACGCCTTTTGGGAAGAAAAATCCCATGCACCAGTACAGGCTGTGACCTGACTCACCGTAAAATAGTTTTCCAGGAAAGGGCTTGGGGGTCCCAGTGCACAAAACGGCAACAGGTTTTTGGAAAATACGAGCTAGAGTGCAGCCAGCGGGTTGAAGAAAATATTTCTTCGTCTCTGATCAGCACTTGTGAGATCACATCTGTAACACTGTGTCCACATATCTCAGTGGATTTTGTTTCCTCTGGAAGGGGTAGATTATTAAGAGATGGAGAAGAATGGCCTGTATAACCTCCAAACAGCAGATTTTTGCAGAACATAGAGATTAAAAAATGTTATTGCATACCACAAAAGTTATTGGTGTTGTGATGATGGCTAACTTACGTCTTGTTGACTTTCTACCTTTATTTCCTTCTCAAAATGTACAAAATCTCATTTCTCAAAAAAGTTGGACATAGATTAATAATTAATGCTTCTTTTGAATACCCACTCATAGTGCAGAAGGGTTATCATGCTGTAAATATATTGTATGTATTATTATGTAATTAATACCTAACGACTTGGATCACTGACTCTCTTATTCTGGATTCTGTGTTACTGGTTTTAGAACTTAATGTTACCAGTTGCCCTCAGTAGTATTTATTGGATAGCTATTATGAGATTGTTCCCATACTTAGAACTTGGGTAGGAGGCTTAGACATTTCTCTGTCCTGTCAAACAATGTATTTTTTCACTTTCTTGAATTTCCTGAATTCAGATTTTTTAATTATATTTTGTAGAGAGGGAAAGCTCAGATCATTATCCAGTCATTGTTGTAGCTCTTGGCATTACTGTATGGTCCTTTTTGCCTTGTCTTTGAGAATACTTCCTTCAGTATGATTTTGATTAGAAAACTTAATCATGTGAAATTCCACATGCAAGTTACTCAGAGTTTAGCATGGTTGGAAAGAAGACACTTGCAAATGTAATGATTGATACACATGTACAAAGCAGCTGTTATATATATTTCTGAATGAAACATTTACAGAAATTTGCTTTTTGCCAGAAAGGTCGTATAAACCATGCATCATATTAAGCATATTCAAGATCCAGCTCTACTCATTAACATAGAATAGATCTACCATGAGATTTAGCAGGAGTATAACTCTGTTCTACCTTGCCATTCATGAAGCCAAACCACACTGAAATCACAGGGCCCAACAAAGATCTAAACAGAGCCAATCGTAAACTGGTTAATGATGCTGGGAATGCTGAGAGAATTAGGTTCCATCCATAAATTTTGGCATTTAAAAGTTTAATCAAGAGCAGTTAATTTGTTTGGTGACAGAGCATAAATGCCTCACTTCCTACTATACTTGTGATAAATCAATCAGCAGAGGAACTTACTGAAACAACTGTATCACACAAAAATATATGCCAGCTGCCTGTTATGTTTTGGCTGGCCACGCAGCACTAGTGAAGATAAAAAGGTTTGATACAGTGTGGTGGGTTGACCCTGGCTGGACGCCAAGTGCCCACCAAGCCGCTCTGTCACTCCCCTCCCTCAGCTGGACAGGGGAGAGAAAAATATAATGAAAGGCTTGTGGGTCGAGATAAGGACAGTTTAATACAGCAAAAGCAAAGGATGCGTGCTGAAGCAAAGGAAAACAAAAGATTTATTCTCTACATCTCATCAGCAGGCGATGTCCAGACACTTCCCAGGAAGCAGGGCTTCAGTATGCCTAGTGGTTGCTCTGGAAGACAAATGTCATAAATAACAAATGCCCCCCCCTTCCTCCTTCTTTCTCTTAGCTTTTATTGCTGAGCAGACATCATACGGTATGGACTATCCCTTTGGTCAGTTTGGGTCAGCTGTCCTGGCTATGTTCCCTCCCAAGACCTTGCCCACCCCCAGCCTCCTGGGGAGGGGGATATGTTGGAGAGACAGCCTTGATGCTGTGTGAGCACTGCTCGGCAGTAGCCAAAACGCTGGTGTGTCATCAACACCTTTCTAGCTACCAATACAAAGCACAGCACTATGAGGGCTGCTATGGGGAAAATTAACTCCATCTCAGCCAGACCCGATACATACAGACATAATCACTGAGCACAAATATAAAAGATAATTCATACTATCAGCTGGGATTTGTAGCTTATATATCCTACATTTTTTGTATACAGAGGTGTTATTCAACAGGTCAGATGAATCACATTCTAAAATTGCCTAAATCTACTTACCTCAAAAAGCTCATCGGCACCCTGCAGCTCTGATGCAGATGTTTCCCTTGTAGGTAAATGAGGTTAAGAAATATAAGAACATAGGACAATGACTCCATACTGGATCAGAATAAAGACCTGTCTAGTCTTGCACCCTATCTGCAAAAATGACTAATAAAATATGCAAGAGGAATAGAAAGATATATAGAGCATATAGAGTATGGAATAAATATATTCTGATACTATAATATACAGTATGCATCTTTTCTCACTTTCTCTTCTCTATATTAGAAGGGAACAATGTAAGCATAGAATAAATATACAGAGATACTTCCCCTAAATAGTCTTCTAGCATATGGTTAACTGTGGCCTTACAACTTACTGAGTCATAAGGTGGAGTCCCTTGTATTTCAAAGTCTGATGGATTTTTCTGCAGTGAATTTGTCTAAATCTATTAAACCCAGGTAAAGTTTTAGCAATGTTAGGTGAGACATCCTGCCATAGCTGACCATTAGACATATATTGGATTATGCTGAATGCTAAGATTTTTCCCTGTATATCTGCTGTTTTAATGAAATACATATTCCAGTTTTTGGAATGGTGCTTATTGTGATTAGATAAAGGATTCCTGTTTGTATTTTGCAGCTTAAAAATACATGGGCCTGAGGCAAAGTCAGAGTGAAAGGAGAATAGTTGTAGAAGTCATTACAGAAAACAAACTCTATATGCTCTTAAATTAAAAATGGGTTTAGCTCTGGGAAAGAAAAATCACTCCTTTGTCTAATGTAGCAAATAAACTTTGCAGATGGTTCTAACTTCAGGAGAGGCATCTAGACAAATAAAGCATGACTCACATTTTTGCCTATTTTATTCAATTTCTTACTTCATGTCATCAAAGATTGCAAAGGAATAACTGATGCAATTAGAAAAACACACATTATTGACACTGTCTTTAATTTCCAGTTGGAAAAAAAGTCTGCTGAAAAACCCTCAAATGTGATTTTTTAACATTTAGAATATTTTGAAAACTTTTGACCTAGTTAATAGTTTCTTTAATATTTTATAATTTATTGCCAGCTTGTTAAGAATTTTGGGAAGCTAATATTTTAGTCTTTATTTACTATAAATTCATTTAACAATGGAGGAGGATTCATTCCTCTGTGCGGGTTTTGGCTAGGATAGTTTTAATGTTCTTTGTAGTAGCTTTTATGGTGCTATGGTTTGGATTTGCGACCAAAACGTTTTCATTACTGCTGAACAGTGCTCACAAGGCATCACAGCCTTCTTATGATGCCCTGCCAGTGAGTAGGCTGTGGGTGCACAAGAAGTTGGGAGGGGACACAGCCGGGACAGCTGACTCCAACTGACCAAAGGGAAATTCCATGACATATGACGTCATGCTCAGCAATAAAAGCTGGAGGAAAGAAGGAGAAGGGAGGACATTCGGGTTTATGGCGTTTGTCTTCCCAAGTAACTGTTGTTACCTATGATGAAGACCTACTTTCCTGGAAATGGCTAAATGAAAGCTACAGAGAGTCATGAACAGGAATTATTAGGATCAAAAGCAATTAAATGAGTGATTCAGGAAATGGTGTTTAGGATCAGTTAGATCACAGGAACTTAAACACTGTTGCCAGATTAATGTCTGTGAGTGCAAGATTCCTCTATTCCACCCTTAAGGCAGAACTGCTTTGCCAAGTCAAAGAAAAGAGATCAAAGAGCACTAAAGCACAGGGGGACTCTTTGGGCCTAGCAAAGGGTAGTTAGACAAATGGCCAAAAGCTGCCCAAAATGTGCTAGTGCAGGAAGGAGGGTTACAATGGACATCAATGGACTTTTCTGGACTTCAGTTAACATCTTTAACATCTCTGCAAAGAATCACAGAATCACAGAATGTTAGGGGTTGGAAGGGACCTCTGGAGATCATCTAGTCCAACCCCCCCACCAGAGCAGGTTCACCTAGAGCAAATTGCACAGGAATGCGTCCAGGCGAGTTTTGAATCTCTCCAGAGAAGGAGATGCCACAACCTCTCTGGGCAGCTTATTCCAGTGCTCTGCCACCCTCAAAGGAAAGAAGTTCCTCCTCATGTTTAGATGGAACTTCCTATAAGCAAGTTTGTGCCTGTTACCTCTTGTCCTGTCACTGAGCACCACTGAAAAAAGACTGGCCCCATCCTCCTGGCACCCACCCCTTAAGTACTTATGAGCACTAATAAGATCCCCCCTCAGTCTTCTCTTCTCCAGACTAAGAAGACCCAAGTCCCTCAGCTTTTCCTCATAAGAAAGACGTTCCAGTCCCCTAAGGACTGAACTCAGCTTTTGGCCTCAGCGGGAGGTAACATTTACACCATGGAATTCAGTAAGCCAGAGCAATAAATTAAACCTTGGGTATAATTTCAACTATTCTGTACATGACTGACAAGCAATTTTTAGTGTTGCTTCTATTGCATGTAATATGTATGGAAAGTAAGCCAGAAAATTAGAGAGCCTGAAATCATTATACCTGAAGATTATCTAACGAGAAGAAAGAAATATGCAATCATCATCATTGACATCTGTTACTATACAGCCCAGAGATGATGCTGCCAGCCATTTGGAGAATAACTGTTTTCTTCTGTAAGTATATTGAGTTTCAATATTGCCTTAGGGATTTTTGAAGTATTATTGTTAATTCAGTTTTCATTTGCTAGGTATTTCTTAAATAGGTGCCAAGAGGCAGATACTGTTGTTTGGAATATCATAGGTAGGTACTTCAGGAGGAAAAGGATTTTTAAAAGGGCATTCATTTTGATGGCTGAGATTATTATAACTGTTTCATAGCAAAAGCAGACACTACCCTCTCTCTGAATCCTTATGAGTTTTATTCCTTGTGAAGAGGGAGTCTTTTTATCTACTGTTGTTTTAAACTAATGGAAACTCCTGATTTTATTTACAATGAAATAATTTTTCAAAGTTCATGTTCTAATGATTAAATGTTACCATACTATCTGTGTGATATTTATCTACTTGCCACCAGTGGCTAACCCTGTATCATCCTAAAAACACACAGCACTGATTTTTAGGAACGCAAAATAGGATTTTGTTTTCAAGTAATATATTTTATTTGCTACTGTCCTTCTTAGCTGCATCAGAATCTTAATTTCTTTTGTGATATTTATGAAATTCACTGTTGATACAAACAACTGTAAGACATTCTCCTAGATTCAAGTCATTCATCCGTACTTTAAAAGCAAAGAGGCAAAGTCCATATCTCTGATCAAAGAAGAGGATTATAGGAAGATTACATTAGTTCTGACTAGTGATTTTGAATTGCCTTTTAAACTGCATACAAACAGTTGTTAATAGAAGAAATACTACTACTGTTAAATATACCTTAAAATTATTTCCCTTGGATCTTTAGTTTCTACTAGGATTTCTCACACATAAAAACAACATTATTGCTTCAAAAGCTATAGATAAGACTGTGTTAAATGTAATTTTAAGCTTTTCCTCTTTGGTAGCAAAAGAAAGGTTTTTGATGCCTATCCTAAAGATTTTGAAAAGAAAATAAAAGCTTTCAATAAATCATGAAGGGGTAGTACAGCATTGTGCTGCACCATACAATAAGTCTGAGTTTTTTGCTTTCAACATATTTGAAGTCAGCACCTTCAGACAATCACAGAATCACAGAATGTTAGGGGTTGGAAGGGACCTCTGGAGATCGTGTAGTCCAACCCCTCCACCAGAGCAGATTCACCTAGAGCAGATCGCACAGGAATGTGTCCAGGCGAGTTTTGAATCTCTCCAGAGAAGGAGATGCCACAACCTCTCTGGGCAGCTTATTCCAGTGCTCTGCCACCCTCAAAGGAAAGAAGTTCCTCCTCATGTTTAGATGGAACTTCCTATGACCAAGTTTGTGCCTGTTACCTCTTGTCCTGTAACTGGGCACCTGTGCTGGTTTTGGCTGGGATGGGGTTAACTTTCTTCATAGCAGCTAGTATGGGGCTGTGTTTTGGATTGTATGGGGCTGTGTTTTGGATTTGGGCTGGAAACAATGTTGATAAAGCAGGAATGTTTTAGTTACTGCTGAGCAGGGCTCACACAGCACCAAGGCCTTTTCTGCTCCTCACCCCACCCCACCAGTGAGTGGGCTGGGGGTGCACAAGGAGTTGGGAGGGGACACAGCCGGGACAGCTGACCCCAACTGACCAAAGGGATATTCCATACCATATGACATCATGCTCAGTATATAAAGCTGGGGGAGGAAGAAGGAAGGTGGGGACATTCGGAGTAATGGCGTTTGTCTTCCCGAGCAACCGCTACGCGTGATAGAGCCCTGCTTCCCTGCAGATAGCTGAACACCTGCCTGCCGACGGGAAGTGGTGAATTAATTCCTTCTTTCGCTTTGCTTCTCCGCGCGGTGTTTTTTTTTTTGCTCTACCTATTAAACTGTTTTTATCTCAGCCCACGAGTTTTCTCACTTTTACTCTTCTGGTTCTCTCCCCCACCCCACCTGGGGGGAGTGAGTGAGCGGCTGTGTGGTGCTTAGTTGCCAGCTGGGCTTAAACCACGACAGCACCGCTGAAAAAAGACTGGCCCCATCATCCTGGCACCCACCCCTTAAGTACTTATGAGCACTAATAAGATCCCCCCTCAGTCTTCTCTTCTCCAGACTAAAAAGACCCAAGTCCTTCAGCCTTTCCTCATATGAAAGACGTTCCAGTCCCCTAAGCATCTTTGTAGCCCTTTGCTGTACCCTCTCCAGCAGTTCCCTGTCCTTCTTGAACCGGGGAGCCCAGAACTGGACACAGTACTCCAGATGCGGCCTCACCAGGGCAGAGTAGAAGGGGACCTGCTTGCCACACTCTTCTTGATGCCTCTCAGGATGCCATTGGCCTTCTTGGCAACAAGGGCACATTGCTGGCTCATGGTCATCCTGGTGTCCACCAGGACTCCCAGGTCCCTTTCCACAGAGCTGCTCTCCAGCAGCTCAGCCCCTAACCTGTACTGATGCCTGGGGTTATTCCTCCCTCCAAGTGCAGTACCCTACCCTTGCCTTTGTTGAATTTCATAAGGTCCCTCTCTGCCCAACTCTCCAGCCTGTCCAGGTCATGCTGAATTGCAGCACAGCCTTCCGGTGTCTCCGCCACTCCTCCCAGTTTTGTGTCATCAGCAAACTTGCTGAGGGCACACTCTATCCCTTCATCCAGGTTATTGATGAATATATTGACCGGGACTGGACCCAGTACTGACCCCTGGGGAACACCACTTGTTACAGACCTCCAGCTAGACTCTGTGCTGCTAATCACAACCCTCTGACCTCTAGCTATCAGCCAGTTTTCAATCCACCTCACTGCCCATTCATCTAACCCACACCTCCTAAGCTTGCCTATGAGGATGATGTGGGAGATGGTGTCGAAAGCCTTGCTGAACATCTACTGCCCTCCCCTCACCTGTCCATCCAGTCATGCCGTCATAGAAGGCTATCAGATTGGTCAGTCATGACTTCCCTTTGGTGAATCCACATTGATTACTTCTGATAACCCTCTTTTCCTCCAAATGCTTTGAGATGATGCCCAGAATGAGCTGTTCCATCATCTCTCCAGGGATGAAGGTGAGGCTGACTGGCTTGTCGTTTTCTGGGTCTTCTTTAATGCCCTTTTTGGAGATTGGAGTGACATTGGCTTTCCTCCAGTCCTCAGGCACTTTGCCTGTTCTCCAGGACCTTTCAGAGATGATGGAGAGTGGCCCAGCAATGACTTCTGCCATCTCCCTCAGCACTCGCGGTTGCATCCCATCAAGTCCCATGGACTTGCGGATGCACTTGCAGTTGTGGCTGACCTCTACTCAATTGAATAATTTTATTTTATTTATTAATTTTATTTATTATTTATTGTATATAAAACAATTGCAAATATTGGGATCACAAAATTAAGCACTCAAAAATAAGGTAACAAAGTAATGTCTGGATTAAGGCTGTCTGTACAACCTTAGTCTGACTAGATAACATTAACAAATGAAGTTGTTAGCGACAGCTATTGCAGTTTTAATCTGCCAGAGAAACCACGGTTCTGATCTTGGTACTTCCACAGATGTAGTTTCATGTTTATGGTCAACAAACTTTTTAAAATGCAACCTTTACAGTTGTCTACTTCATCCATCTTTCCAAAGTGATAAACACTCCGAAAGGTGATTGCAAATCAGAAAATGTACATTATGTAATGCTAAACACACCACAAACCCAAGTTTTTCACTGGTTGCCCAAATTGCCATATACTGCTGATTTGTGAGTGCTACGGTCCTATTTTCAAGCTGTAAGAGCCAAATAGTATCAACCATTACCCTGTAGTATCGATGTGCAAAGCCACTAATGTCCATTGAACAGCTCCATGTTGCAGCAGTGAACACCAGATGAGGTAAGCTAATAATTCAGTTTTCACTGTATATCTAACTAATATGCAGGGAAGGTCAGGTGAAGTCATGTTTTACACTAAGAAAATAAAACACTGTTTGGAAAAGGGAGCAGTATCCATGAAAGAAGAAGGGATCCTATGGAGAGGGGGAAAAAGGAAGCTGAATACTTAAAGGCAATCTTAACATCTAAATATGATAAGTATGTATACATTTTTATGCACTGTGAATGTGCTAATTAAGTTTTCCTGTGTAATCTTACTTATAACTTTTTCTATACTTTGTTCTTTTGTCCTTCTGATATTAACTTTCTTCTGACCTGTGCCTTCCTTTTTAAAGGAGGATATATATAAATAAGATATCACACTGGTGATTAGCAGTAGTAGAATCTGAAACTGTGTCTTACTGGGACATGAGTGTGGGTCCACTTTGCAGAGCAGACACTAAAAAACTGATGTTGATTATAATAATTTTGCAGAGATTTACTTCAGACTAGCTCTCATCTGGTCCCATGGATTGGCTGCCGGTAGTGAAAGGAACCGTCTCAGGATGCATCTCTTGGTTTACTTCCACCCAAAAGGAGTCCAGTTTGTAACCGCTTCCCAAAGATAATTATCCTACAGAAATTTGGAATTACTGGGAGATTTATTTCAAAAGCCCACACTCAATCTGTTAAATATCATTGTGAATCCAGCCTTTTTACCAACTACACAAATCCTTACTTTTGGAGCTACCAGAGGAAGTGATAACAATACTATGCTGTCAGCCTCTCTGTGGGCACACAAAGCAACAGATGTCACAGGTACAGGCAGACAGCCAAGGGCTAGTGAGACTTCAATTAATTTGATTCTTTTCTACACTGAAGAAGGTGTTTAACTGAGTGCAGACTCTTCAGATAGTTTTCTTCCAAGCCTGTCTCAGTCCTCTGTTTTCTAATGGCAGAGTTTCCCCTGCCACCTTCTCTAATGTGGTTCCAACATGCACTTCATCTTATTTCAGTTTCACTCTTCTTGCTCAGCCGCATCCTTACTCTGTTCACCTAGAGGGACAAACAGCTCTTGTCTTTCTCCTGCATCCTCATCCAATCTCTGTTCTTGCCTGCCTCATCTCTGCAATTCCTGAGCCAAGATTTTTTGTTAATGTCACAGGGAGAGAGATGGTTTCTGATGAACAGGCAGGATACAACTAAACTATCCTTTAAATGTATTTTTTCCCTTTTTAAAAGGAGAATAAAACCTCTCAGCTAAATTAGCAATGCCTAGTATTTTCAACGCAGAATGGCAGACTGAGGAGATGTTTCTAAACAAGAGACACATTTAACATAAATAGTGTAATGCAGCTGATATTGATAAAGTTTCTGTGCTTGCAAAATATGTGTTAAAATTATTGTGTTAGTTATAAATTTTAAATAATTTCTTTTCTTGTCATGACTGTGAAGAAGAGAATGGCCAGAGTGGCTCCTGGGCTTGTGTTGAATTGAAATTGTGAAAAGGCACCACCACATCTAGCATGACTACTTTAAGTTACTTATGTTGATGTACTGTTGATGTATATGACTGAATCTATCCCACGCTTCTTAAGAAACAATGCATACAGATGCCATAGAAAGCATTGACAGTATCTTAGAAGGTGAGAGGCATTAAAGACAAACAATATTAATTATGATGGCAGGGAAATTGTCCTCAGAAGTAAAAGGAATGGCTTTAAAATGGCTTAGAACCCAATGTCTGTTAGACATTGAAGAGAATTTGTTGGAGGCCTGCTCAACTAAATGAACTGAATTCTGTTACCATTTGCACTGGTTTGTGGCCAACACAGTTTCACTGAAATCATTGTAGTTATTCTGGCTTCTAACTGGTGTGAATGAGAACATTATTTGGCTAGCAGAGCAGTACTGCTGTAAAGCTGCAGCAACAGAAATTGGGAGGAGATCCATATGATTAATGCAAACTTGACCTAAAAAAATAAAGTAAGGTCAACACATATCAATTTCCCCACACTGAAAGAGCTGACAGTACCTGTAATTAGTAGCATTCATACACCTACTAAAAGTAATTAATACATCATTCTGTTCTAGCTGCTTTTTATATGATGCTATCCTGCAACTGAAATCTATTTAATAACCCACACATTTGTAATGTTCCTCTCTTACAAACTTAAATTAAAAAAAACCCCATATCTGACTCACTATGTTAATTTTCTAACTGGACCAAATTTGTTTCTATGCAATCTTTGTTTTACTACTGCTGCATCTAAGGAAACATGCTGTTCACATTGGGACATCAGATCTAAATGCAGACCATACCCCATATTGTTTTGCTGTAACTTGACTTGGAATCATTATGCAAATTATGGTGCTCATTCCAGCACAAAGAAATTACTCAAAAACCTTGAATAAAACATTTTTCTTTTAGAAAGTTAACTTCATTAAAGTCAAAATTGTAGATTTTGAACTGAATCAAAACTGAAAACTGTCAGTTTTGTTTACTTTCTTCAGTAAGGAGTATGATTCACAGGGTTATATTTGCACCTGAAGAAGGATTTATGGGAAACAACTGAAGGTAGTGATATCTAGCTAACCATACTGGAGAAAGGGATACATCTCAGGTGCTGAGCCTTGATGTTTGGTGTGTTGGCATCAATCATGCTTAGCAATGTACCTTCTCCTAAAATTCAGCATCTACTCAACTGCCTAGTAAGTTATCTCTGGATCTTATTAGTTTAAAAAAGAAAATTAGAAAGGAGTATCAGAATAATTTATTGAATGTTAGTGTTGTGTTAATTTTGAAAGACAGTGAAAGTAATCTTTTGTCTGAAGATAAGACATTCTCATATGGGTTAATCACTCTTACATGGAGAGAAAAATAGTAATTCCTTTGGACAATGGGAGAGGAAAGGTGAGAGATTTATGAGATGGATACTAGAGCATGGGAAGCCCATGTAATGATGGTGAAATCTCTAAGTCACCTAGATTTGAGGCTGATTCATCATTTTCCTATATTTGCCAATATTTCTACTGTGTTTCCTCTTTATCCTCCTTTATTCTGTGTTTTCAGATGGTTGTGAAGTAAACTGATGTTGAGCCTCCCAGCACTGGACATAAATGCCTAAAATGGCTATTAGATTCCATAAATCGGTATTGTAGATCTGCCATTCCCAATACATGAATGAGAATCTGTTGGGAGACACAGATTAAAAATGGAATAATACTACTTAATTATATGAGTTGAGAAAAATACTGAGAGTCATCAATGTTGAGTACAAATTAATAAAGAATGGGCTATTGGCAGTCGGACTGTAAGACACCTGTGGTGTGGTAACCCCAGTAGGCAGCTAAGTACCACCCAGTCTCTCGCTCACTCCTCTGCAGTGGGATGGGGGAGAGAATGGGAAGGGCAAAAGAGAGAAAACTCTTGGGCTGAGATAAAGACAGGTTAATAAGTGAAGGGAAAAAAAAAATGAACACAAAAAACCCCACCAACAAGTTATGAAAAATCACTCACTCACCACCAGCAGACCGAAGCCTAGCCGGTCCTCAAGCAACAGCAACTTTGGAAAAACTACCGCTCAAGTTTTATTGCTCAGCATGATGATACATAGTGTGAAATATCTCTTTGGCCATTTTGTGTCAGCTGTCCTGGCTGTGTCCCTTCCCAGCCTATTCATTGACATGACAGAGTGAGAAACAGAAAAGGCCTTGATGTTGTGCAAGCACTGTTGAGCAATAGCCAAAAGATTGGAATGTTATCAACACTGTTTTGGTCACCAGTCTAAAACATAACACCATATGGGCTGCTATGAAGAAAATTAAACCCATCCCAACCAAACCCAGTACAACAGTCCAGTAGTCACCTCTGGCTCAGGAAGTTGTGACATTTTTGACTTTTGGAAGCTGGATGCTTATATCATGTCTCATTTCCTATTTCTTACATATTTTCTAAGAACCTGCTGCTTATTGTTGAAGAAAGAAGACTAGGACAGATGAACTTTGGATCTCCTTCCAGTGAGACCTTCAGATAGATAGATATATACAGCTTATGTACTTCATTGGGACCATATGGTGATTAAGAACTAATTTATAGTACAATGTATTTTAAGCTGGTATTAGCCTAAAATTAACTACTGGGCTAATTCCCCTGTGGTTTAGCTTGTTTCAACTATCCTTTTATTTCTCTGATAATGTTCTACAGCACCATACTCTAAGATAACTCACAATATTTTCTGCTTCTGTCTTTATAAGACAATTATATTTATGCATATATACTCTCCTGGTAATTATATGGGACATTTTGAGTTCTGTTTTTATAAAAGTCAGAGTATATTCTTATTGATGTAAAGGATAAGTATTTAATCACTAACATATGTACTGTAATCAAGAAAATATGGATGCAGGCCACATACAACACAAAAAGGCATCACTTGTGATGATATAATCTATTTGTTATGTTGAAAAAAACATTCACATGCAGATAAAGAGAGACCTGTCAGAGTTTGTAGCTGACCCATTACAAGCCTAGTGGCTTTGTATGTCAATAACAAGAATTAAGTCCTCTTCCTTTCTTCTTACAGACAACACGATGGCATGTTAGACAAAGACGTAGCAACGGTACAGGGATACGATAAAGGACTGATTGATCTCTTATTTCTTCATTTACCTACCTTTCTGTCTTCAATATACATACTGCCATCTAAGAAAGAGATACCATGTACTCCAGGATTTTTCAATCAATCTTACCTTTCTTCAGCCTCATTAAATCACTCAGTTCACTGCTGTGAAAATGATTTGAATGTCTATTTGTTAAAATCTGTGATGCCCCGAATGTTTAGGGAAAATGTTTCATTTTACTACTAACTGGTAGCTATTGTAGACTTCATTAATTTGAAACAAATCAGGTGTGGAAGTTATTTATTGCTTGACAGATTGAACATATTTTGAAAGGTTTCTCAGAGTGCCTTATTTTGCAACCAAATTGTACTCACCAAAATGCTTTTGGATAGTTCAACTTTTTTACATTTTTTTTAGCCAAAAAATTATAAAATCTTATCCTCACAAAAAAGACCTTTGTTTAAAAACAACTGCAATTTTTTGTTATGTGTCCAGTCAGAAGATGGTTTAAAATTAAGGACTTAACAACTTTTACTACTACCTGATCAGAGACACAACATGTTCCCCACTGATATTTGTCTCTCCACCCAAATTGCTCTATGCCAGCATACTAGTCCTTTTTATGCCATGAACAAAACAGAACAATCTCAAGACCACAGGAATATTCAACCTATTCAGATATTCTCAGGTGCACCTGTCAAGTGGACAGATATTTTTTGTTTGAAATAGGAACTTGGTTATTAACATCTTATAAATGCTGCCCAGCAATCTTTAGTTCTTTACTATCACAAATACTGTAGATTACAGGGAATGGTAGCACGAAACAAAAAATTAAAGCATTAGAGTGGTTAAGTTAGACCATCCTCAAGAAGTTTTTGAGTGTTTAACTCCTTATACTGCAAGCTTCACAACTGATAGAAAAGTTATATGGTAAATGTAGATATTGGCCCGGAGGTATTAGGGTATTGGAAAGAACCTTAGCCTGGAGACCAATTTTTAAGCCTTGAAGCATGGTTTTTAGAGTAGGTTAGGCAGTAAGATAGGGAGGTATTGAGCAGCTGAGAGCGAGTACTAAACTAACAAGAATTTTAATGGTTTCATTTTTTTAATTATTGTTTGCACAGTTCTTAACACAGTGGTCCATAGACTCTATTAGAGTTTTTATGTAGCACCCAAAGAGAGTAATGTGTTCTAAAAACAAGACAGAGATTTTCATCTTGAGAGACTAGATGTGAAGAACTGTTGCACTTGTATTAGCCTGATCCAAGGACAGTTTAAGAAGGGGAGTGAGCAGGAGGGTTGGGAAGTTTCAGTGGAGGGGTGGGGATTTTAATTAATTGCTCAGTGAGGGGGGTTCACTCAGTACCAATAACAGAAGAAATCAAGTAAACTGCTTGAAAATGAAAAAAAAAACCAAAACCAAATGAAATGAAATACACTTGGAGGGATGCAGACTTATATAGTCATTGGTGTGTCATAGCTACACATAAGACACCATAGCTGACCTGTTCTATGAAAGGCATTAGTAAATGTAAAACAATCTGACATCTCAAAGGATAACAAATTAATCATTAATAACCAAGCAGGACCTTTCCACTTTTCTGAGGCTTGAAACACAAGTGCAACACTGGCCAGAGTATCTGCAGTTTGGGAAGGTATCCAAATTTGAAATATTAATCATTTTGCTGCCATAGAACACATTTAAAATCCATCTTCAGCAGCTCCACAATATATGGGGCAGTGAAAGATGGTTGCTTAAAGTATAAATCTTTAGATGTATTGGTAATGATAAGTTTAGAATTATATACATCTGTTTATGTAACTTTACAAACTTTCTGATAAAGCTATGCTAAATGGATCAGTGACTCTGTCCTGACCTGGTTATTGCTGCAATCATCAGCTGGAGCGATTAGATGCAGACTGTGCTTTGTCTCTGCCAGCTTTAACACCCCCTCAGAAGTGCAAATCCAAGAATAACAGAGACAAACTATAGAAAAGATCTTCTAGTTCATCTACTCTTCACCAAGAGCCAAGTTTGATAAATCCACAAATGCATGAAGACTTCACACGAGATTTTCCTATACCTTAGGGAAGACTATGCATGGGCTCTGTTCAGAAAGCAGACATTTGCGGAGGCCTCATCTTTGTCAGGAGCTGTTAGGAAGCTCTTCTACCTGATCTGCATAGACCTGGGGAGATGACTTTGGGGAAGGCAGGATCTTGCCTCACATGTGGTTAGCAATTATACTATCAAATATGCCAACACTATGGAGAGAGTATGGAGAGTCTGCAATCCATATTTATTTGAGCTGTGTCTTGGATCTTTTTTGCTTTGAAGTGCCACTGAGAATTCTCCTGCTTATTACATAGCAGTAAAATAGTTTTGAAGTAATTAAAAATAAAAAAAAAAAAATCAGCCTTGGTGCTGGTTTAGAAATTATATATAACACCACCATACAGAGCTGGGAAATCAGCCACTACCAAAAATCTGTGTATGGACATCAACTGTTACCATTTCAAATGAGGTCTCTGCCTTTGATTCTGTGTTAGTAGCTATCACTGAAGAAACAGGACAAGACATTTCTTAATTAGTGATTAAAATGGTCCACATAATAGCTGGCTAATAACGATGCAGAAAATGACTTTTACAGACAGGCAACCAGATTTTTCCTGGGTTTGTAAAGCTTATTCTTATGCAATTATTAGGTTTTGCCTTTGACAATTGATACATAGGTTTAGGTTTGCCTATGACACTTTGTCCAGGGAGGTGGTTGAGTCACCATCCCTGGAGGTATTTAAAAGATGTGTGGATGAAGTGCTCAGGGTCATGGTTTATAGGTGGACTTAGCAGCGTTAAGTTTACAGTTGGACTTGATGATCTTAAAGTTCTTTTCCAACATAAATGATTCTATACAGTGCCTAATTGTACCAGCCAGGTGTGAAGGAAAAAACCCAAAAGATGAGGAATGATGCTGACTTGAGCACTGTGATTTCAGGATTAGTGATTGGTTTCATATTGTATCAATTAAAGTCAGCTAAGATTGTAGTATTCAGTTAGGAAGAGCCATTAGATGTATTTTTTTAAATAAAGTGTTGATGAATGCTCAAAACCAAGAAGATTCTTAGTGGGATTTTTCAACATGGGACAGGTCCCAATCTTTCCTTTTAGAGCAGAGTAGTGGGATTCCCATCTGCTGAACAAGAATCTTTTAAAACAGAATCTTTGGAAAGCAGTGTAACTGGGGAGAGGATAGATGTTAAAATGTGAAGTAAATACAACAGGAATACCCAGTAAAGAGAAGAGAGAAAATAATGATGAAGAGAGGAAAGAAAAAAGAAAAAGTATTTCTTTTGAGTCAACACAAGAACCTGCTTTTAGGGAAAGGAACTGGCCAGTGGGATGTTCTGAAGCTAAAGCTGTAGTGGGGCTCGCATACCTATAATTGTGCAATCTGGCATACAGACATTTAATCTTGAGCTAGCCAAAAGTAGGCTTTTCTTCCTCAGGGAAAAATCACCCCTCCAGAAAGAGGGAATATAACATCACAATACAGGCGTAAAGTAGTTACTGATGTTGTAAAGGACAAAGTAAGAAAATATGAGTAAAAATGCCCAATGCAAATGCTTTGCCTAGAAGAAACAAGCAGCATAACAATTTTCTTACTTCTATAGGTACGATCTAAACATGATTTTGTCAATAAAGAGGAGAATTTGGATGCTACAAATCATTATATTTTGTCTGAATTATTGAAGGGGCAGCAACGGCTATTGCATTAATCAGAATACTGTAACTAACTTACTGGAGATGCAACTAGTAGATTTACCTCTCACTTTTCCCCAGTGGAGAAACAGATCTGTGCCTGCACAAGCACAGGAACTGTTAAATCATTAAACCAATATTTTAGGTATTACGCTTTTTGTTCTTTTTCAAATACCTAAATAAAGATCAGATTTTCAAAGGTTCTTTGCACTCATCATTTCCTATTATGATGCCAAAGATCAGATTTTCAGAACTTCTAGAAAGTGAATTCTTTTGAAAGTGTTTTCACCACATGGAAACAAAAGTA
The DNA here is from genome assembly GCF_030936135.1 of Gavia stellata. Classification (NCBI taxonomy): domain Eukaryota; kingdom Metazoa; phylum Chordata; class Aves; order Gaviiformes; family Gaviidae; genus Gavia; species Gavia stellata. The sequence continues at coordinate 17,166,740 of NC_082596.1, forward strand.
TTTTGCAAAGCTTCTCCTAACTGTTGTTGCTTTCTAAAACTCCTGACTATAATACTTACTATCTCTTCACAAAGTATTTGACACTAACTTCTCAGTAGAGAAGAAAACTTGGGTGATGTAAATTACGTTTTCAGTTATTTATTATTATAATTATGCTCATAGTTATTATAATTTCAGCTGTTACTATTACAATTATCTTTTCATTTTTTAAAATGTTCTTGTTTGTTCCTAGATGATACTTTTCTTTCATTCCTTCACAACTTCTCTTAAAAAAGTTAAAATTCAGGAAAAAAAAGCTGGGACGGAAGAGCCATTAGAGCTAAAATACTGTATCTTCAGAATAGGAATGTCAGGGTAAATTCTCTTCCTCCTTGTTACCACAGGATTTATTATGCTGCCCCCCAAAAAGTGTCTGTGTTATCTATAGGTGGTGAAAGTACTTCTTTGTGTCTGCTCAGGCATTTTGAGTGATAGCATGGACAGTTGTCCGTATATGAGTTAGGCAACCTAGAGGCAGTCCTTTGGGAGCATGCTCAAGGAGCTTTTAATCTCATCTGTGTCAGATGTCTACTTTAGAGTTAGACAAATCACTTGCTAGAAGTCCATAATTCTCTCTATAAAGAGACAATACACGATAAGTACTCACATTTGGTTAGATGAATCCCGCTTCAAATGTACAGACTAGTAAACTCTGATTAAATGTCTTGCTTTAGGTATAGCCTGTTGCCTATGGCAGTAGGCATAGGATAGTAATGACATCACGGGTTTAAGTAAAAGAGAGAGTTTTTCCTCACAAATGCAGCTGCAGCTCCTTCAACATGTATTTCTTGAGAAGTTGCCTTCCACAAGCACCACCTTCCCCAAATATCTCATGTTATAGAGACCAAGCAAACTTCCCGGTAATACATACACAGGGCCCTACTCTCCTCCTGTGCAACCTCACTCTTTGCTACCACCACAGACTTTGCTATTGACATGAATTAGACTATATGAAAGATATTTGTCCCTATTTTGAGAATGGCAAAATTTAATTTTGTTCATAATATAGAGAATTCTTCAGTGTCTGTAAATAGGACTGACAGGAACAGAGCAAGCTCTAGGCTTCTTGTGATACAAGAAAAATGCAATTTTATTGTCAAGGAAGTTCTTGAGCTATAAGAAGGGAAAGTGCTCAGTGAAAGGTCTGAGTCAAAAGTGAGGGAGGTTGAGAGACACCTCAATGAAGAGAGGAGGAGGAGAAGGGATAGTAGTTTTTCTTCAGACTGTGCAAGACGTCAGGGAACACATAAGTAGGTGTGCAGTTTCTTTTGTACTCTCCCAGCCACACTCCTATCCCCCTCACCTTCTTCCTCAAAATCTCTGTTCCTTTTCTTCCATCTGGTCCACCCCCACCTCCACCAGCCTTTATGCACCCACTCTGAGAATCCATCATCTCTTCTTATTCCTCCCAAAACTCCCTATTTAATGTCTTCCACCTCTTGGCATGCTGAGGGAAAAGAAAAGGGAGGAGGAGAAGAGGAAAGTGACTAGGACTAATAGCCTACTCCAAAGGGGTCATGATGCAGTGGTCCGAGATCCAGGGCTTTCTTCTCCCTCTGCTATCTTTGGTTATGTCTGGGGTGGTGTTGCAGAAAAGGTTCATTACCTGTAGCGGAGACTTAGTTGTCCTTTACATCTCTCTGCCACCTCCCTCTGCCCTGCTCCACACTTCTCCATAGCACGAATGTTATTTTGGATAATTCTGTATTTCTGGGCATAAGAAGATCAGAAAGCATGCCCATGCGAAACAAGATACCATCCTAGGCAGTTGCTAATTCTACCTATGCAATAAGTTGGCTTTGAAAGTTATCAACATATTTGCATTCGTGTGCAAGCCCCAGGGCATCCCAAGAGGGAAGAAGCTGTCTGCTCCTTCCAGCAGAAAGAAGGAGGAGACCAGGCACAGGCAGGAATGGTGTTTTTCCTCTTGCTTGGAATTTTTTTCTGTTTTGATGAGCCTGTGTCATCTTCTATCATCCTCCTGCGTTCAGGAAAGGGCAAAGGAAGTACTTGGTACCGGCATGAGTTGAAACCAAATGAAAAATAGCAAAAATACAAAAGAAAAACAGTAGAAGACATATTTTTATGAAGCAGAAATCTTTGTTTTCTTCTAGCATTGACTTCAAGTATAATATTGCATTTTACAGTACAGATTAACAAAATTGTCCGATTGCCTTCAAAAGAATCTCAAGAATTATACTTCTTTTCATTTTAAGTTTTCAGAAGTGTACATTGATAATGAATTACAGCTAGATGTATGTTACAGCATATTAGTTATTAGCAGCAGCTCTAATCTTTCTGCTTTGCACAAAAAAGTAATGCAAAGAACACCAGCAAATTTACCTTTATAATTTTAATACATATATCATTTTGATTTAAACTGCATAACACAGTAAGTTCTTTGATTTCTTAAATGGAGCACTGCAATTTAAAATCATGCAAGGACAAATAGCTGGACCAAAAATTCCACTCAGTTTCAGAATTACTCTGAAGTCATGGCCAAAAATTATATATAATTACACATAACTACAAAAGGTTTTCTCCATTTGCTGGGTGCCACATTATTTGCTGCTTCATTAGTAATAAGGCATATTATTCCTTGAGAGATAGTGCAAAGTATAATTATAGGTTATTTTGAGGCTTTCATTAGAATTTCCTGGTTTTATGTGCAGATGAATTTCAGAAGAATCCTTCTTTGGGGGTAAAATTTTCCAAGTTTGGTCTCGCCTAAATGTTTGGGTTTGTTTGCCTTTTGAGGTATGAAACTTCTGAGGCAAGTAACTCCAGGTGTTTTGGAGGGGAGAATAAATATAACTCTTCAACATCACTATAAGCTTCTTTTTTCTTTATAAATAGGTAGGTAGGAAAAAAATGCCCTCTTAGGTCCTGTAGTTTGGAAGTGAGAACTTAAAGAAATCAGAATGTTTTAAACCATTGTCTTGTGTGTTGGCAATGCTGGGATGCTCTGCAGCCCACCTAGGGTAGCATCACTGGCCATGGGTCTCTAGCAAGTGAACCCATTCCGCTGGTCTGTTTTCCATTCACAACAATGAATCTATCTACACTGACAGATTTAGAGCAGTCAATGTCAAGAGAGTGGCCTTGGTTATCAGACCAATGCTCCACAGTAGTTGTGCCCATGTTGTTTCTCAAGGCCAGGCCCTTGAGTACAGACAGATGTGCCCTTCTGGCATAGGCTGGAGTCTGTTCTTCCTCGCTCCCTTCCTTGTTTCCTTCTTTCCTCCCTTTCTCTGCTCTCTCTTTTTCCTTTCCTTCCTAATGGTATTGTGTCCTCCTGAATTCTGGGTAGCTCCTGCAAGGATACTATTCAAAGGATTTATGGGGCAAAAGGAATAAAATGCAAGATTTTACAGCCAGTATAGGGCTGTACTGCCTGTTTGTAGCTTCCCAGACATAAAATACCCTGAAAACTGCATCCCAGTTTATGTTTTAGTGGGAACCATGCAGTTCAACTAGTTGAGAAATGGAAAAGAAATGACAAGGCTTCATGCCATTCATGGAGTCCCCCACAAGCAATGTGAAGGGCAGCATATTGTCCTCATTTCTGCTTCTGCCTGTGGCACCAGGCATAAGACACCATGCCCTTGCTGTGGATCGTTGCCACCAATTCAAGTCCTGGCAGTACCACCCACTGACAGAGGTCAGCACCCAAACAGCAAGTGGCATCACTTTTCAACAGGTGACAGGTTTCCTCTGTAGGTATAGAGAAAAACATAGCAAGATTGGTTTTTACTTGTACAGTGCAGAGATCAGCTTTTAATCATCCCTAAGTGGCAGTGCAGGGCAAGATGGAACAGAGCCCTAAGATGCTGATGAGTGAAAGAGACAGTCTTAGCAGCCCTAGGATAACACAGATATTCCTAAATATCTTTATTAACTTCTTGTCCTATTGTTCTCTTCCAATATCACGATCAGTCTCACCGAGATCTCTACCACAGACTGACCTGCCTTCATCCAGCTTAATTTCAAGATGCATCTTGGGCAAAAGCTGTTTAGAAAGGACAGGCAATTAGATTGGCATGATCACATAATTTGGACTATTCTAGGGCAGGAGCTTGCCAGCACTTCCTCTGCTGTCTTGGCTGAAACAAAGGAGTCCATGCTTGCCACTGGTTGCACACTGAGAAGGTATCTCTCCAATATTGCTATTACAAGACAGGAGTTGTGTCACCTATAGCACACATAGCCCCAGGCAGAGTCATCCCACCATTTAAGAGCTTCCACTACTGCAAATAGCTCTCCCACTTCTTTGCAGGGTTATTTTAACTCTCAAATGGCTATCTTTGGAAATACATGTGTCTTTTTAAAACCAAAGCTGTAACAGATGAGGATGAACTAACAGCATAAAGATGGTTCTCTGGGAAGATTCACAGCCTCATTTAGTCTCATTCCTTTTTAAAATTGCCATACTGATGACTGGTCTGAAGGAGAGGGCAGCTTTCTTCTATCTTGTATAATAGAAAATCTTTCTTGCATCATCTTCAGAGCCAAGTACAGAAAAGGTCTGCATCTGAGACATCTGGAAAAGTCTAATGCAAGGACTGTGAGTCTAATACTTTGGGGAAAGCCAAACACAAACCTAAGGAGTGTTTGGAAGCATTTTTTGCATTTTGAGTTGCTTTGTATAGCATAGACTATACTTTTCTATCTACACAAACTGCTTAAATTCCTGAAAGCGACTTCTCTTGACATTGGCTGCCTCTTGTGGAGCTTTTCCTTCACAGGAAAGATAGGTTGGGCTTTATTTCCCTGTGACTTTGAGAATTATCATGGGGAGTTTTTTGTGGCATCTGTCTGACAACCGAGCACTGGACTATAGGGATTCCTGTTAACTGAGGGCTAGTCTGAAGATTGTAGGGCAGAGGACAACAAAGTGTTCTGTCATAAACTGTCACAAAGTCAAAAGTCAACAGGAATAAAGTTAATAAAGTGTATTGTGTCCTTTGATCGGCTGACATGGGAAAGGGCCTCATGTCCCATGCCTCCGGCCCTTGAACAGATCTGCTTTGAATCTCCCAACTTGCATTGTGATGTGCCATACCTCTTTGTACTGGCACATGTCTGGATTCCCGAAAGCATCTGTAGTCTCCCTCCATAGAAAAATATTTATGCTTTAATGGACACCAGGATAGATAACTAAAGAACCTCTAGGAACTCACCAAAGTACCCTAGCCCCAAAGAAAAAAAAAAAAAAAATAGTTTTTAGATGATCCAAGTCCATCAGCATGATATGGTGTCCCATGTGGCCCATAAGCCCTGTAGGAGCAGTTTGAGGAAGTCTAGCACCCAATACTTAACATTTGACTCATGACCTTTAACTTGTCCTGTGACTTATAGGGAAACAGTTTCATTCATTTATGAGGCATATTTTAATGCTGGCTGGTGGGGTAGTGTCGTGTGGTATGTATGTATGGTTCAAGGGGAGTATTGGAAGGGTCGTCCCAAGGAGTTGCTGCTACTTGTGAGTTTGGTAATGTGCCCAATCAATTCTCATACTGCACCACATAGAAATCTCTGGAGTGTTCTGAAGTCATGTAAGAGCTTGTACGGTACATGTAGGCAAGTTGTTCCAGCCTAGGGCATTCTCACTTGGATGGAAATAGGGTGAGATCTAGCGCAGCAGTGCAGCCTTGACTCATCTTATCTCCTTTAGGTTTTCGTTATTGTTATAACAATATTTACTTGTCATTTTAATAATTATTCTTCTGTTAAAAAATATTATAAGATAGAAAATTACTCATCTTCTCAATGTAGTCTGGTCCTTCAGGTAAATATATTATAATCTCCTATTTTTAAAAGCATATTGTGTGCACAGGGGACTGAAGGACTATTAATAAGTCTTCCAGTATAATAGGTAAATATTTATAAATAAAACATGTATTATTTACCTGATAAATGCCCTGTCAGGGCTGTTCTGGTTTTTTGCACACTGTAAATATGTGTTCAGGTGGATCTCATTATTTTTAATTGTGAATATTTCTACTTTTAAAGATTGCTAAATCGATACCAGTTAAATACCACTGAAGCTGTGACAGACAAAGTTCAGAAGAACACTGACCTAACACTGACCTCATCTTCTACCTGAAAGCAACAGCCTCTGAAAGTGTTGAGAACTAGTTCATTATTCATGTCTTCATAGGATCATGTCTTGTTTCAATTTAAGTCATCGTGTTGGTTCTGCATGGTGATATATTCCTTTTCACGGCAGATGAAGAAGCTGAGTTAAATCCATTTTATGAAGGTCATCCACAGCCTTGAACCTTGATCTCAGTAGTGAGATGCAAGTACTTTATTCACTGTGTCAGGCTGTTCTTCTCATGTACAGTGGTAGGACATATTTTTTTAACTAAAGTTAAGCACTCTTGTGTCTGATGGCCCATAATAACCCCTCATTGGTGTATGTATTAAAATTTTATTAAACAAGAAGCCAGAGCTGCTCCTAGAATCTTATTACAGGAAGTGTATTCAGGGAATATGATCAAAACTTGTCAAATATACATAATGAAAAATCTAGAAACTGCTCGTCATAAAAAATGTTTCCAAACTAAATTCTCCTATGTTTAAATTCCTGCTTTATTTTTCAAATTAACGAGGATAATAGCTCATTTTAGAGGTGGCCAAATTAATCATGGAGAGGATGTCACTTAGTGGATGCAGCTCTTGCCCTTTCATGTTGGTTGTTCTGAATATGGTCACAGTTGTCATTTTCCATTTAGGCTATGCATTATGATCCACATGGGAGGTCTGTTGCACCATTTCTCAGTTTGTTTCATTGTACTCTGAGTTGTTACCAGATTCCTTTCTGCAAAAAAAGGAACGATATTCTTGGCTGAAATCAACTGCATTCTGGAATCCTGCTGTCTCCCATTGCTTTCAGAAGGTTTTCTAGTTTTTCATCTACTCAGTTGGTCTTGTTATTTTTGTTTATTTTGGTGCTAAAGAGGAATGGGAGGCACATTAGTATTGTCTCCCCATTTTTGGCAATTACTGTTGACAAGCTACTATAAAATTCTGGTATTTATCAAAAATAGCACATACATTTCAAAGCAACAAGAAGTTAATCGACATACAGAATGAACTAAAGAACACAGGAAAATTTTGTGAGTAGAGAAATGCACTGGATTTTAGGATGTATCGGTTTAATTTTCTGGTGTTATTTTAGATTCCCATAGTCTTGAAAGCTGTTGAAGGAAATTAACCAATAATGACACTGCACTATAACTTAAATCAATCCACTATTCTAACGCAAGGCTCCATTAAAGGAAATGCACCCTTTCAAAAAGAAATACGCTTTGGCCTGGTAATAAAGTAACATGATTTGCTGATTACGATTTTACTGACATATAAGAAGCAGAGAGAAAAATAGTCTTCCATGTGACTGGCCTTCTTTAAAAGGAATTAGAAAAACAAAGTTCTGTTTCTAAATCTTACACAAACCCCAGTTTTTTGACAGCTTTTATCTCTTCTGATTTTTCTTCATAATGCTACATGCCAGCTCTGAGAATTTTAAAAATACTGGTGTGACCAGAAAATGACAGTTCTAGCCAAGCATGGAAAGAAATGCTGGATTCTGGCTGAAGAAGCTCACTCCTTGCTTCAGAAAGTTTCTTTCTTTTGCTTAGGTAGAGTTATTGTATAATTTTGATAGTTTCTAGTATATGATTTTTATATTCAGGCATGCCATCATGATCAGGGAGCTTTTACTGGGACTCGGGAAAAAAAGGAGAGTTTATCACCTTTGGAAGAAGGGGCAGGCAACTGAAGAAGGGTACAAGGACCTCATTAGGTCATGCAGAGAGGAAATTAGAAAGGAAAAAGCCCAGCTAGAGCTCAATCTGGCCACGGTCATAATGGATAACAAAAAATGTTTTTACAAATACATTAACAACAAAAAGAGAGCCAAGGAGAATCTCCATTACTGGATGCGGGAGAGAACATTGTCACGAAGGATGAGGAAAAGGCTGAGGTACTTAATGTCTACTTTGCCGCAGTCTTTAATAGCCAGACCAGGTATCCTCAGGGTATTCAGCTCCCTGAGCTGCAAGACAAGGGTGGAGAGCAAAACAAAACTCCCCATGATCCAGGAGGAAGCTGTTAATGACCTGCTATGCCACCTGGACACTCTCAAGTCTATAGGGCCTGATGGCATCCACCCAAGGGTGCTGAGGGAGCTGGCGGAGGAGCTTGCCAAGACACTCTCCATCATTTATCAGCAGTCCTGGTTAACGGGGGAGGTTCCGGACAACTGGAGGCTTGCCAAGGTGATGCCCATCTACAAGAAGGGCTGGAAGGAGGATACAGGGAACTACAGGCCTGTCAGCCTGACCTTGGTGCCGGCGAAGATTATGGAGAGGTCCATCTTGAGGGTGCTCACAAGGTACATGCAGGACAACCAAGGGACAGCGGAGCCCAGAGAGTCGTGGTGAATGGAGCGACACCCAGCTGGCGGCCGGTCACAAGAGGTGTTCCCCAGGGCTCAGTTTTGGGGCCGGTCTTGTTTAATATCTTTATCAATGATCTGGATGAGGGGATTGAGTGCTCCCTCAGCAAGTTTGCAGATGACACCAAGTTGGGTGGGAGTGTTGATCTGCTCGAGGGTAGGAAGGCTCTGCAGAGGGATGTGGACAGGCTGGATTGATGGGCCCAGGCCAATTGGATGAAGTTCAACAAGACCAAGTGCTGGGTCCTGCACTTTGGTCACAACAACCCCATGCAACGCTACAGGCTTTGGGAACAGTGGTTGGAAAGCTGCCCTGCAGAAAAGGACCTGGGGGTGTTGATTGACAGCCGGCTGACTATGAGCCAGCAGTGTGCCCAGGTGGCCAAGGAGGCCAATGGCATCCTGGCTTGTATCAGAAATAGTGTGACCAGCAGGACCAGGGAAGTGATTGTCCCTTTGTACTCGGTGCTGGTGAGGCCGCACCTCAAATCCTGTGTTCAGTTTTGGGCCCCTCACTCCAAGAAGGACATTGAGGTGCTGGAGCGTGTCCAGAGAAGGGCAACGAAGCTGGTGAGGGGTCTGGAGCACAAGTCTGATGAGGAGCGGCTGAGGGAACTGGGGTTGTTTAGCCTGGAGAAGAGGAGGCTGAGGGGAGACCTCATTGCTCTCTACAATTACCTGAAAGGAGGTTGCAGAGAGGTGGGTGCTGGTCTCTTCTCCCAGGTGACAAGCGACAGGACAAGAGGAAATGACCTGAAGTTGCATCAGGGGAGGTTCAGGCTGGATATTAGGAAAAAAATTCTTTACTGAGAGAGTGGTGAAGCACTGGAACAGGCTGCCCAGGGAGGTGTTGGAGTCACCATCACTGGAGGTGTTCCAAAAATGTGCAGACATGGCACTTCGGCACATGATTTAGTGGGCATGGTGGTGTTGGGGTGATGGTTGAACTTGATGATCTTACAGGTCTTTTCCAACCTTAATGATTCTGTGATTCTGTGATCTCAAATGCTCTTTCTAACGAGAGCAGGGCAAGATACCCACGTGGCTGTGCCTTTGTTGTAAGACCTCATAGCCTGAATTAATGATTAGTATATCAAGATAAGGATATACTGAAAACCGTAAGTTGACTTCATTCAGGTAATTCAAATACCTGTCTGTTGGATGACGAAGTTAATAACAAACATCCAGGCACATACATTAAAAAAACCCACAAAAACCAAATCCAGACAGTAAAAACAGCTGGCTCTTATCACTGCTATGGTTTCCAACTCAGCTATCATCTATCAGTGGTGCTACGGAAAGAGAGACTAGAGAGAAATCTTTGTTTACCATGCAGAAGGTGAAAAAAGATATAATTTTGATTTTTTTGCAAGGAACATATCCTCCCTCTGTCTTGTGTCAAGATAATGATGTCTTGCATAACATGGAGAATGTCTGGAGGTAAAATGCATTGGTAAAGTTTTTCTGTATGATGGAGAGGAATAGTTTACATTTGAATAAAAATCCAGACCAGATATAAACAGCTGAATGTAGAGGTCATTAGAGCTACTTATTAGATAGTTAACTAAAACTAGTTAACTGGAGAAATTAAATCTTCTTCCATCTAGAAAGCTGGAGATGTTTCTCCAGGAAGTGTTTTATTTCTCTAAGAGGATTAAATACGATCCCTTGTGCAAGGAAAGGTGAACAAATCTTTGATTTTCCTGCTGCTTAACTCCTGTATTTAAAAATATTATTGGAGTAGACATGAATCTCTCTAGGCAAGGCTGGATTTGTTTAATCAAAGCAGAAGAAAGCACAGCCTGATACAGTGTCTCTGTCAGAACTACATGCTCCTACTTCTCAAACTGCCATGATTGTTTCTTACTTTTTTTTTTTTTAATTTACTCACCACTGTTTGAAAGTTAACCTGGAAAATCATTAAAACTTCTTTTGAGCTAAATGATCATATTTCATCCACCATGTATCCTTTTATAAATAAAGAGTCAAACACCTTAAAAATCTCGGCATGCCAAGAAACATTTTCTGTATTACCAGCTTCCCAGCAAAGATGGCTAAAATCCAGAAGAAACTGTTTTGGGATACTTAGTTGTCCCTTCTGTGTCAGACTCTTGAACTAGAAGATGCAGAGTGCGTGAGATCTGGACCCGCGGGAATGGCTTTTATGTGATTATGCTTCCTTACGTTTACATTGTGTTTGACATTTTTGAGGCTGATTTCTTCTGTGAACTCTTAGCCTATGGCTGGGGGCTGGAATGAGATTAAGCTCATTCCCAACATAAAAGACATGAACAAGGGAAAAATAAAAGCCTGTATTTCTGAGTAGCTGAAATATGGCTTTTGGCTTGATTGCAAAGTCTTTATTCGTATTAATAAAAACTTATCGAGGAAAGCAAGCTTACCAGTTTCAATAGGAGAAAAAAACCCCAACCACATAACAACTGAACAAAAATCTCAGTGGCTACCGTGAATAAGTATTCATCCACAGAAGCAAGATTTGCACAGTCTAGTCCAGTTAATAGTAAACTATTACAGACATTTACTTGACTATCTTTTGTATGATTCTTGGCCAGAAAGCCTTGAGGATAGAGTACTCTGCTTTTCTTACTGGGGGAAAGAAGAAAAGCCAGTTCTGCTCAGCCTTATTTGCATGTAATTTACCCATAATTCCACCTACCAGCTTTTGATTTTTTGATTTATTCTTGCCAGTGGGTGGTTTGGCACCTTACTGCTCCCAGGAACAAGGGAAGTTGGTTTGGAAGCTACCTTTTCCTCTCAGCTGTGACAAGTGTAAACTCAGCATAGCTGAATGCTCTGAGTTGGCCCCACAAAAATACTTTGGCACTTAAAGTTGCATCAAAGTCCAAGCTCCAGTTCAATCTTGTGCTGCCTAACCTTGCAGCTCCCTCCATATTCTAGGAATAAAAGCTTCTTGATACTCATCTAGGTACTTAAATGTTTGCTTGTGGACACTCCAACGATTGCCCACACCCAGGTTGTACTGCTCATTAGGTGCCTTGTTCGTACTTGAGACCTATAAAGTTACAAATTTGATGTTCGGCTGACTGTTTCATTGTGGGATCTGCTTAGGAAAATGTGCTATGAGCACACTGATTAGTTCATTAAAACATGGTGTGAGTGGAGAGTGAGTGCCTTAGTTCCTGAGCAGTCTCTTCTCCTTCCTCCTTAGCATGCTGAATCTGCAACTACATGTGAAAAGTGGAATGACTGAACAGAAAGGACAAATGTAACAGAGTTAAACCAAGAAATACTCTACAGTCAGCAATTGGAGTACTTATCAGAGGGCTGGGAGGTACAGGCCAAATTCTCAGAGAACAGAAGGAAGATTTCATCCCATACGCCAGCTTAACGTTGCTGAATAAACAAGGAACACTATCAAGAGCTGCTGGCATATTTTACAACACACAGTGTGTGGCTTAGTGAGAGTTTTTGTAGCTGTGGATTGAAAGAGGAAGGAGTTGCCTTCTTTCAGCCAGAGATCGCTGCCTAATTCACTTTGAATTGTGGTTCTTAAAGCTCTGCTTGAGAATGTTCCATTCAGCAGCCTGGCTTCCATGAAACAGTTTTGGTCAGCTAACTCTGCTCCTAGAGGCAAATTAGGGGCCTAACTCAGGTCTTTGAGATGCTCTGTTTTGTACAGCTAGCCAGTAGGTTTAGTTACGTTATTTATCTCAAGAGAGAGACATGTTTGGCCTCGGCTGACCTAACTAAAAACAATCTAATGTCGTTGCATGCCATACACATTAGGAACAGATGTAACAGTTACTCACTGATCAAGTGTAAAGAATTATACTGGAGAATCAGACTTCTCTAGTCCTTTAAGATATTCAGTTGCCAGTTTTAATTTTCATAAAAATACAGTTTCATAAACTTTCTTTGTCAGAAAATAAGTAAAATGTACTGCATATAAGTATTTGCTTTCCTTGATATGAGTGTTATTTTCTCCAGTAAATTGTTTGTCAATAAGGTTTTTATTAGGATGTTGTTGACATTTGGTTCATGGTTGCTGTGGCAAGTGGGTTAATGTGATTTGAGACAGCCAGCATGGCTTCACCAAGGGCAAGTCTTGCCTGACCAACCTAGTGGCCTTCCATGACAGAGTGACTATGTCAGTGGACAAGGGAAGAGCTACAGGTGTCATCTATATGGATTTCTGTAAGGCCTTTGACACGGCCCCCACAACATCCTTCACTCTAAATTGGAGAGATAATGGATTTCACGGATGGACTCTTTGGTGGATGAGGAATTGGTTGGATGGTTGCATCCAGAGGGTAGCAGTCAACGGCTTGATGTCCAGATGGAGATCGGTGATAAGTGGTGCCCCTCAGGGGTCCATACTGGGACCAGTACTATTTAATATCTTCATCAATGACATAGACAACAGGATTGAGTGTACCCTCAACGAGTTTTCAGACAACACCAAGCTGAGTGGTGCGGTTGACACACCTGAGGGATGGGATGCCATCCAGAGAGACCTGGACAAGCTCCAGAAGTGGGCCCATGTGAACCTCATGAGGTTCAACAAGACCAGGTGCAAGGTCCTGCACCTGGGTCAGGGCAACCCCCAGTAGCAATACAGGCTGGGGGGATGAAGGGATTGAGAGCAGCCCTGAGGAGAAGGACTTGGGGGTACTGGTGGATGAAAAGCTGGACAGGAGTGGAAATGGGCACACACAGCCCAGAAGGCCAACAATATCCTGGGCTGCATCAAGAGAAGTGTCAGCAGGTCGAGGGAGGTGATTCTGTGCCTCTACTCTGCTCTGGTGAGACCCCACCTGGAGTACTGCATCCAGCTCTGGAGTCCTTAGTACAGGAAAGACATGGACCTGTTGGAGTGGGTCCAGAGGACAACCACAAAAATGATCAGAGGGCTGGAACACCTATCCTGTGAGGAAAGGCTGTGAGAGTCAGTGTTGTTCAGCCTGGAGAAGAGAATGCTCTGGGGACACCTTATTGCAGCCTTTCAGTACTTAAAGTAGGCTTATTAGAAGGATGGGGACAGACTTTTTAGTGGGGCCTGTTGCAGTAAGACAAGAGGTAATGGTTTTAAACTAAAAGAGGGTAGATTTAGACTAGATATAAGGAGGAAATTTTTTATGATGAGGGTGGTGGAACACTGGAACATGTTGCCCAGAGAAGTGGTAGATGCCCCGTGCCTGGAAACATTCAACTTCAGGTTAGTGGGGGCTCTGAGCAACCTGATCTAGTGGAAGGTGTCCCTGCTCGTTGCAGGGGGGGTTTGACTACATGACCTTTAAAGGTCATATCCAACCCAAACTATCCTATGATTCCATGATTCTACGAATGTATATGATCATTAGGGTAACTCTAGTACTAAAGGTGGAAGAATTATTAAGAAGTATTTCAAAAGTTAATGTGTTGCTTACCCAGATAACAGCCATAAATATCCATGTACAGCATATAAAAAACAATACACAGACCAATTTTTCTACAATCACATCTTGTCCTAGCTAACCCATTCTTCTGTTTCTACTGCTTTCTGAGGATTTTCAGCTGTGTTTAGGTTTTGTATCACTTTGTTTGATCCTAAGTAAATGGCACTAAATCCATTTGCTTAGTTTTAGAAATAATTCTCCCTGACAGATTCAGTCTGCTGAAGACTGGGCACTGATCGTAGGTTTTAAGTGGAATGGAAAATATACTTTCATTGACGAGAAAACGGCATGCACAGAAGGAGGTTATTTCTTTGCCAGAAAAAGAAAAAAAAAAAGAAAAAAAAAAGTTCCTGCTATTTACATCATGGGAAAACTTGTTCAATGGTAAATCTGGAAATGTTTATTAGTACAACACTGCCTGTTTTGCTCAGTTCACACCACTTGCCCAATATGAGGTTCCACCTCTCTGATAGTCCTCTTTGCATCATCAGTTGGAGGAGAGGGAAGGAGAATATGACTCTATCTAATTTTGTGCATGAAATTAAGGTATTTATGTTAGGAGGTTCATATTCTTAGACTTCCTTTATCCTCAAAATAAAAAAAGATTATCAGTTAGATGATCCAGAGTGGGAGCCTAAGGCACTCAGATGTGTCTTCTGGAAGAGTCTGTTCAACACATTCTCCATTACAGAATCACAGAATCACAGAATCAGTACGGTTGGAAAAGACCTGTAAGATCATCGAGTCCAACCTGGAAAAAAAAAAAAAAACAAAAAAAAAAACCACCCAAAAAAAAAACCCACAAAAAGAAAAACCACAAAACCCACGCCACACAACAACAACAACAAGCCACAACCCACCCAACACCACACAGCACCATGTCCATCAAGCTACATCCCACAATGCCACATCCACACGCTCCTTGAATACCTCCAGGGAGGGTGACTCTACCACCTCCCTGGGCAGCCTATTCCAATGTTTCACTAAACATTAGCTTACACAAAACTTAGCTGTACACAAAGCTAGAGGTGCTGGGCCTCTTAAGTCAGATGCCTAACAGACTGTGAGAATACCTTCAGTGTCTGTGCTGCTTTGAATTTAGAAGCCAATTTGTATGCTTTATGGGTTACCTCAAGTTTTTGGGTTTTTTTGTTCCAAGAGCAGGATTACTCATATTTTGCATTAAAGTTTGATTTAGTAATAATTGAGTATAAATTATTTTTTCTTTATCTGCATATCCTACAAACTTACAGTATAGACAGTTGTTCCCTATGTTTACTTTTGCTTTGTCAAAACAAAGGAGTGGTATGGTCGGGAGAAGGGAAAAAGAAAAGGAAGCAACATACAGTAGAAAAAAAAGATATTAAAGTGACACAAAAGTTATTGAACAAGTTATTAATGCCAGTTCATTGTTAGTGCAACTCTTTTTACATAAAAATAAGAAATAAAAAAATGAATCAATACCTCACAATTTTTAATTACTTTTTGTCACTTATTTTTTTCCTTCTCTGCTTCTTTTCCTTGAGAGCTATATGGTTTTAGTGTTTTGTTAGAGATTCTCAGAAGCAATAGGGAACCCTGTTTTCAAGTTCTGCCACCAGTCAGTTGGCTGATTTTTCTCTTGTAGATGATCTTTCTGAATAATAATGAATTTTTTAAGGAAGGTCCAGCTTTGCATCCAAAAAGACTACCATCTCCATGTTGGTTTGGAAGTCTGAAAGAAGCTTTGAGAAATTTGACTGTGAAGTTACATGTTTTGATGTGAGCACAAAAGGACTAAGCAGTAGCTGAGAAGTGATTTGTGCTGGTTGCTTTCAAATGGTAGATGTAAGTGCCTGGAATGGCAGCTGAGCACCTTAATCTTTTTGTGAATCTAGCTCTTCATTGTTAGTTATTTCAACTTGAAATACTTGGGTTATTATTTGCAGAAGCACTGAATATTCAAGGCTGTAGCTAAGGTTAATAGAGAATCTATTAAAAAAAAAAAAGGTTACATAGAATTTGAATTACTCTGAAAAAATGCAGTACTTACCTTGACAGTACCTTGGCAATAAAAGAGTTACCACTTTTAGTTTAATCTCAATATGCCTTCTTACATTGAGTGGACAGTAAATAAAAAATAATGCCTGGAGTCAGACATAGACTGAAGAAGATGAAAGGAAATGTTCAGCTGTTTCTGGGGTAAAATAAAGGCCCAATGGGAAAAAAAAAGTGCACAATTTGGCAGTTAACTATTTTATCATATGCAAATATAATAGGAGGAGAACTGACGTCTGGGCAACTTCAATTTTAGCATTTCTTAAATTTTAAATGGCAGCTTTCCAATCTGAAGAACAGTTAAACATAACTAAACATACTAGTTATCAGGAATCTGCTCATCTGTGTATATACAAGCGTCATTTTGAAGTCTATGTCACTAATTTGTTTTCTTAACCGTTTAAGATCAAACATTGAGACTTTAAAAATACTTTTATTATAGCTGTACTTGCTTATTTTAGAGGATGGATTTCACATTGAAGAGAGAATTGAAAATGACTTCCATGTACATTGATGAGGTGTGGAGTAACAGCATTTCTCCCCTGAAAAGATGTAGCTGGTGAAGGGATGCATAAGCATATGCCATCGTATCCATTCCACGAAAGAAGCAATGTATGTGAGAAAGGTGTACGGATGGCCAAGGCATTTCAGCTCAGGTGAGACTATCATTTATATCAAACTGTGATCTGGAAGACCTGGATCTGTACTGACATTGCATACAAATTTTGAAAATCTGAACAGCTTCTTAGGGAAGAGTGACAAATAACCTCCGATGATCTTGTTGACACTTGGACTGCAGTTCTGCTTCAGCAGGCCGGGTTATGAACAAAATGGGTTTCTCTAAGCCATATGCATCCTTGGCCTCAGGAAAACTCACTAAGGGCCACCTGGCTGACAAACTGATTTATTCTGCAACTTGCTTTCCAGGTTGCCAGTGATTACCATGGTTTTTATGTAAAATCCTAAGACTTCGCTTTCTATTTTACACTTTTTTAAAGATGCTCTGGATACAAGTAGAAACGTTTGGCTTGATTTTTAACACAGAGCTTTGTGTTCCAGTTTGGTATATTTTTATTGCTCTGTCCTTAATTATACTTTCATGTCCAAGAACACAGAAATAATTTTCTCAGCACCAGCCTGAGCTAGTATTGGATGTTACAGTGTATGAAAAAGGAATTCTGTGCCCATGTCACTGTACGAAGCTTCACTTTAGATACCTGGCAGTATCATGGCTTTCACACTCTAATTCATTTGCATAATGCACCTATAAAGCAAACACTTATTATTTTCATTTGATAGCTGTGGAAACTGAGGCACACAGAAGTATGTTGCCAAAATTTCTCTAGAAACCTGGGGATTAAAACTAGGTGTCCTGAATTCATCTGTGAGTCACTATGCAGTCTGTTTAAATAGATGACTGTGCCCTGCATCAACTGAAGTTCACAGCTGCTTTGAAGTGCATGATGTCTGTAGGTTTTGAAGAGCAGCTTGTCAGAAAAAAAAAAGGTGTACGAGTGACTAAGGATTCAAGGGCGAGGAAGGGAGCAAAGAAAAAGCAAGCTTTTCTTCCAGTTAATCCCAGAAGAAAAAAAAAAAATTGAACTGTTATTCCCTGAAAAACTGATTATTGAACTGATATTTTGTTGGGACTCAGATGTGTTTGGATATAACACACTTCCTCTAACTAATAGAAGAGGAGGGGAGTGCCAGAGTACTGCACAGACTTTGTTTGTCCCTACTTTGGTTGCTTATGAGCCTTGTTCACAGTCCACGTAGGGACTATCACAGGCCGTTCTTAAAAAAAAAAAATCCAAACAAACATTTTTGGCATCTTTCACAGATTATTTCCATTCCCCAGCTAAGGGAGCCTCAGAGAAGTGAAGAATTACATGCCATTTTTTCCAACCAAAGGACAACTTAATTTAGCTTTTGTTATGAAGCACTTTCTCTCATATCCTTGTTTTCCACAGAAGTTACTCATTTGAGTAATGGCAAAATATATATCACTGTATTGCCTTCTGATTATGCACGATCACAGTCTGAGGACTGTGACATCAAAAATGGTATCAGCAGGGTTTAAGAGATTCCAGTGGGTTTTGGATGAGGACCAGAAGGAGCTTCTATTTTTAATGTAGTTATCTTGAGCTGGACATTCTCTCTTCTCTGTCTATCTTTTACATTATGCTGTGATTTGGTTCTGAATAAAGCTGTGTGTGTAAGCCACTGAAATTCATTTTTACTTCCTAAGTTACTTCTTTGTCTTATCAGGTAGAAGTCTGTGCTCTTGAGGCTGGAGGTCATCAATTCTATTTATAATGCTGAATGAATAAGGTTGTCTGACAATCTTGCTGTTCAGAGGTAGATACAGATCATTACAATGGTAAGGGTAGTACAGTCTTGTTTCAGAATTTTTTAGTTCAGGATAACGCATATCTAAATGGAAAGGAGAATTAACACTCAGACTGCAGCTTGAATTTCTCAGACAGAAAGCAAGGTGCAGTCTGACACATGAATTCCATACATTTTCAAAAACTTATAAAGCTGGTCTTCACCTTTTACTGATTTGGCTGCTCAGCATTTCTATCACATAAACCTTACTGCATGATTTCACTGATCTGACACATCTTCCTTCGGGATTGGGCATAATGCTTTTTTTAGCTTTTAAAGATTTTTTTTTTTTTTAGAATGATGGAAAGAGGAGCAGGTTTTAAAAACCACTGCCATTTTAATGGAAAAAATCACACACCAGCTGGTTCAAACTGTATGCAAAATATGGCATGTGTGAATGTGCCATTTTACAATGTGCTTATGTGATCTGCTCCAACAATTAATCAATGAAAATTAAACAGTTTGGGAAATAAGTGGCGCATTTTTGATCTGGAGGTTTAGATAGTAGTCTCTTAAAACCCAAAAGCTCCAGAGCACAGCGTAGTTCGAAAATCACTGTCAGAGGCTGACACAAGCATTTCCTGGGATGACATCCAATTAGTGGCAGCAGAGATACAGTCAAATATTTTCCTGTTGGTCCATCTATCTGCTGCATTTGTTCAATAACTTCATCTGTCTGGCCCCTAACTGTACAGTATCTGAATGACTACAATTTAATGCCACAATCTAAACAGATTAAAGAAATTTGGTTTTTGTCCTGTCTAGCGAGACAGTCCCAGAAAAGCGCTTAAAAGATGCTATCGTATGGATGAAAAAAGTTATTTATGAAATCTGAAATACAGAAATAAATTTTGAAATTCCTTCTGAAGTGTCTATCTTTTGTATGAGTGGGTCTCGTTATCTAGGCCCCACCTTCTCTGAATGTTTGTCTCGGGCATCAGTCTTCCCTTCATTTTTCAGCAGGAAAATATCCTGGGCTGCATCAAAAGAAGTGTGACCAGCAAGTCAAGGGAGGTGATTCTGCCCCTCTACTCCACTCTCATGAGACCCCACCTGTAGTACTGCATTCAGCTCTGGGGCCCCTAACATAAGAAGGACATGGACCTGTTGGAGCGAGTCAAGAGGAGGGCCACGAAGATGATCAGAGGGCTGGAGTACCTCTGCTGTGAAGACAGGCTGAGACAGCTGGGGTTGTTCAGGCTGGAGAAGAGAAGACTCTGCGAAAGACCCTAGCAGCCTTCCAGTACCTGAAGGGGGCCTACAAGAAAGCTGGAGAGGGACTTTTTACAAGGGCATGTAGTGACAGGACAAGGGATAATGGCTTTACACTGAAAGAGGGTAGATATAGATTAGATATTAGGAAGAAATTACTCACTATGAGGGTGGTGAGGCACCGGAACAGATTGCCCAGAGAAAATGTGGATGCCCCAACCCTGAAAGTGTTCAAGGCCAGGTTGGACAGGGCTTTGAGCAACCTCATCTTGTGGAAGGTGCCCCTGCCCATGGCAGAGGGGTTGGAACTAGATGATCTTTAAGGTCCCTTCCAACCCAAACCATTCTCTAATTCTATGAGATGGCTTGATCCATGGACACAGATCAGATACAGATCTTTGAAAAGAGACATTAGTGTCAAAGAGTGCTCCAGCTTTGATCTAACACCAGACTTGTCTTGGTCAAATTATTGTTTACCTCAGGAAAGGTGGTAAACTCCTGAATGTAAGAAGCAAAAAGAAGTGTTGTAAGTCTTTTAGTGTTGGTCCCAGGTGTTCTACACTGACATTTATTACCCTGAAAAAGTAGACATCAGTAGAAACACAGGTGGTCTTTTCTGCTGTCACAATTTTCATGACTGCATGAGTAGATGAAACTCTTAGAAACATTGTGTTTCTCGCCCTGGTCTCAGGGTCAACCAGGGTGAAGGAAGAAAGACAATTTTGCCATAACAGATTCTTAGTACTGTGTTTGTCTCTGAAATTATATGCATATTCTCTACTCTTTATATTATATATTAAAAAAGTTATCAGCTCATGCCCTAGAATGTGGATGTGTAAGCATACATATTATTTTAATTTTGGGAGTGGCAGCTGGGATGTAGGTAACCTTATGGTATGTACTGCTTGATAGTTAATCTTAACAGACTTATTGCATCTGTTGTCCAAATTACTTCTCCAACGGTCTCCAAGAAGTTATAACAGGGAGAAAGTGAATATTTATTAACCTGGAAGTGTGGTTTATTAGCGCGTAATCTAATGTCTATTATTTCACACCTAGCAGATGATGGTTTTTCATGGCAATGAAACAGCCAACCAAATCATGTGCTATGTAGTAGGTTGAAGTGGAAGTGTTTTGATGGAGACCAACTGGTATGAAAGGCCACCATGGGAAGGTCTTTCATCAACATTTTTGAAAAGAGAAAATGTTGTCACGAGGTTGTGTAAGGAAATGGAAGTATTGATCCTGGTAACTGTCAGAAAATGTGTAATGCAGCATTTTCTTGCAATGAACCAAATAAGACTGGAGCCAATAAAACTGGTGTTGTATCATGTATCAAGCATGCATATAGAAAGTGCTACCTCTTTAAAACCAATAGAAGTCACTCTAAACAGGCTAAAAATAAGCATAAGTTGTGCATAAGAATAGCTTATTGTCTGCAACCCTGGGAAGGGACAAATGGGATAAAAAAGTCCACAAAATACAAAAGTGAAGCATTTTGAGGGAATGTTAAGAAAGCGCCAAGATATCCAGCACACGCACGGCACAACAGACTGTAGCCATGTTACTAAGAATTTACAGTTTTGTATGGCTTTACCCAAGTGTGTTGAACAGCACTTTTGTGTCACAAAATCAATTTGTCTATGGCATATAATAGAGTATGAAAAAAATCAGCTTCAGCCACGCTACTGATGTCCTATTAACAAGTATGTTAGTGAAAAGGAAAAGAAAATAGGTTGCATTCTACACTTAGTGTGTCACTAAACTTACGAATGGAGAATTGGAAGTGAAACAATGTATTTAAATATCTCTTAAAGTCAATACAGACATATTGGTTTGGGAAATATTTGAGAAGGTAATCAAGGAACACAAATTTGGAACACGTTAAAGGAAAAACACAAAGATACATGATTGTTTTTTCCTGTAATTCATAAATACAATTTAATAAACATCATCCTTTTAGATGATCCCTAGTCCATTATTTCTAATTAAAAAATAAATCAGATCATAATGAAAAAAATCATCATCCTGCTTACCAATATTTATTGTACTAAACAACTTGAGATATGTTCTTTAAATGCTTAGCCAAAATAAGTTTGAATTTATACACAATTACAGATTGAAACGTCAAGAAAGAACTCTTCATTATCCTGAACATCCTCTACAGCAACAATGTCTGCAGATTTAATATTCATTTTCTTGTCTTCATTAACTTTAACTACTTTTTTTTTTTTTTCCCCAGGCAAAGCACCAATCTGTAATCCATTTAAATACTAGCAAATGGCACACTGGAACAACATCTTAGCTTGGCCACCTCTAGGAATATTTGTGGCATTTAGTGTATCAGGGTAAGTTTCCTCTTGGTAATCAGAATATCTTTGAACACATTCATTCATCTCTCATTTCCTTATAGGATTAGTAAATGCTTTGTTCAGGCATTTATGTAAGGTCTAGTAGATTTATATCTTATGAATAGAAATAAATCTAACAGTACTATTTAAAATTATCCTTAAGACTTTATTTTTCAATGAGATCTACCTAAAAATCCTTACTGTTATTAAAGCTGTTGTTAAGATGATTTTCTAGCACATTGACCAACACTGCCTCATTATGGAATGTCTCCATCTATTATATCTTGGTTCAAAATAACAATGTTTTATAGTTATAACATTTTAATAGCAGAATAATCTTTTGTGTGTGTGTGTGTGTGCATTGCCCAGCACATCAAATCCTTCTCCATGATGATAAGTGCATTCCTTCATTTCACTGTAATAGCATTGTCCTGGATTTCACCCATTTGGAAATTATATATTAAAAGTAATGAGGGATTGCATTATTATTTCATCTGGTAGTTGAGCTAAAACAACAGTGAATTGTGTTTTCTTGAATTACTTAAATACAATTTCTAGTCTTCTGAAAAAGAAAAAAAAATTAATTGAAGAAAGATAAAATACCCAAGGAATTTGAAACTCTACCTCTAATAATCTAAAACTCTGATTTCCTTTTATTATAAATTCGTTATAACTATTTCTTTGGTATTAACCCCTAGTGCTCCACATAATAACTTGAAATACAGACAAATACAGAGGTAATCTTAATTCTGAAAAGCATATTTTTTTCATACTTCTCCATGGTTACAGCAACCAAACTATGATTTTACTGTGCCATGCATACTAGCTGTTTTCCCAAGAGTCCACAGCCCTCGTACACACACTCTGCAATGAAGTGAAGAAACATGACATACAAAGTAAGAGGAAAATCTCTGTTAGTATCAGAGATACAAGGAAGTAGAACTGCGGAGGACAGCATTTATGAGAGTCCTGGTATTACAAAATGGAACTCACTCTATCAAGTAGTGTGAAGTAAAGTGTCATTAGACACATGCGTTGAGAAAAAGGAGCCTGAGGTGCAAACTGTGGGATCAATTCCAGATTTAGGCATTCAGGCCAACTCATGCTTCTGTACCCAGCACTAAAATGGCACCAGTTAAGACAAGAACAACTGCATACACATCATGCCCTATGCCACCCCTTTCAGACTTCAAGATGGTTCTAGGCACTTAACTTTAGCCGCCTGAGTCACCCAAAATGCAGATTGTTTACACAGAAGAAATTTGGATTAGATATATTTTTTACTTAGTGATTGCCTAAGCTGAGAGTAGACCTCTGTGTGCATGTGTGTACAAAGAATCAGTGTCTTAAGAGATTAACCTGTTTGGGCTTTTTAAACAAATAAGGTGTGATGGTATGATGAATGGTATTGCTACTTCATCTGTTCAGTTTGCTGTATGTTACATTCTGTTAGAAAGATATTTGTGGGCAGCAGAGATGAAAGCTGCCAGTTTGCCTTGGACAGTAGTGAAGTGAAACCCTGAACTGGGAGGAAACTCCTACATTAGGAAAGGGAGGTTGTTGCATGTCCAGCTACTGGGTAAGGAGAGCTGGGGTAAGACAGTGTCTGGACTTTGGGATGAGGCAGGCAGGGGGTGAGGAAGATAGCAAGCTGGCAGCATGAGGGCAGATGGGAGCCTCCTAACAACAACACATAGCCAGACTTCCGAAAGGGCAGAAAAAAGATGTCTTTTTCTAAAGGTCCAGAGGGGGCTGAGTGTGGTTTGCTTAAACTTTGGAAACTGCAGAAAGGTGCTAGACTTTCTAGGTGAGAGAAAATGACTGGCTCTGCAAGGGGAAACTCTTTTTGACAAAACCTTTTATATTAATCCATTCACTATTTTAAAAGTTAGGTATTCAAAAGTCTTCTGCTTTTTCTGTGGCACAAAACTGTGGCTAATTCAAGGTCCCATAATGAATAGAAAGATTTTTCTTTCTTTAGCTTGTATTGAGGAAGAAAGATTATTCTGGTGGTTTCTAATACCTAAAATACAAGGGCAAAGAGGAAAATTGCAAGGGAAGCTAACTGTTATCCCTTCATCTTCCATGTTACTTTAGACTGTTACTTCACAGTCCTCTGACTGTGCAGCAGCTACAAAATATTTTTCTTGTGTTCGTTTGACAGATACACAAATTCCTGCCGTGCATGTCTAGTGCCTCTGTCAGTGATGGCAGCAGCTGGTGGTCAATATGAGGTTTAAAAGTCAAAAGATGTACTCCAAAGATTTCTCCCTATAATGGTGAAATGGTATTAACTAATTATCACAAGATGCTCAGACTGCCTCCAAGAACTGGTTTTTTGGATCCTACATGGAAAAGGAATGCTTCCTAAAAGCGTGGAAAAAAGAACTCAAGCATTAAAAGTATGAATAAAATTACAAGAACTGGAGTGGCTTAAAAAGAGGCTTTTACATGAAAAGTGTATACCCTGTTTTTTAAAAAGTCCTTTTTTTAAAGTTCACCATAGCTAAAAAAAAAAGAAAAAAGAGAAATGAAAAACTTTTGAGAAACACTTTCTCCAAATATTATAATTTAGTAATTACCCCTGCTCCCTAAAATTTTCTCTAAAGTTGTTTGGAAGTAATTTTTCCAGTATATTTAACAAGAACTGTTTTGGATGGTGGGGTGGGTTGACCTTGGCTGGCTGCCAGGCCCCCACCCAATTGCTCTCTCACTTGGCCTCTTCAACAGGTCAGGAGAAGAAAAGAAGATGAAAAACTTTGTGGGTCAAGATAAAGAGAAGGACATCACTTACCAATTACTGTCACGGGCAAAGCAGACTCAACTTGAGGAAAATTAATTTATTGCCAATTAAAATAGAGTTGGATAGTAAGAAACAAAGACAAATTAAACTAACATCTCCCCCTCCTCTTTTTTTTCCTGGGCTCCTTCATTCCCTTCTCCTCTACCTCCACCCCACCCTGAGAGGCATGGGGAGGAGGGATGAGGAATGGGTGTTGCACTCATAACAGTTCCTCTCTGTCTCTCCTTCTTCCTCACACTTTTCCCCTGCTCCAGGGTGGATCCTCCACAGGGCATAGTTCCTGCCAGGAGCCTGCTCCTCTGTGGGATCTCCATGGACTGCAGTTCCTTCAGGGCATAACCACGTGCTCTAGCATGGGGTCCTCCACAGGCTGCAAGGGAATCTCCTTCTCTGGCCTTGGTGTCACAGAGCTGTTTCTCACACTTTTTTTCCTCACTCCTCACTGTCTGGCAGTGTTTTGCCCTTTCTTAAATGTTTTCACAGACGCAACACCAGCTTGGCTACTGGGCTCAGCAGGGTCCTGTGGTTGGTCTGTTGGACCCAGCTGGAAACAGCTGTGTCCAGCACAAGACAGCCCGTGGTCTCCTCACAGATACCACCCCTGTAGCAGCCCATTATAAAAATTTTCATTTTTGTAAGAGGAAGACCACAAAACGTTTAAGGCCTCTTTTCAGGCTACCTGCTTCCTAACTAAGGTCGACACTATGCATCTAATTCTTAAAGACTGATTTATTCTCAGGCAACATCTAATTCCTGTGAGTGTTTAAGATAACATCTAATTCCTGTGAGTGTTTAAGAGAAAGAAGTTTCTTTGGAGACAGCTGAAGATGATCAGAACACATTGGTTTGATGATAAAGAAATTAGGAACACAAGTTTCAAGACATTGTGGAGTTGCACACATATAACTCTCCTACAGGTCTCTTGGTCTTTTCTCTTCTTCTTTCTTAGAGTACAGAATAACTTGCATACTTTGATCTTGAACTCCACTAGGATTAGCTTAAAATTAGAGCTGTGACTTTTGTGGAAAGCCTCTTAGGCACAGAGTTCTCTTAGAAACCGATATATCTATGTCATAATTCATCTTCATGCCACGAGAGAAAAGTAAAAACACAGCAAACATATATGATGTCCCCCCAGTGTCCTTTCTCTTCTTCAACTTCATGGGTTTTATCAGTTTTATCAGTTTAGAAACCTTCTGTGGATTTCTCTTCTAAGTATTTTACTAGTCTTCTCTTGAACTCATTTATGGTTTTGATCTTTAACATCCTTTGATGAAGAGCTCTAACTATTTTATCCTTGTTGCTCAAAGAATGACCTCTTTTTTTTTTTTGTTTTGAAATTCGTGCATAAAATTATCAAACTCTCTTAACAAAAAGTAAAATTCTCTCTTTATTAAAAGGCTGTGCCAGAACTTCTCTGGAGAGATGACTAAAAAGTCTTCCAATTTCCATTCTAAATACATTCATGGCCAATTCATTCCCATTTGTTTTGTGGTAATTATCTGATAGTATGTTGATTCTTTCAGAAAGTCTTGCTATGTCCCTTCTCAGACATCATTTTGCTAGACTAAACAAGCCAAACTTTCTAGCATCTGCTCACAAACATTTTTTTATTTCTTTAACTATCTACCCAGCACCTTTTCTAGTCTTAATTAATGTTTGTTGAGGATTAAAACAGAGATGGAGAAGAGAAATAAACCCAGACTTTTGCCTCCTACCTCTGGAGATTCTTGTTTAGATGTCACTCCCTTATGTTTCTTTTAACTGTGACATGCTAGCATGCTCTGTGTAGCTGGTACCACTCTTTTATGAGAAGATTTTCCATTAGAGATGTTGAAGAAATTAAACACTGGATTGTCATTTACCCAGAGATCTGTAAACAGCTCTGGTCTTATAATAAATGAAAACAAGAGTATATGCACAGTATGCAAGATATAGCCCTCAAACAAAAAAACAGTTGTAGTTAGAGACAGACCTCAGCCATACCCACTGCATCTTGGTAATCTTTGGAGAAGTTCCAAGTCCAATGCCAGTCCTGAATTTTGTGGCTCAATCCTTGCCAAAGCACAGGGAGAACAATGTCATACAGTGCTCAAGAGTGACCTGGCATCTGAAGTCTGCCAGAGGTTCCCAGAAGTCTGGGTCTATCAGTGTTATTGGCACCCACAGGTGTCTATATGAATGTGTCTGTCTGTGTCTCCGTTTCTATTTTAAACTGCTGTTTTCCCCCCTGGGGCAATCACCACATTGACGTCAGAACATTGCCCAGCACCTCATTTATGTCTGAGATGAGAGGGAAACGGTGTTGAGAAGAGAGCTCAATGGAAAAAATAATATTCAGTGTGTGTTAAAAGCATTGAGGGAGGAGAGTAAGTGGAAGAGAAGGGAAATTTGAAGAGAAGGGAAACTTTAAGTCAGTGTATTTATGTTATCCTGAATACCAAAAAACCTGGTTATTTTGGATATAAATACTGCATTAGTATCTGAGAATATAGTTAGGCAAATTTTTTTGAATATCTGAATACCTGATTATACATGAAATAGCTTGAAGATGTTTCTCATTATTTTTTTCTCCATTTGAGAATTTTCTTATTGCCATTAATCAAAGGTCATGATAAACCTATGATGTCTC
Organism: Gavia stellata; assembly: GCF_030936135.1. Taxonomy (NCBI): domain Eukaryota; kingdom Metazoa; phylum Chordata; class Aves; order Gaviiformes; family Gaviidae; genus Gavia; species Gavia stellata. Next base: position 17,194,080 of record NC_082596.1, read on the forward strand.
TTTCTTTCATTCCATGTGCTTTCTTAGAGTAATCACACATATCTTTGCAGCAGATACTAGATATTTATAGAACTCTATCTTGTTAGTCATAACATTATGTACTTATCTGAAACTGTTGTGAGCTCCAGATGGAGCTAGACAGTATCTTGTCCAATAAACTCTAATGCACAAATTAGGCAATCTGTGCTCATCATGTGTCTTGAGTCAGATAACAACAGCATGGAGTTGTACTGTGTTGTATATATTTGAATTCAACACTCAATGTCCAACACTTTTTTTTTTCTTGATAATAATTTCGCTATTGCAGTGGACCAGAATGACTTTTAAGAGATTATTATCATCTCTGTGACCTAAAGCAACATATTCAAAACACCATGTTACAAAGCATACAAACTGCACTTTCTTTTACATATTATCTGTCCCTTTTCTCTCTTACTGAACTTTGTTACCATTTGCATCCCCATTTCCTGTTCTTTTATTTCATTCATTCTCATTTAACTCTTCTTCTTCCAGTCCTGCAGTCCAGTGGGTATGTGAGAATCTTGGCTTTCATTTTTTAACATGGAACTTCTTGTTCTTAAGGTGGTGGATCAGGGCCAAATAACTTAACTCCAAAGGAAAGGATGTATTTATTACTATTTGAAGATTGTTTGGTTTAAAAGCTGGTCTTATAATTTGGAAAGACTGGCTTCATATTTTCTGAAGGCTTGTGGTTGGCAATATTGCATGGAGCTTCTCCAACCTTGGGCATCTGTAGAGAGACTGATGACAAAAGCAGTCTTGGTATTCTTCTGATCTTGGACACTGCTCTCAAATATAGCTGGCTTATATTTTCATGGAAAAACTGAGTTTGATTAACATTTTCATTTTTTCACCAAAGAAGAAGTGAATCTCTGTCACTACTCTTTTCTGCATTCTGCTTTTGCAACATAATGACAAAGAGGATGGATATATTGACTTTCTTGCTTTTCAGTTAAAACCAAAGCAAACTGCCTGGTTTTCATTTTTTTTGGTTAAATGGTCGAATAACAAAACAACTTTTAAATTTGTTTGAAATGTTGTAGGAAGTTTTTTTTTCATCAAACGTGTAGAATACTTGTCCAGTGTTCCTTAAATCTCTGGACATTGTTGCGAACTGTTGGCATAAAGAGTCCAGGCGTCTGATTCTTCACACCACTAACAGCTGACAACCCAGGAAAAAGTAATACACACCTTCTCCGGATAAACCAAAAGGTCCCATTTGCTGTTCTTTGGGAAGCACGGTGCTTTGCTGAGGGACATTGCCCTCTGCAGCCTGTGCTTGCTCCTGGGGTACGGGGAAAGCTTAGCTCTATTTTGGTTACGCTAGCCCTACTTAACTTAAAGTGGAGATTATTGTTGTTGTTGTTGTGAGGGCTTTTTTGGTTTGGTTGGTTGATTTTTTTTTTTACTTGAGGGTTTGTTTTTTTAAAGAAAATGATACAGAATATGTAACAACTTAGCAAAAGTCAATAGACACTAGTTCTGCAGGTAAAAAAAGCAAAAAAAAAAAAAAAATTTAAAAAGACTTATGCCTGCCTGCTTTTCTCAGGCAAAGCTACAGTTTTCTGGTAGGTGTGAAAGGAATTCAGGATCAGACTCAATCATTAGTGCTAAACCCTGAGACACTGGCTGGTTAGGTAACCTGGCAGCCAAGTGTTGGAAACATCCAAACATGTCTCAAACACAACACAAAAGAGGTTGATTTACTGCTTTCCCTGCAGCCAGAGCTTGTTTCCATAGAAATAGCTTTGGGTTGCTTCCTGGTTTCATGAGTCCTTTATATACCTCTGGTACACTGTGTCGCGGCATAAGGGGAAAACATGTGGAGACTTGATTCACCTCTCACTTCTAACAGCTTTACACTGGTGCTAATCAAGAAATGTGATTAAATTATTCCTGATAGGCAGAGCAGCTCGTCTTAGTGGGCTAATATTGTTTATTTTTCTTTAAGGAGATGCACTGAATTTATACTTCTTACGATACATTCAGAAGAAATTAACATAAACTTTTTTACATTAAAAAAACCTTTTTATGGTAAACTTTTTTACATTTTTGTATTTAAAAGTTTTACCATTTAATAGTAACTTGGAGCTAGGTGATCCTGCTATATTCAGAATAATTATGACAGAATTAATTTTAGAAACAAGAATAAGCAGCATTTTTCACTGCATTGTTTTTCTTTTCCCTTTTTACATAAATATGAAAGTTTTATTTCTTATCAAAATGCAACATTTAAAGTTATTCATAAAAGAAAAACATGCTCATGTACTAGCCTGGTGGTTTATTATGCATAAGTAATTATTTAATTCAGAAATTTCAAATCAGACTGTTTGCAATGAGTTACCAAAACCCATAATACTTCACCTCAGGAAAGTTGTCAGAAATGCTAAATACAACAGTCCCCTCTCAAAGAGGCCATGCCCCATTGACTTACAAGAGATGTCAGTATCTTATTTATTTCTAAGAAAACTAAAGCTACAATGACTGGAGAAATCAGGTATCATGCAGATAAATATGTAAAATTATGGCTATAATTTCTTGATAGGCCAAATAATAAGTTACACACTTCAGAGAATCCAGCTCTTCTTATAATTGCTTTGGATGAATTGTGTCTTATGCTAATAACAGAGACTGATGCCAGCATATGAGATGCTAATAGTTTGCAGCATTCAATGCCTCCACGTTCAAAATGTCTGTATTTCTTCTTTTGCGTGATTTTGTGCTGTTGCATACTAAGGTTGCAAAGGACCCACCTGAAAGCACTTAAACACATGCCTGTTTCCATACCTACTTACTAGAGCTCTTAAGCACATTCTTCAAAGCCTCTTAAAGTCGTTAGGAATTGCACATACACTTAAATAGTGAGATGAGTTTGGAAGGACAGCCCTTACACAGAGGAGAGCTGTTTAAAACTTAATGAAGTCAAGAAGAACATTTCCTTTGGTTTGAATTAGCTTAGGTGGTATATGTAAAAGAACAAACCAGCTGCTGATTCAAAACAGCTCACCATCTGAAAATAAAAGAAAGCAAGCCAAATGGCTAGGAACCAATGGGTCAATGGACACTGTGACGTAGCTTTGCTGAAATTCAGCAAAAGCTTTCCTTATACACAAGGGGTATCAGGAGGAAAGCACAAAACTGAAATGAACAATGGAGAGTAAAAAGGCCTTATTAGTATCAGTACGGTTTTTAATTTATCCTACTTTAAATCATGTTTTATCCCAGTTGTTTCTGTCTCTTCCTCTTCCTCTTCAGAATCACAGAATCACTACGGTTGGAAAAGACCTGTAAGATCATCAAGTCCAACCATCAACCAACACCACCATGCCCATTAAACCATGTCCCACAATGCCTCATCCACACGTTCCTTGAATACCTCCAGTCAGGGTGACACCACCACTTCCCTGGGCAGCTTATTCCAGTGTCTCACCACTCTCTCAGTAAAGAATTTTTTTCTAATATCCAGTCTAAAACTCCCCTGGTGCAACTTGAGGCCATTTCCTCTCATTCTATCAATAGTTACTTGGGAGAAGAGGCCGACACCCACCTCTCTGCAACCGCCTTTCAGGTAATTGTAGAGAGCGATGAGGTCTCCCCTTATTCCTAATAGCAGAAGGCGCATGATTGCAACCACTTTTCCCAGTTCCATTCTACTCTTTTCCAGTATATCTTTCGCCCTATTGAATTTATGCTGCAGATGCTAATTGTCTCTAAACCAAACACTCAGTGTCCGTCTTCATCCTCAGTGTAGCTGGCAGATTATTTCAGCACTTCTGATCAAACTCATAAAATTTGGCTTCATGGCCAATTCTTCCCTCTGCCAGTTCTCCTGTGAGTCTATGGACTTCTTCAGTGCATTCTTCACAGAAATTTCCTTATAATCTACTTTCTGAGGTGGTCTTACTGACGTATTTTAATTTGGGGCTATAGTAACCAGGGCCCACCTGTGAGAACTACCAATGGTGTTATATTCAGCTGTATTTTCCCCATGGACTCCATTACAGCTGTATTCTCTGGGTATCTCTCACTCTTTATACTTAACCACAGTGCAGCCTTCATAGCACATACAGATTTAGCTACTGTCTTTGTACTGATGTATTTAGTTCTCCTTTCCAATGTAAAATCTTGGCCTTTCTGATGTTTCCTCATGGATTATTGTTTAATTTTTAATAGTACATGTGCTGAAGGCTCCACTGCTTAGCATTTTTTGGTAAATAAGAAAGTCTGGTGCATTTTAGGCTATAAATAAAGGGAGGTCAAACTTATAATTGGTGCAGAGCTGTACAATAACAAAGTTTCCAGCTTCACTCTATGTACTTAATTACTTAACATGCTGAAGAAGGACAAACCCTCACCATATGATGGCTGTCCCAAATGTGGATATACAGTGTTATTATGCACCATTTTAATTTTGTACAACAACTAGGTGAAAGCAAACATATGACCTGCTGCATTTTACATCAAAATGTTATTTTTAAAGTATAAAAGGAATATAATTAGAAAAAAACAGAAAAGAGAGAAATTTATAAGCAGAGTTTGGAAGTCTCCAAATACAGCCTGTACATAACCTGAGGAACTCCAGGATTACCTGGAGCTTTTTGAAAACATGATGACCGTGCAAATATTTTTCCTGTGTCAGAAAGAACAAGTCAAAGAAAAAAAAATCACTGCATCAGAAAACAGGGAGCTGGAAGAGAAATTGTACTGTGCTCTAATAAAATACAAATAATAAAAATCCTCCCCTTTCAGATGGTTGAATTCTTGGGGATAATTGTGCTACAATTGGGAAGAATATTGATGTGCAGCTTTGAAGGAATGCAATAACCAACAGTTTGGAAGTCACAGTAATGAGAACATTTTTTAATTCCTGTTTTCAGTGATCCTACCACCAGATGGAAGCTGGCTTCAGTCATGCTGTGCTACATGAAGTAAAAGAGCATCAGTATTACAAATAGACTTGGGACATGATTCCTTATAAGTGAACAGAAACAAGAGCTGGTCCTTCCTGAATAAGGCCAAATAATTCCAAGTAAAGGATAATGGTAGAAAACTCCTACCTGGTATTTCTGTCTTTGTATCCACTTACTGTGCATGGACAGTGGTTTCACAAGAATTACTCCACCTTGTCTTTAGTTATTGTGCATTTGTTACTATACTTCATGCTGTTTTACATGCTAGAATGCCACTTGTATCAAAGTGTACTATGCAAATCAGTTTGTTGATATGTTTACAGTAAGGATTGAGCTTTGAAATGGGATGTGAAACAGTGTTCTACCAAACTATTTGTTAAAATAATCCAACTCTGTCAGACTAGTGAATTTAAGACTGTTTGAAAAATGTGGATTTACTCCTTCGTTAAACTACAAAGGTCACGTGAATCTTCTCCATCTCCTTTGTATGGGGAGAAATTAATCTCCCAGGCAATCATTAATTGTATCTAAGATTTATTAGATTCATGTCTGATCATCCAAGCAAGGTGCCTGAGAGACAAATAGCTGTATTTCCAGAGCATTTTGTTGGTGAAACATTCCTGATGCTAGGGCATTCCTGACTCTGAGGCATTTAGGTGTTTCAATATAAAGGTAGCACTAATGGTGATGGAAGAATAGGCTTTGGGGTTGCATACAAAAATAGTATGGGAAAAAGTGGAGATTCTGGCAACCAAAGTGGACCAAAAAAAGATTAATTTCTCCAATACCTCGGACAACACACAGTATCTCTGTTCTGAAGTATCTACAATATGTCCTCATGCTTTTCTCTAAAACAGAATATGTTGAACAATTATCTATTATTTCATGCATGTGACTGTTGTTTCCTATTACTGTTCAGGCAGCAGTTAAGCTGTTGCTTTATGTTGTTCATAATGTTTCCTTAAGCAGAAGTGAATTTTTCAGGTGTCTGATGTCTGTCACTGGAAACATTCTGCATGCATTTTACGAACTGTAGAGGTGCAGCCCCAAACTAGCCGTTTCCTCATTTTTGTGATCTCTGTTGGATGTCCATCATACTTGCTCAACCATTTTTGAGAACGGAGTAGAGAAAGTTAGTGTGGTTTGGGGAAGAATTTTGAAATGTTGTTGCATTCCACTTTGGGAAAAAAATAGAAGCTTTGATGAGTCGATGAAAGGGAATAGCACCCTTACTCCAAGGCAGTCTGTCTAGTGGGCTGCCCCCAGCAGAGATCACAGAAGCCCTGGTATTTCAAATCACAGACAGCCTGGCTGACAGGTTTGCCAAGAAAGTAGGAAAACCTGACAGGCAGGTTTTATAAGGCTTCTGTCCGGATTCCTTTATTTGAATTTTATCACAGTCTCTTTCCATGAAACTTTATCATTTTGATTAACTGGGAAATTCTGAGGAAATAGAAATTTCATTCAAGTGTATTTTCAGCTAATAGAATTCATAGAGTTTATTCCTATTGTTCATACTCACTATAACAGCATGATTTCCATAAAATTCTGGTATGATGAACACTTGAACAAAGACAAAATTAAGGAGATCTTCCAAAAAGAGTAAAAGTTGTGCAGAAACTTTAAAAAGCATTTTCCTATAACTGAGGAATGAAAATATTTGGGTACTGTTTTGATAGAAAGTTAGCTACTGTTAATGCCTTAATATAGGACCAAATCTTGTCTTTGTGGTTATAAGAGTACCTGAAAGATTAAATTTCACTTTAGGATGAAGTTTCATTTTGTGATATGTTCTGCAAAGAAGGTTACTGTCTAGGCTTGGAAAACACTGTTTGAAAATAAACAAATCAAATAGTAGGGAATGAAGCTATTTTAGGGTAATGACTTCTGATTTCTGCAGTCTTTGGGGAATACTTAGCAAGAAGGGAAAAGTAAGTATGAAAACCAAGACTGAGCAAGGCTGAGTTCTGGGAAGGAAAAATGTTGATATGCTAACTGTACTGCAGTGAGATTCTCAGACAGGGATTAAACCATTCTGCTGTTTGTTGCCACCAATAGCAGCAGCAGTAACCAAGTAACACTGGGAGAAATGATAGAGATCCTTCTATTACATTTCCCCAGAGAGTCCATCCTCTTTGGGAACCCTCAGTTTTGAGAACTGGTTTAACTGCAGTCATTTTTAGCCTGAGCGGCTATTGCATGAACATAAGCAATGTGTAAAATGACTGGGATTCATTTCTTTTCTTTGTGTAACAGCGGATCCTGATGCACATTTATTTTGTTTTTACAAGGAAAATAGGCCAAGTGGTTTGCAAAAGCCCAATAGCAGGTGGTGGTTTTATTGCCATCTACTGCACATAATGGTAATAATCTATATTGATAGTCTAATATGGAAATATTGTTATGTCCTGTTAAAATGCAATAAATATCATGTTTTACAGACAAGTTGAAGAATTGCTTGGGAATATAATCATTATGTACATATGCCAAAGCAAAATAGGGGAAAGGGGAGAAAATTTAGCTTTCAGGCAGTTTAGATAGATGGGCTGCCAAGAAGTTAGAATATTTAATTCACATAGAAATGTGTGCACATCCAAAAGCTTTGGAGATGCAGAAGACACCTCATAAACTTCTGCACTTATCCTGCTTGGAGCACAAAGTTTCCAAGTTCTGGAGGAGACTTTCTTATGGGATGGAGGGAAGGTCTCCATAGTGCCTTGGAAGAAGGAGGTTGTTAAAGTTGACTGTTTCACAGTCTCTCTGGAAGACTGAGATTAGCAGCAAGCAACCCACTCAAGAAAATAAACACATAAATAAAGTAAAAAGCCCAGCTTGCATTAGAAGGATGAGTACTTTTAGAATATTATTCAACAGAAATCTTTCCTCACTGATTAGCAGCATTTTCAGTGAAATTAGCCATGTAGAAACCAGTATTAATGGCAGGAACTGTGTCAGGTATAAGCTCACTGGAAGCTGCTTCTGACATTTTGTGAAGGTTGGGTAGGTGCATGTATTTCAGGGTTGGGGAATTTTTTTCTTCTCTCTGCATGTTTTTATTTGGGGTAACATTTGACTGGACCATGTACTGCAGTCAGGGCTGAGCCATGATATCACCAGTTGAACATGACATTCACAGAATCACAGAATCACTAAGGTTGGAAAAGACCTGTAAGATCAACAAGTCCAACCATCAACCAACACCACCATGCCCATTAAACCATGTCCCACAACGCCACGTCCACATGTTCCTTGAACACCTCCAGGGATGGTAACTCCACCACTTCCCTGGGCAGCTTATTCCAGCGTTTTACCCCTCTCTCAGTAAAAAAATTTTTCCTAATATCCAGCCTGAACCTCCCCTGGTGCAACTTGAAGCCATTTCCTCTTGTCCTGTCGCTAGTCACTTGGGAGAAGAGACCAACACCCACCTCTCTGCAACCTCCTTTCAGGTAGTTGTAGAGAGCGATAAGGTCTCCCCTCAGCCTCCTCTTCTCCAGACTGAACAGCCCCAGTTCCCTCAGCCTCTCCTCATAAGCCTTGTGCTCCAGACCCCTCACCAGCTTCATTGTCCTTCTCTGGACATGTTCCAGCACCTCAATGTCCTTCTTGTAGGGAGGGGCCCAAAACTGAACACAGTATTCAAGGTGTGGCCTCACCAGTGCCGAGTACAGGGGCACGATCACCTCCCTACTCCTGCTGGCCACACTATTTCTGATACAGGCCAGGATGCCATTGGCCTTCTTGGCCACCTGGGCACACTGCTGGCTCATATTCAGCCGGCTGTCAATCAACACCCCCAGGTCCTTTTCTGCAGGGGAGCTTTCCAGCCACTCGTCCCCAAGCTTGTAGCATTGCATGGTGTTGTTGCAACCTAAGTTCAGGACCCGGCACTTCGCCTTGTTGAACCTCATAGAGCCATCACACTGCGTTATTATCCTGTTTCGTTATGATTTGCATGGATTTCATATTAACTTCAGAGCCATTCTGATTCTGGACACAAGCCTGTGTGTCATGACTGGATCTATATCTGATCCAGGTGTGAATGGCTATCAGGGCTGTTACCTGGTGGGTACACTTTAAATGGAAAAATATGAAATATCATCCCACCACTTATTTTTTTTTTTAGATACAGGTTTTCCATCTCCTTTTAGCTACTATGAATCATTACAGAGGCTGAGAGAGGCAGAATTTAATTGTGATATATTTTACAGTTCTCACACCCTTTAATCTGAGAATGTGTCACTCGCCTTTGTCTCCATTTGTTAATGCACTACTGTAGCAAGGTCAAAGAAATAATGAGAGCGCAGCATAAACTCTTCCTGTCCTTTTAATTGGGACTAAAACCTCTAAAATTCAGATTTGAGATTCCTATCTTTATTCCACACACAAAGGTACTTCAACAAACAATCTATGAGAAAGGCTCATTACTCCCAGGATCAATATTGTTCTATTTTGTTTTTATACATACATTTTAATTTCCCAAATTTTGGGTATCATAGCTGTGATTCAGAAGAGAAACTCAGAGATTTTTGGTTTTCATCTTGTGTATATATCATGTAGGCTTTTTTAGAAATACTTGGCAGCTGCCTATACTCATTTGGATGTTCACTAGAGAGTCAATATATCTGAGGAAGAAATTGGTCTGATCAGTGATCTTCCATCACAGCTTCTTTGTGAAGTCACATATCATTTTATTTTTTTTTAACTTTTTGTCTTTCCTGTAAATAAATCACTAGGGAAACCATTTAATTCCCACTAGTTGAAAAATAGGAAAACAAGATAGCTACTGTTTCTGGAAGTAGGGCTGTGATTGTACTTGAAGAAGTATAACTGCAGATATTTTCATGATTTAATGGTTTAGGCTTTAAGTAAGCTGCAGGTCTTTTGGAGGTGCAGAAAGCTGATTTTTCAGGGACAACGAAGAGTTTCATATCGAGGATCTAAGACTAATAAACCTGATAAACAAATCTTCCCATTAAAATTATAATGTTGATTGTGAGAACAAAGGCAGAATGATTAATGGAATGGAAGATTTAGAAACTTATACAGAGAGGAAGAAACAAAACCTCTAACAGATCGGTATGCTCAAATAGTGAAAACAAGGTATTATCTATCCTGCTTATAAAAGAACAGACTCATGAAAAAAGTCCTGTACCAAGCCTACTCAACAAATATATTTATTTTGGAGTAGTACTCTCTGATGCTCTATCAGTAATTAAAAAGGAGATTGGAGAAATTTATCTCAGCAGTTACAGAGCCAGGAGTGTGACCTCTGTACAGTTTTAAGGGAAAGAATAATACAGTCCATGGATATGCATGTAAAATGGTATTAAATACAATCCAGGTTTGTTAAAGGTAGATTATACCTTTGATATGATCATTCTTTGATAAAAACAGCCTACTGTCCTAGACAGAAAAAATTCAGTAAATCTCACCCTTCTTAACACAATGCTACAGGAAAAAAACATGATATTGGAAAAGATTGTGATTAGGACAAGAATTGCAAAGAAGAAAAATTGAGTAAAAGAAAGATAATGTTTTGTGTTGAAAGAACAATTTCAGGCTGGGGAAGGCTACTACTGCTATCAGTGTTGCAAGTGACCTCTTTTAAAGTACTCTTTATGACTTTGGCACAAAAAGGAGGAGTGGGTGAAAGAAACATGGTACAAAACAATTTGTTTTTTCTCCAAGTATCAAATAAAGACAGTCAATCTGGTAATTCCTACCTTATAAATTTATGATTCATTGATTCATGCCTGTTGCTTGCATTATGCTTTACTGTGCAATAAATTAATTTTATGTCTTTGACTGCTAAATTTCATACGGACAAACCATCCTCTGCACTTCAAAAGGAGTACTCACATCATTCAACTTATGCGTATATTTAAATATTTTGTTTGAAGAGTCCTTCACATTGCAGGAAATTTGTATAACTTGCTGTATATAAATACTAATACCCAGAGTAATTACCTTCATGTTTTCCTCATTCTGAGTCTTAAAGGATGAGTTAACAGTTATGTTTCACCCCTGAATTTCTTAGTTGTTGCTACTTCTGTTCAGATCTATGAAATTATTTAGACTACTTGTTTGGTATTTAAAAAACTGTACTGTTCTCTTGGAAAACACTTAAGAGTGAAAAGGACCAAAAAAAAAAAATTTTAAAAATTGCTTATCTTGGCATACGTTTAAAAAAAAAAAAGAATAATGAATAAGCAAAAAACCCCCTACTCAAAACCCCCACAGCATGTAATAAATCATCAATGTAATAAAGTAATGTAATAAAGTTAGAAGCTATACAAACTGTTTCATGGGAGATGAAATGCATTTGAGACTCTGGGTTTCTCTCTGTGGCAAATCTCACTGGAATTCCAGATAGCAATGGAATACTTGATAAATGCAGAATTATAAAATTATAATTGCAAAATGCTTCTCTTTTTATTCTTTCCATCACCACTTCACAGAGAAGGATCTATTTACAGAATCATAAAATTATTGAATTATGTAAGATGGACAGGATCGAGGGAGGTCTAGGCAGATACACACTTCTGACCAAAGCAAGCCCAGTTAGAGCCCAGTTAGGATTTGTCCAGGAAAGTCCTGAATATCTCCAAGGATGGAGGCTTCACAGTCTCTCTGGGCAATGCGTTTCAGTATTTGACCATCCTCATGGTAATTCGCCCCTGCTCCCCTCAAGTCAAAGTTTCCTGTATCCTGGTAAGGACATTAAATAGTATTGGCCCCTATATCTATCCCTGAGTGATGCCACTAGTAACCAACCAGACTTTGTATTGTTGATCACAGCCTGCTGGGCCTAGTGATCTAGCCAGTTTTCTCAGCCCCTTCCATTTATCCAATTCATATATCACCAATTTCGTTCTAAGAATACCATGGAAGACTACGTCAAACACCTTACTTAAGTCAAGGTATACAACACTCAGTTCTTCCCCACTTGTCCACAAAGCCAGACATCTGATTGTAGTATGCAATCAGGTTGGTCAGGTACTATTTGTTGTTGGCAAGTCCATGCTGGCTGTTCCAAATCACCAGGCACCATCCATGTGCCTGGATGTGACATCCAGAAGGACCTGTTCCACAACTTTCCTGGGCATCTAGGTGAGGCTGACTGGCCTTTAGCTCCCTACATCTTCCTTGCCTTCCTTGAAGGTCAGCTTGTCTGGTTTTTTTTGAGTATCAGGAAAATGTCCAAATAACCATGACCTTTCAAAGATGATGCAGAGCAGGCACAATGACAACAGCCAGCTCTCTCAGCCCCCTTGAGGGCATCCCATATGGTCCTATGGAATTCTATATGCATGTCTAATCTACTTAAGTGCTCCTTAAGTCTCTTCCTCTACAGTATATATCATTTCACTCCCATGGACTCCGCTCAGGGACCTGGGAGGCCTCTGTAATAACAGAGGCAAAACAAAGCATTGAATACCTCAACTTTCTCAGTGTCCCTCATCACTAGGTCCCATGCCCATTAAGCTGTAGGCACATGTTTTCTTCTGCCTTCCTTCTGCTGTTGATGCACTTCTAGAATCTCATTTTTTTGCAATTCACATCTCTTCCCAGTTCCAGCTCTAGCGCAACTTTGGCTTTCTGATTTCCAACCTGCAGACATTAGCAATGTCTTTGTACTTCTCCTGCATAGCCTGTCCTTGCCTCCACCCTCTGTGGACCTCACTGCTGCAACTGATCTCAGTCAGGAGCTTCCTGTTCACTCATTCTATTTTTCTGCCCCACTTGCTCAACTTTGTGCACTTACTTTCCTTGAAGATCAATGAGTAATTCTGAGCACATGTTTGCTCTTCAGAGAAGTATCTCATGTGTTCTCACCAAGTAGATCCCTGAATAATCTGAAATCTACCCTCCTAAAGACCAGGGCTGTGACTACACTATTTGTCTCAACCACTTGGTTGCAAGTCTGCCCTTGACGTTCACATCCTCAGCCAGCTCCTCCTTGTCTGAGTGTAGTAAGTAAATCCCCTAGTTACCTTAACTGCTATCTGCATCAAGGAGTTGACTTCAATACACTCCAGTAATCTCCTGGATTGCTTATACTCAGTCCTATTGTTTTAATAGCAGATATTGGGATGGTGGAAGCCTCCTATGAATTCTAGGGCCTGTGATCATGAGTATTATTCCAGCTGTCTAAGGAAGGCTTTATTTATTTATTTTCTCTTTCAGATCAAGTGGTCAGTAGCATATATTCCCAGCTATTTATTTTCAAAAAGTCTGTCAGGATGTTAAATTCAAATTACAAACTGAAACAAAAATGATTTTAAGTCAGCCGATAACTATGGCCCTACAGATCTCCATTTTTTATGCCCATTGACAGTTGCCAAAATATTTGTTTATTTTCTTTCTCTGGAAATTTTTCTTTTTTTTTCTAAAATTCTTTTTTTTTTTTAAAATGCCATTGTGTAATGGAAGCTATATGGAAAAAGTCTGAGCTTGATTCTATTTTAAAATTTAGTGCTATATTATTTATGTGTGTGTGTATGTAGGGTCACACACACGGATAATGTTTTTAAAAGTTTTGAAGAGTTTTGAATAATCCAAAACTTTTCTTTACCTGAATTTTGCCAAATATTCAGACAGAATACAAGTTTTCCAAATTGTTCATTAAATAGAACTTTGACCCCTCCAAATCTGCACTAACTTAGATTTTCTGAACATATTACATGGGGTGGTTGTTTTCATCAGTGGTATGAAATATTTTATATAAAATATTGGATATGAGATTTTCTTTTCATCCTTGATCAAAAAATACTGTTGATGTTCCTGCATTTTGGCATCTAAACACTTTGTATGTTGCTTCCAAATGTCTCATACTATTGATATTAATACAATGCAACAGAGAAAGAACCAAGATAGACTGAAAAGAGTTTGGGCAACAAGAAGAGAACAGTATTTTAGACCAGGGTCTTCCTGGGTAGAGTCTATTTGAGTAATAAGCTTAATGAAAATAAAGACTATATAGATGTAGTCCAAGTATTATCAACTTTTTCTATCCCCGCTAAACTGACACTATGTAAAGCTTTACTTAAGGCCAGGTACTGCCCAACTCACTGGAAAAGAATGACAATAGCTTTCTTTCTCTTTACTGAAAGAGGACAATCAAGAAAGGACAAAGAAAAGAAAGTACAAAGGAACTTGTGAGGAATCAAAACTGGCATATATGTTTTTCCATGAACCGAGTAACTTAGGGAGTCAAGATGGGCCTATTGATCAAGGTCTGACAATCTTACACAACTAATTTAAACTACTGCTTAAGAACTTTCATGTTTCATGGTTTGACATGAATCCAAATGATATCTTTTTCAAGACTGCTTTTAAAAGCATAACATAACAAACCTAAAATGACATATTGGGCTTCATTCTCCAGGCTAATCCATATTTCAGTCACTCTTATTTTGGCTGAATTTTTATTGACTTCCTATTGCTCAGGTGGATTAAATATTTCTTAACTTCATCTGAGAACAGTAATGGTAAAAGTCTAGAAATATCTCCTTGTACAGCCAAACATTTTGTTTTGAGACTAAATATGTAAAATTTCGCTTTTGTCTATTTTCAGTAATTAAAAAAGAATGAGTTTATTCTTCTTGTATGGCTAAATAGGATTTTAAAAATATCTATGCTTTTCAAAGCCAAACAGCTTTCACTTGGATGGAGTTAGCTTCCCCATTTGATCTCTTTGGTTTAAAAGTTCATGATATCAGTAAGAAGTTATTCAGTATTGCTTTGCATAGGTATGTATATTTCACAAAGTTAAAAATAAGTGATAATAGGGAATTATTAAAGTATTGATAATAACAAATACTTGTATGGAACAATTTAATTTATGACATTACTAGTATTTTTCAAAAGGAAACTAAGGTTATTGAATGTCAGACTTCAACTATGTATGACTCATCTAATTTCTCAGGTTTCCATTAAAAATTTGAAAGGTCATCAAGACTTAGTTTTTTAAAGAAATGGCTAGCTGCATACAAGAGCGATCTCAAACAGGAGAATAATTTGACTGGAAATAACAACAGTATTTTCCACATAAGTAAGCACAGCAAACTTTGGGAGTTTCAATGAAATGAATTCCTACCACCTTCATTAACGGGCTATTGCAACTATTCAGACATACTGTTTTTGATCTAAATGGTTGTGTTAACCTAAGTGATTCTAAAAAGTAATGAAATGAGTTGTTCAATGGTTCTTTAAGTTCTGGTATTTGCAGAAAACTTTAATTTTTTGACAGCAAAGAATCTTTTTATATTCAGACTAAAAAGATTAAATATGTTAGAATGAGATACCTCCTGTTGGCAGAAAGTACCTTTAGGACATGAGCTGTGCTTATCACAAAATCCGTGTATTTGGACAGCAGGCTGTTTCAGGCCAGAAAACTGCTGCTTCTTCATGAAAGTAGACACAATAAGCCCACAACATAACACCCAGAGATACTGGCCAGATGTGAGAAAAAAAATAATTAAAAATCTGAAATATGGTTGCTCAGAAAAAAATGGAAGACATTTAAAACAGTCCAGAATTTACAGGTGGAGTTTTTTCACAGTAAAGCCTTTGTTTGGCCTTTGGTGTCTAGAAGTACTGAACCTGGATTTACATCGTTACTGATTTGGTATCTATAAAACCAAAGAACTATTTATCCTTTGAAGGGATGCAGTCAGCATAAGGGTAATATTTTCAAATTTTTTTTGTCTGCTAATACCTGCAGAGTACCTTGAGTGGACTTCTTTCCCAACTCCCCATCCAGTAAATGCTGGAAAACCACAAGCAAAAAAAGAAAAAAGACAAGGGAATACAAGTAATCTCTTCTCTGGGCCTGTGAATTAGCTCTAGGAAAAAGAAAATAGAGATTTGGGAGCACGGCCAGATCAAAGTTTAAGAGTAAATCCCAAACTGTCTTCATATGTGCTGAGTTCAACATGGCTACACCTTTCTGAGTGGAGAAATCTCTGTCCCTTTTAAGGGTAGAGGAAATCTTGATGATAGGAATCTTTAGTGAGAGTCCCTCACACTGAGCCCTTTCTGTTGTAAAGGAATGAAAAATAACAGTCTGAATGAACTGAAATTTTTCACTCATTTAAAAATATTTTAATGTTTAATGTTCTTACAGTCTATACCTTAGAATTTGAAATTCAAAAGCATTTTGAATGCAAAGTGAATTGAATTGTTCATTTCCTTCACAATTTTCACAAAGGTATACTGAGTAGTAGAAAGAATTCTGATGTCCCAACCCTTTTTCTAAAGTGTTAGTTTGGCTGAATTCAAATTTTCTGATTCTCCCCTACCAAAAAAGTTTTGTTGAAATACATCTCTTCTAGTTCTGTTAAAGATTCCTTTTCCACTACTCCATCACAGGAGCTAGGAGGATAATTAATGTCTGGAAAATCTTAAGTGCAATGCAGCAACAGCCACAATTACTGTCAAAGCATAGACTGGGAAGTGCAACATTGTACTGGGCGTTCTACATGGCTTTCAGTTCCATGTGATGGCCTGTTGACACAAAAAATTATGTGTTAAACATAGAACAGTTCTTAGCGTCAGGGGAATGGTGCAACCTCTGAATCCCACTAAGCCTAAAATAGGTCCTAGATTAGATTAGTGCATCCTAAATTAGCCATCCCAACTGGAGGAAGAATTACCATCTAGAAATACATGTCTCCCTCTGCATTGATTTTACAGGAATCACTAAAAAATCAAAATAAAAACAATAAGCTGACTAAAACATTTACTGGAACACAGAAATGTTCAAGCTAATTTTATGCTTTTAACCATTTCAATAATAAAAATATCAGAAATATCAATATTAAAATAGAATTTCAAAGCCAGAGTATTTTCAATTTAAAATGTCAAAATACGGTCACTTTTATAATGTCTCTGTTCTGTTGGCTTCAACTAACTGGCAAACTTGATCTGAATTCAAGTTAGAATCACATAGGAATGTCTCTTTCAGAGTGGAAATTAATTGAAACTTCTTGATAAACTGTTGTAACTCTGAGGAGTACCTTGTTGGCAGGTCTGAGAAAGTTTGCCTGCATGAAGACATGTACTGGCTGGGCCTTTTCTGGTAGTGAGTCATAAACCCAGGTAAAGTTCCCTTCCATGCTACACTGTCTTAATAAATGCGTAATATTTTTCATTCCTTTCTTTTAAGGTGTGAGAACACTAGGCAACTGGTCTTACATTTAACCATAAACTTTTAAATAATTCCAGTCAAAAGTACCCAGATTTCTAAAAAACACAGTAAATAAAAACCTGAGAAATATGATCATCCATTGGGAAAAGAGAGTAACAGTTCATTGAGAGAAGTCATCATTGCTTGTGATTTCAATTCAATTCTGAAACAGTCTAACAGCAGCAAAATTTTCAATGAAATTATAAATTTCCTCTGAGATAAGCAGAGGTGAACACCCCATTTACTTTGTTGCTCTTTCTTTTCTTTCTTTCTTTCTTTCTTTCTTTCTTTCTTTCTTTCTTTCTTTCTTCCTTCCTTCCTTCCTTCCTTCCTTCCTTCCTTCCTTCCTTCCTTCCTTCCTTTCTTTTTTTTGGGGGGGATCAATTGAAGAAGGCTACCATTAACTTTTACTCTGCGCAACAAAAGATCAGCGGCATTTAAGCGGCATTAAGAAGTACAATTTTGATCCCTATCTTGAATTTACACATAGATATTCTGTTCTGTCCTTGACTGTATTGATTTTTTAATTTTTTTTGAACTTTCTCTTTTGGGATACAAGCCTTAGTAATCTCAACTAACTGGAGAAGATATCTCTTTTTCTTTGAAACTCTGGCCTGGAAGTGGCAGTGTACTTGCAATGGTGACTTTCAACTGGGAGAGTGGGCAGGTGAAATGACCAATGAAAATACTGTTTTTTTCCAGAGAAATTGGTCACAAACAAAAAGGAAGACTCTTCTAGACATTCTAGAAGCAACTGAAAATAGTGTTAGCCAAAGAAGATGGCAGTTCAGGCAAGAAAAAAGTCCCTCCTTTTTTTGCCTCGTTGATAAAAAAAATTATGCATACAACTTTGATGGAAGATGAAAAATGTCATTCATTGTAGCTGCAGAAACAGGCTGTCATGGCTCTCTGAAGATGTAGAAGGGGGAGTAAAGAGTATCTTCCTGCCTTGATTCACTTTCTTATGCTTTACTCTTTTTCTGCTCCATAGTAGAGCTCCATTCAGTTAAAGATGTGCTATGTGAGGTGCTGTATTCCCTTAATGTGAAGGCCCAATCCATACAGCAAGGCATCATGTAGCAAGGTACCACATTTCTGTAGCAACAAGGTCCAATAAAATACTTGCTTAAAGAAGCTCTTTTGTTTTTATTCATTCTAGTGTGGAAGTAATCTCAGGCCCTAACTGCAGTGCCTTACTCATATGGATGATTGAATGACTTTTTCTTAAGCTGAAAAAATGACAATGAAATGGAATGGGGAATCTAATTCAAATTTCATCAATTTCAGTTAAGAGTGCCTAGTAAGTAAGATGCTTCTGTAGATGTAGGGAAGTCATGTAGAAGAGTTAGTTTCTTTAGTTCTTAGAACTGAATATAGAGTATAAGCACCAAGCTATTGGTTACCTTAATCAAGGTGTATACACTTTTTAAAGAAATAAATAATTTTGTAAGGCTCTTTTTATTCTACGTCAATTAAGTTTACAGCTATTACTAAGCAAAGTCTATTTTGAAATTTCATTACTTTTCATAAAACAGTATGGAGGTTTTTTTTTTCTTTTCCCATCTAGACTTACTAGCATTTGCCACTTTAATGAAATTTAGCCCCCATTCACAACTATGAAAAACAGCTGCATCCTCATGGGTTTAGTTTGAGGGTTTTTTCCACTTTCTTCCTGTGTCAAGCAGAGCACAAATGGCATGGTGGGAGGTCTTAGCGTACTGTTAAAAAAAATTAAAAAAAAGGTCTTTTCTCTATTTTTCAACAAGTAAGAATCTGAAAGATTCAGAAAACTACTATTGTTTCTCAGCACCTCTGCAATTCCTTCATCACTATCTTAGGCAATGATTGAAAAATGCAATTAGGGTTCACATCTTTAATGAATGTGAGTCAAATACCCTTAGATACAACAATGTCAAGCCAACCAAGAAAACATCTGTGATTTACGTGTTTGTGTTTATGTATTAACCAAAGATTAGAAAAAATATTCTGTATACTCTGTTTTCATTTTGAACTTGCTATTTTTACTAACGCTGTCCCATTTCAGTTACAAACCAAGCTGGTTTGAAGTATGAATGTTATTTTTTTCTGTTTCAATATAAGATTATGATTAATTTCAGTTATGTCAGTTTTGTTCTGTTTCTGGTTCTATAGGAAGTTATTCTGTCCCATAAGACATTAAGGAGGAGAGTGCAAGCATTTAGAAGCTGATTTATTATTATAAAAATACTTTGTTCACATTCTTTAAATTTTTTTTTTTTACTCTACTGAAATTTTCATCGAGGTACATTTCTGCAAAGTATGTGTCAAACTACTTTCAATACTGTTAAACTGCTCTTTAAACTGAAAAAAAAAGAGGAGTAATCACTGGAAGTCATATTGGAAGCAATTTTCAGTGAATCTGCCCTTTTCACCCCAAGGAATTTTAAAGGAAATTGTCTTCCTAGGGTTATATTCAATATCATTAGTTTAATGTACGGTGGAAAAAACGGTATCTCCATCCCTTTGCCTATTAATTGCTATTTCCTTGATTCTGGCATTGCACAAAAAAAATGTAATCAATTGGCAGCAGCGCTTTGCCTAAAATATTAAATTACCACTGTTGTCTTTCTACTAATTCATCATTCAGGTAGTTGTGACAACACACTTTTTTTCATGTAGGACAGGTAACCTCACTGCAGCCTTCAGAGTTGTACCTGGATACACTTCCAATCTCCAGTTTATGGCCTGGATTCAGCAAAACAAACATATAGTTTAATATTCATAGCATCAATAAAATGTTAGTATGTGTTTTCTGCCATGCTTGTGCTTCAGGATTCTGCTGGATCAGCTATGGAGTAATGGAAATTAATGATGGGCATCTGTTTTCTCTGTAAAACATGAATGATGATTGCTCTCCAAATGCTATGATTACAGCGTAAACAACAAACAACCAAGTAACCCCCTTATATATATTAGCTATTTTACTTTTATCTTTTTTTTTTTTTTTTGGCAGTCTCAACCTCTTTTTCCTTACACAACGACTACAATATTTGACATAATCCTGGTAATCAGTTTGTACACTGCAAAATGAGCCTTTAAATGCTTGGGGAGGGATGGTCTAGTTGCTTTATTTAGTTAGTTAATTATTTAGTTCTTTTTTACTATTATTATTACTACTACTATTACTATTACTACTATTACCTGGAAGGTTTCTTGTATCCATGGAATTAAAAGTTTCCTGTGAGATCCCCAGTGAATTATGGTTCTCAGATTGTTCTCTTCCTATATATGCAGAATTTCCCTGCTATTAAGTACATTGAAATAAGGGTGTTGTCAGGTCCTATATAACTTTTTACCTGGCATATAAATGCATTATGATTGCAACAATTTTCATGACCTTGAAAATGGGTCTTTAATCCTCACTTTGGGTATCCTCGGTCCTAGAAGTGCACACTGAGCCTATGGGCCATGGTGCTGAAAGCAGTCTCAGGGAAAAGACAGACCAGCTTCACTTAAAAAAGTGGGGGTTTTTTGACCTGAGAGTTTCAGTGCAGCCCTGGGATCTCCTGCCCTTGTAATAGAGCTGGCTTCATTCTGAGATCCTGGCAGAGCGGTCAGGAAGGGTCAAGGCTGCTGGGAGCTGGGGAGAGACAGTTTAGGGCCAGCACCAGCAACTGGATAACATCCAAGCAGTGTCCATGCTAGAGAACAAGCAAGCTTTGTAGAATGCAGGAGGGAGTCCTGGTCCATAAACTCACATACACAGAGTGATTTTAGATTAAAGTATCTAATGCCACAGGTTAGGTAAGTGTAACATCAAAAACCTGTCTTAGCTGTCCAGGAAAGGAGTGGAATTGGGAGAGCTCGTGACTGTTACAGAGCAGAAAATTTACTTAATTTACACTAGAATTATGAGTCCTTCCTGCTTTATATACTATTTGTCCGCTTTTGAAAAAAAGCCTACAACTTAAGGGATAGATAATAAACATACTATGCGGGAAAACTGTCACAGGGAAAGGGACTAGAAATCACAGCATCTAGATCCTGACTCCATTGATCTCTAGATGTTTTAGAAAGCACTGCTTCACACCAAGCAAGAAACACTGATTTCAGATCTCCACAGGGCCTGTGAACTTCATCGTCATACAGATATTGTCAATCTTAAGTCTGGGAAAGGAAAAAAAAAAATCTTGGAAAACTGTCTCTGAGCTGTCAGCTCCCATATGTATGCCATGACAGTGGCTAAGGAGACTGCCTGAGTACACCCATTTTTTCCAAATGTTTAGATTCCTCTCTGCTGTGTAGCATTCTTGTCAAGTTGCATGAACTGTCACCTGCAGGTACAGGACATAATGAGAAATTTTTTCAAAGGGCAGCAGTAAGTTCAAAGAACTTGGACCCAAGCTCAGTACAAAGCACGGGAGTCATCTCCTTGTACTAGTGTCCTCAAGTACCAGCTAACATGAGAGGAAAGGGCTTAATAATGGAAAATTATGAGTTTGGCAGCAATTTATGGGTTGGCTGCCTTGTAATAGGGACCTGCTAGGCATTAGACTTCCCCTGGTACATATACAGAGCTACTATGAATCAGATAATACTTCATCCTGGAAAAGGTGATAGGTTACTCCTTCACAGTACACTCCTTTCAGGTTTCAGTAGCAACCCTGACTGATGGAGTCTTCCAGAAATTTTCAAAGTACTCCCAGAAATTGCTGCATAATATTTCTTTTCAACCTCTAACCTAGAAGTCATCAACTGAAGCAAATGCTTTCTATATGGTAGAGTTACTTCAAACAACAAAACTTGAGAAAAATCATGTCCTTGGTTTCCATCATCGTCCCAAAGAAAAAAAAAGGGGTTATAACATGTTTTATATTTTTTAAATTTCTTTTAAATAGATTTCTTTTTAATAAATAAATGAACAGTCTTATACATATGTTGCATTCTCAACACTTCAGCCTAAGCTTGTGAGAGTTTTGTGAACACAAACAAAAGGCAAAGAGATTTTCTGTTTCCTACTCACAGGAAATACAATTCCTCCCTGAAAAACAAAACAAATAACAACAACAGCAAAGAGAAAAAAATGAGGAACAAGACACTTGGGTTTGAAATCAAGTAAAATTTTGATCATCTAACATGCAACTGGTAAAAAAACCATCTTTGAGATCTTTGAGATCAGTTTTCATGCTCTAAGGTCTTATAGGAATCAAAAGCCTCTGGGTATCCAATGCTGTAACATTCACTAGAGAAATTAGATCTGCAGATTCAGCAAAAGTGGAAATGGTTCTTAGTTTAATTAAATATGATGTGTGCTGGGGAAGAATCCATGTGTGCTTTAGTTCATTGACTGTGATGGAACCCTTATCTGAGCTGAATCCATTGGGAACTTCTATAGTAAAATATTACTATCTAACAAATAAATTCCTTAAATTCTGCTTTAGATATGTCTTTAGAAATTATTTATGTATTCAGGTACTTTAATTTTAATAATAGTTTATTCTTAAGCTATTTTGGCTTGATGATGTATAAAAATACTTAATTTATTTACATTTTTCACTTAACATCCCTTTCTTCAATAAATCCTGGTTGTTCGTAATGGAAAACTTTCCTTGGAAAGAATGCAATGTTTTAGTTTTCCAGGTCAAAAGAACTTTTCATTTTGGAATATAAACTCGCTGTCTTTCCATCTTATTCTTTTTTCTTTTTCTCTTTTCTTTCTTCTTTTTTCTTTTTCTTTTTTCTTTTTTCTTTAATTACTCCAAGACACATGTTTAACAAATTTATACAAAATATTTTTTCAAATTATTATCTTGTACAAAAAAAATGAGTTTTTGAGTTTCAAACCTGATTTGAAATGGGAAAAGTTTCTGTTGGTCTGGACTATTTGTTATTTGCATAAAAAGCTATGCTATCAAACAGTAAGTAGGTAACTGAACTGATAGGTGCTGATATGTGGTACTGATAGCCTTTTCCTTCTTTAAATATCTAATTTCCCATGATATTGACAGCATATGGAGACTATTCATATTTGCCACTTGCCACCTCTTCATTATGCCATTGCATTTTTCTCAGCAGCTGTATTTATGTGTGGATGGTTTTCCTGTTCATTGCTAATTCACTGCTTGGTTTTAGATTGTTTGATCTATATTGAGATTTAGAATAATTGCTAAGTTTATTGCTGGTGGAAAGATTTCTGAGGCCTTTTGAAATTTTGTTTCTTATGTGACAGTTTGTTTTCACAGTTCTGCTATATTCACACAGTGTAAAGCTAAGAAGCATCATATAGGAGCTGCTTGATCCTGTTATATTCTACTCTGAAATAAAAAAAAAGTTTTGCTACTGAATTCAGAGGACTCAAACTCCTTCTATTTGCTTAAGGGCAAGAAGTATTTTTAATTATTTATGCAAGTGGTCTTTGAAAAATCTATCATTAGACATTTTTTTTGCCCTGTAATTTGCTTAGGAACCTGTAACCCAGTTTGTAATATATTCTGTAATACTTTAAAGCACTGCAAAAACAATAAAGGTGATTTAGTAGTTAGTTGGTGTAAGTTAAGGGTAATTTCATCTGATAAATCCTTGTCATGCATGTATATATAAAACCAAATCCTTTTCCAGATGCTAAATTATAACAAAAGGAACAGCTGGAACTGATTTCTGATTCTGTAAGAAAACTTTGCATGAAAGAGGAGAGTTGGAGAGACAGAAGAGCAAGTCAGGATAGCTTCCAAAAGTAAAAACTTCATAAATTAAAATTGCATACAAGGGTGAGAAGGTATAAGATTAGGAGGGCTGGCATCTGTTCCTTTGTGCAAGGAACTTAAACCAGAAGGTACACAGGTAACCTTGGATTCTCTTATGAAATCCAAAGCAGGTTTTACTACAGTTCTCAGAGGAAATGGTCTCCAGACCTGCAAAATGTAAGACTGCTGAAACAATACAGGCTTTTCTGTGTCCTCGAACATCTCATGGGTGTAAGTCAGTGGCTCTAAACAGTAGGGTGCAAGCAGGTGGTAATGGAAATGATTAACCTCTAAATGTCCTAGCTAAGGAAACTGAAGTATTCTGAGTAAGGCAATGGAAAACAGTGTCCCACATCAATCAACAGAAGCAATTGCATATGATGGGGCAAAAAATTTGCTTTAAATAGTTTGGGTGTCATCCCAGCACACTTTGTGTAGCTGTTTCACTACCGTGTCCCTGCTTATCTTGCATTTTGCTAGACTAAACAAGTCAAGTTTGCTAATTTCCGCTGAAAAGACAGGGTCTCCGTTTCCCTAAAAGCCTTTTCTGCACCTATTCTCATTCAAATTATTCTTTACATTATTAGAAGTGCCACTGTCCTCCAGGCAGGTTCTCACCAGCTATACAGCTTCCCTGTGTCTGCTCCTAAATGCCTTGATTTATGTAGTCCAGGTATATCTTTGCTGGCTTGCCTCTCAGCTCTGAAGGGAATGTGGGTACCCAATAGCAAATGGAAGACTCATATACTCTGCTTCTGTATGGAAGGTGGCAGAGCTGAATGCTAATTAGTCATGATGGAAGTGTAAAGGCTATACATTGTGTGGTTCAAATGAACATCATGAGGAATGATGAATGAATATCATGAGGAGTTAAAACTCAATCCTCTCCTAGAAAGGTAAATGTCTTATTTTTTGAAACGTTAACAACATATAGACTATCATATGTAATACAATGTTTGTCCCTTTAACTGATCGTACTTTGAAATTCCTAGTTTAAAATCCATTTGAGATTCCACACTGAGGATAATGAGAGCAGTATACAAACAATATAATCATAATTTGCTCATAATTGCATGAAAGAATCATTTTATACAACCCCCACAGCAACAACAAACTCCCAATCTGGATACAGTAAAAGGCCACTCACACAACACACTTTTACCCTTTTAGAAGTGTTTGTGCCAGCATATAGCTGCAAACAAGTATTAAAAACTTAGAACTTTAATCGATCTCCACCCACGTTCACACCCAAAGAACTTCAAGGAATTAGAAAAGAGTTGTCCACTCATGTGAATTGCCAGAATTCTTACACCAGCTAAAGGCAAAAAAACCAACCTAAAATACAAGTACTAGCCAATTCCTTGCTAACAGGGATTTGGTAGGAGGTTACCCTGGGGACTGGTATTCCAAACCCTTCAGGCTTTCAGACCTTCCCTGAAACAAATGGGTCCTGCTGAGGAGAAGCTACTTAATTAACAAGACCCTTGCTTCAATCCAGGATAACAGTTTGCATGTGCCTATGACACCTCTCACTGGAGTGCCTCTTTAGGTCATGCATCCTTTCAGGAGGGAGTCTAGTGTTATTAGTTAATGTTTCTACCTGTAGCCAAATGCCTTTATTTAAAAGCCTCAGTAGGCTTCTCTGTTTCTTTCATTCCTACCCTCACCTTTTGATCTTCCCCTGTCAGCTGGGCTGTCAGCACTTTTTTGCCCAGAATCCCTCCTCCCCCTTTTATTTTCATGGCTTCCTTAGTTCTCTCTCCATTTGCTACTTTGCCCATTTTGGAAATAATCTATCAACACTTTTATCCCTCCTCTGTGAACTGTTTTTCCCCCTTCATTTGTTCCCACAGCAGCAACTATAACAAAATGAAAATAATTATTTGTAAAAATTCACAGAATGCTGTCAAATGAACAGTAAAATTCAGACAAATAGGTAACTTTGGCCGGTTTTTGATAAATGAATCCCAGATTTTTCCTCTGACATGCACAGGCACATGATTTCCTTTACTTGCCAAGGCTGACCATTAGAATGAATTTTAAAAAACTGTAGGAAATCAGTCATTTGAGAAGGAAATAGAGATTAAGCAAGTTGCATTTCAACTCTGACCTTCACTACTATGTGCAAATCATAGTGCTGAGAAGATAAACACTGGTGAAAATGGGGCAGAGTTAGTGAAATTAATTATACAGTGGATTACTCCTCCTACAGACATAGAGACCCGAAGAATCAATGAAACTTTTGTCATTACTTTTAAAAGGCTTGTCAATTTTCTCTGGGGCTTTATTAGATATATAAGAAAGCATTTATATCCTCCACATGATGTTTGTCTAAGCACCTAACCTAGGTATAATTCAGAGTATCTAAAGTTTGGGCTACAAATCTCTCTTTCAATTTCCTCCAAAATTTCCTTTACAGTTGAAGGGTGACGAAGACTAGAAGGCAATTTAGAGGGCCAGGGTTTCACACTTTACTGTTACATGGTACGAATACTCTTGCCCTCAGTGCCTGTTTTAAAATTTTTCTATCCTTATGCCTGTAACTCTTAAGTAGTTCAGGTTTGAGGAGAGAAGAGCCTGGAGGACTACCAGCCTCTATTGGGGGTTGCATTAAAATGGCTGTGCTCTAAACCACTCGGCCTGGATAGTATTTACATGCAAATCTGAAATCTGTGTCCATCGATTCTGAGATTTAACCATATCATCCTAATCAGGTTTTTGCTGCACAAACCCCATCTTTGAAACCACTGTCATGCCCCACTCTCATGGCTTGATATGCACTATATGGGTTTGCAGAGTTCTGAGCGATACTGGTTTACTGTTGGTGGGAGTGCCAAATAATATAGACAGATTACACATTCATAAAAAAAAATTGATTGATGATCTAATAGCAGTGAGATAATAACCAGGAAATAGATAGACCAATGGAATGCCAAAACTAAGGTCTCATAGAGGAAGGTGACTGAAAGCTACAAACTCCTTTGGAAAATGAAGATGGTCATGCATCAGAGTGACCAGTGTTGGTCAAAAAACAGTTCTGGATCACTGTGTTATACAATTTGATTTGTGTCATCCTATATAAATCTCTTTCAAGTCCAATTCATTAGTATTCATTACTTCCAAGACAGTTATAAATTAAAATTTTCTTCAAAACTATAGTAATAAAAACCATTTTTGAACAACGCATGAACAAGGGATAATGCGAAGTGATAAAAAAATGGGCACAACTATTAAAATAACATCACTGAGAAACATTGAAACACATTTTCTCTGCAAATAATTTCCCTGATTTCCATTTCATATCAAATCTCCTGGTGATCACTTATAAATGTTAGTTCTTGTGAAAAATAGTTAGTACATCTAAATTCATATGCTTTTAAAAACAATTTGTCAAGGTGACTTAGCTATAAAAAAATAGAAGATACACATTAGGAGAGTGACATCATAATTGAAATAACATTGAGTAGCTCAGTTTGTCTTCACTACAGTGGACACCATAGTACACTTCAGGATGCTTGATAAAGGCATTACTTAGGATATCGTGGCTTTTATGCTAAACTACCTACAACAGAAAGCTGTATTCATAAAAATTACCTAATCATCAACCAATTTAGATAAGACTATTGGTTTATTGTTCACTACATGTATCTGACCTTTTGTCAAGCGTGGAGCATTCTAAATTAAAGTAGACAGAAAAGAGTGTTATACCAAAGATGATATCAAATGTTTCATAATTCTCTCAGACTGACATTTTATCGCTTACATGTCACATATTAGAGCTGTTACCTAGACTATCTGTCAAGCTGACACGTTTTGCTGCATTAATCATTAAATTCTTAAATCACAAATAACCAGCAGATATCAGACCTTAAAAATATCTTCAGTTCAAAACCAAATAATTCCAGTTGTTGGTCCAGTAGTAAACAAGTACAACAAGAGAACTTCCTGCTGCCAAGGTGACTTGCAATCTTTTAATGACTCTGAGCAAATGGAAGTTAGCTGTATATGACAGTTTCATTCCACACTATAGTTCCATGATCCACCACATTTCTTATCACACATGTAAAATATAAATAGTTTTAAATGAAAATATTTGGAAATCTGAGTGTATGAGTTCAATCCACATTTAGCCAACAAAATTATTTTAATTTAAAAATTACAAGCAGCTAACACCTTCCATTGATTTACATTAATAACTCAAATCTGTTTCAGTAAGGTTGCTGTGATCTAGTCCATGTTATTTGCCCTGTCCTTTTTTAATATTTATGAGATGACTGAAAATGTGTTGTTACCATATGGTAAAACATAGCTCAAAGAGCTCCAGAAAGTTCTAACTGAGTAAATTTGTTATCATAATACATTGCAGTCCTCTGAGGAGTTATGAGCTTGAGTCCTGAGAGCAATGTTTCTCTACTAGCTGTGCGAAGACACCTACCCTTTTTCTGGTTGCAGAGTTTGCTTTGTGCTCATAACTCTGCTCTGAACAGTATTGTGTATTGTAGGCATGTCCTAATAGTGAACAGAACATATGATAATTGCACAGGGCCTTGAATAATGTATGTCGCTAGAAACTCACAGGCACAGCTTTAACCTTTACCACATGTCCTGCCAACCCTTAGCTAGTCCATGTTATTCCGTAATCAGCTGGCAGCAGACATACTTTTTCATTGAAATATTGAAAATGCCATATAATCCTCTATAGTATATATGTGTCTATTTTGGAATTTGCTTTTTTCTTCTGTAAATTATTTTTTTCATCTACTTTTTTGGACAAAGAACATATGCCCACTCTGAACATACAAAAAGTTATAAGAAGGCAAGAGGAGCTGTAGTGACACAGACCCCCAAGTCCATCTAGCTACACTATCTATGACAAGGTATGCAGATAAATATAGATTACAAGAGCACACAGAGTATATACAATACTTCACCACATACTTTTCCAGAGCCTTATCTGTATTCACTCTCCTTGGGATTTCTTTTCTGTGAACTTTCTTAGTCTCCCCATGAAGCCGTGCACACTTCCAGAGCAATGCACATTTCCCAATTGAAGGGGTAGTTCTTATTTACGGAACAAAACTACTTGCGTGTTTTTTTTGCACTGCGGTCTGTTCTCATATTCTACACCTATGATACACAGAATCACAGAATCACTAAGGTTGGAAAAGACCTGTAAGATCATCAAGTCCAACCATCAACCAACACCACCATGCCCATTAAACCATGTCCCACAACGCCACATCCACACGTTCCTTGAACACATCCAGGGATGGTGACTCCACCACTTCCCTGGGCAGCTTATTCCAGCATTTCACCACTCTCTCAGTGAAAAAAAATTTCCTAATATCCAGCCTGAACCTCCCCTGGTGCAACTTGAGGCCATTTCCTCTAGTCCTGTCACTAGTCACTTGGGAGAAGAGACCAACACCCACCTCTCTGCAACCTGCTTTCAGGTAGCTGTAGAGAGCAATAAGGTCTCCCCTCAGCCTCCTCTTCTCCAGACTGAACAACCCCAGTTCCCTCAGCCGCTCCTCATAAGCCTTGTGCTCCAGACCCCTCACCAGCCTCATCACCCTTCTCTGGACACACTCCAGCACCTCAATGTCTTTCTTGCACTGAGGGGCCCAAAACTGAACACAGGATTCGAGGTGTGGCCTCGCCAGTGCCGAGTACAGGGGCACGATCACTTCCCTACTCCTGCTGGCCACACCATTTCTGATACAGGCCAGGATGCCATTGGCCTTCTTGGCCTCCTGGGCACACTGCTGGCTCATCTTCAGCCGGCTGTCAATCAACATCCCCAGGTCCTTTTCTGCCAGGCAGCTTTCCAGCCACTCATCCCCAAGCCTGTAGTGTTGCATGGGGTTGTTGTGACCCATGTTCAGGACCCAGCACTTGGCCTCGTTGAACCTCATCCAATTGGCCTCGGCCCATCCATCCAGCCTGTCCAGATCCCTCTGCAGAGCCTTCCTGCCCTCAAAGCAGATCAACACCCCCACCCAACTTGGTGTAATCTCCGCGTAGCTCTACCGGATAATCTCATGGTGACAGCTGACAGGATATAAAATATAATTTTGAGGCTTAAGCCATAATCTTTCCAACAGTTGTGTGATACCACTACCTTTATGTAGATCAAAATTATTTAAAAAACAGAAAATAGCTGTTAACGTGCGTTTGAAAAACTCAATATTTAAAATATTTTTCAATAGTTTCACAAAGCAATAAGAATGTTCTGTTTTGGCTTTACTTACTCTCCATTATTTGGATATTTTTCATGTTTAACAGAAATAATTATTTCAATATTTCTCTTTTAAACTGTAATCTGTATATAGCTTCACTAGAGTTTATAATGGAAAAAAAAAACAGAGAAAAGGGGAATTTCATAAAGAAGGTCACAGACAGAATGGAAGAAATATACTGCAATCCCTTTCTGGCATTAGAGTTTCCTTTGGGATCTCAGACAAGTCACAGAGAACCAGAGCCACAAAACCATGTAGGTAATACTGACACATTTTAAGTGTCAAAACACAATAATTAGAAGAACACTTCCCTCATTCTCAGCTCACCTCATAACAGCTTATGGAACATAAGAAAATATTCTGAAATACTTTTAAGTTCACTCAGCTTGCCGCAGTTTCTCACATTTCTGTTTAACCATTCATAACAGGAGACAATGAGTTACTTGGGCTGGAAAGCAAAGGGATTAGGGGATATGTGCATATACACATCTAACCTAGACTTGAATGGTTTTCAGTTTTGAAAAGTACCATATATTTCAGGGAAATGTGTTGGATATAACACTGGTGCCTCATCCATCAGACATTAACTTGTAGGAATTAACCTTCCTTGGAAAGGGCATCAAAGAAAAGATTAGAATAAACACAATTTGAAAAGTGAGCAGGAGAGAGAAATGTTTGGAATAAGAGGCACAAGGGGAGAGGCTTCTTGGATTTCAGAAGGAAAGATAGTCAACTTCTCTGTTATCTGACAAACAGAGATTTGCTACACTGACAACCTGACTTGAGAACTTAATATGTAGGTGAGCAACAGACTCAGGTTCCCTTTATAAAAGCTGTCTTGTTTAACTATAACTGTTCTTTGCTGCCTATCTCCTGTAAAGAGTTTAAATGTCCCTTTCAGAAATTATTCAGGTCTCCATAAAAGGGCCACAGGTGACAAGTGTTGGCACTTTCAGGCCCAAGCTCAAAGTTAGGGAGTCCAAGGCCCGGATCATGTGACACATTCTCTGGAAGGATCGTCCAGGTGAGACCTGGGACTTAAAAAAAAATCTTTTTGCATAGATGTGAGTAGACTATATGTAGATTTAAACCAACATTAATAAGGACTTTAACAGTAGGATGTTAAGTGTAAGATAAACTGTTGTGTTTCATGCCAAGTACATCACTATTTATTAATACACATTCCTGGCATGGATAGAAAAGGTCAGCACCAAAATCATTAATTTTCTAATATCTATTTGGTACACACATTGCTGTTTGACAGTGATATACTTTGTGGGTAATTAGCGATGTAACCAGCTGCTGCTGTGGAATTTGTTTAGAAGTACAGCAAAAAACCCTAAAGCAATATTACACTACAGCTCTGGAAGTTGTTCATAAAGTACACGGGGTTAAACACTAAAGTTCCTCCTCAGTTTCCACGCAGGTCAGGGGACTGGTGCTGAAAGAAGAGAGACTTATGTTTATTGTTTAGGAATTGTATGATGTAGTGACTCTGACTGTTCAAAGACACCGGAATGTAAAGATTATAGGAATCAGATTCACAGCAGCCCCTGCTATGATCAGGGGTCTACTTAAACCAGGCTGTCAGGAGTGCCAATGAAAACCTCTCCTACCATATAACTCGCCTCCAATTAGATGGGTAAGTTAGGTGAACTCCAAAACCTG
The DNA here is from genome assembly GCF_030936135.1 of Gavia stellata. Classification (NCBI taxonomy): domain Eukaryota; kingdom Metazoa; phylum Chordata; class Aves; order Gaviiformes; family Gaviidae; genus Gavia; species Gavia stellata. Next base: position 17,225,833 of record NC_082596.1, read on the forward strand.
GACTGTAGCCCCATGCGCCACCTAATTCAATGAACATTGTTGTCACATGAAATGGGATAGACAGGGCTGGCCTCTTCTGTGTGAGCTGCGGAATGACTACGTAGATTTGGAGCAAATCAATGATTTGAATGGGGACATCTATTTCTCAAGAAGTTTCCCTAAATGCTGGGTTATCAGTTACTTACATACCATGTTGTTCTCCTGGAAGGCTGTTCTGAAAATACTTCCTAGCTCAGGCCCTGCTGTCATGATATTTAGGGGAATACTTGATTTCAAAATGCCATTGACACTTAGTTTTGCAAGTAAGTTACTCAGTAACTGTATGCAGCTCCTGGCAGTTACACTTCCAGTGAGGTCACCTTGAGTTGGTGGCAGAAACCACACCTCATTTTATTTACTCTAGGGTGTGTAAGTCCCATCTAGAAAGGAGAAAAAGCTTTCTGGTGATGTGAATTTTTAACAAAGGTACTTGTTAGTGAAGCACATAAAGTTGTGTCTGCATTTTGTGGTGAACCCTAGCGCAAGTCATCCTCAAGCTGCCAGGGACAGAAGCTAGTGAATCCATACAGTGCAGTGCAGAACCAAGGAGACAAGTCATCCTGATAGCTATATTTGTATGGTGCTGTTCAGTTAATAAAGCACTGTCCTCTTTCCATTATGTCTAGACTTATTTGACATTGCTGTCTTTAGACCATGGTCCCAGACGTATTTTGCAGGGAGCTCGTTAAAATGTATCTGCATGCCTGACATAGATTCTGCCCTGTATAATTTCATAGATCCAATTCTTCACCTTATGTATTATTTAAATACATGACTTATTTTACAGCCCTTTTAACAAGTCCATATTACTTACAGAAATGTGGACCATACTCCCAGTTCTTTTAAAACTAAAGAAATGAGCAGGAACAAAGAATCATTATAATTCTGGAGCATTTAAAATGTTAGTTAAAAAAATATAAAAATACACATCAATGAAAACATTACATCACTATCTACTTTCTGTCTTCTGGCTGACACCCACACGAAATATGGACAGTAATGTAATTAGCAACAAGGATTAATTTCTAAGAGTATCTTAAAGCTATAGGAAATGTAATCCTTCATTGCAAGCTGAGAAGACACAATGGCAGAAGACAATGAAGCTGCAGGTTGATGTTTTGCCCTTTAATTTCAGACCACATACCATATGTAAGTCTGAATTAAAATTAGTGCAATTGAGACAGATGGCCAAAGTCACAAGATTCCACCATTTTTAAATGTGTGTCTACATATCCATTACATTTGTTTGGTTAACCAGAGTATAAAAATGCAACTGTACAAGCCAAAAGTACCTTAAAGCACAGTGTTATAAACTGTAGTATTTTGGGACTATAGAATATTGAAATGCTTATTCTGGTCAACTTCATATCATTTAAAGATAGCTGCAGAGTTCTGATCCAGAGTTTGGTCTGAATCCAAACTTTTTCAGAATGAAAAGATGTTCAGATTTGATTTTCTAGTTCAGTGCCTTTCCTAATTATGACTCAATAAATAGCCACCAATTATCATACTCCATTAGTATCCGTGAGTGTTTTACGAAAAGAACCGGGTGGTATTCTCTGTGTCTCAGACGAAAACAAGGTAGAGCCATGTGAAAGGAAGATTTGTTACATATTGCAATGCAGAGTAAACCATTGAGTTTTGCAGGGCTCTTTATATGAGTTACTTTTGAATACTGAAAACAATCAAATGTCTTTGAGAATGTTACACTTCCTTTTCACTTGTTTTCTGTATTTACAGAAATAGTTTAAAAACATAAAAGTATTTCTAAAATTTCAAGGTCACAATACACATTTTGGTTTTGTTTGGCAGCATAGTCAAAGACGAGATTCCTAGAGTTTGCCACTCCTCCAGAGGGCTTTCGAGGGAATCCTTTTTGAATGGGATTTCTAATGTTGGAAACATCTTGTCTTGATCTCATTAATAGTGTAAAATTAGAAAGCTGTCATCAAAATGGTACTCAGACCTGCTATGAAAATTCTCAAGGTTTTAATCAGTGTTTCTCAATCAATGCATATATGCCATAGTTGAAACCCCTAAAAATGAGACTGATACATGAGCAAGAGAATGTGAACCAGAATTTCTGATTTTGCTTTTTAGTCTTCAATCTGTAGAACCAAAGTTCTGTGAAAATTTGATGTTTTAAAAGAAGAGAGATGCTGTCACAACTTTTATTCCATCTGTGTGCTTTTATGTCTATACCTATCCAACCTTCCTCATAAAATTTCACTTGGCAGGTAGCCTACAAAAAGAATGTTTCCAGGTTTAGATGCTTAAAATTTTATTATACATTTTTCCATTTAGACATTATTGTCAAAGTGCATCTTTGTTAATAAATTGAAACCCCTTGTTTTCATTATCTATTATCTTGTCTGTCAGGAGAAAATATTAACATATTATTGTCCCAGAATTCACTTGCAGCTATAAGGGGAAACAAAATGATATGTTGATAACAGATTAAGCATATAATGCATACGCCCTAAGGCTTTTAGTCTCAGGAGACATTACATTTCCATGACAGTACCAGGATATAATATAAATAAATGAAGAGTTACAGTCTGCTAGTCAGGCATGCTGGATTGGATTTAAGGCATATTAAATACTTCTGCATTAAGCAAATTAATATTGCTGATGGACTGAAGGAGATACAGGAGTTATTCTAGGATTTGACACCATTTAAGCTACTTGCTCAAATATCCAGTAATAAGATCACATTTTTGAAGAAAGCACCTTTGCATGTTTGTTTGGTTTTTTTTTTATTTTATTTAATACTAAAGAAGGTTCTAATGGAATTCACAGAGAAACCCATGCAGGACAAAAATATAATGCTTTATATTTAAAATGTGAGTTCATAGAGGAAGAATGAAAAGGGACATCTTGTGACTTCTGTACATACATGTTGCATTTGGGGAGGGAGCCCCATTTTTTATGTTAAAAGTGATGAATCAGTGCAACAGAAAGGGGGAAAGGCAACTCAGAAAGCAAGATAAAAACCTTTGTTATAAAGAACAGATTAAAAAGGTGGCCAGTAGGCCAGGTAGGTGGACTGAATTTGTCTGGAAAGGGGGATGACAGTTTTTATAGGAGCATTACGGAGGCAAGAAATATGGAATTTCCTGAAAAGCATTGAAATTTGCAAAGTGTTGGATAGGCCTGTCTCAAACCCTAAACCTTTTGAGAGATGTCCATCCTCAATTCACAGTAGTTGGTGTATTAAACAAAGGCTACAATAAATTAGAAAACTCTTAGACTAAAACACTTATCTTTATGGTTTGATTGATAAAGCTACATCAAATTGCTTTGTTTCATGATCTTCTGAAATTGGTAGGCATTGGATGACTTCTTTACATTTAAATTGTGCTGATTAGCCAGTTTTACCTTAATAACTCTCTATGATGGTGACCGCCTTATCTTGCCCTTTAATTTTAAAATTAATGAAGTGATCATTTATCCTGGTCTCTTTCTGTGTTCTGCCCAATTACTTTAGTGCTGAATGGTACTTTGCATTTCTGCTGGTCCATTAGTCCCATATCATGCTCTTTCTGGACTTCTTTGTTCAATGGAGGGATAATTAAATAGTGTCTTTTAGAATATTTATAACCTTGGCACATAAATTTCCTTTGCAAACAGTTTAACCTAATAGATAAATGTCACTTAAACATCGGTACTTATTTTTGTTTGATTCTGATTAAGGTACCTAACTCCAAACCAAGTCAAATAACAATCATCTACCTTGCATTATTATTTTGATTTTACACATAGATCCACTTCTTGACTCTTACCCTTCTGGGAAACCATCCCTAGATTGAAGATGCATGGAAAAGAGCTGTTACTTTTTGACTCCATAATGTGGCAAACTTTGGACTGCCTACAAAGAACTAATAAGAATTTTGAAGCATTGGACTGAAAGTGAATGAACCAAATTTAACCCTGGCTAGTTTGCCATTCAAGGCCTGAAACTTATAAATGCAGAGCAGTCCACTGTGGACTTTATGAAATACGGCTGCAGTGAGCTGTTTACAAAAGTTTTGCACTATTAGGAGCCAGCGTCTTTCTGCTTGCTTGGGCAGTCTCACAAGCTCTTTGTTTGCCCTTTATGTTCTGAATGAAAAGCCAATTTTAAAGCTTGATGGCATTTATTCAGAGTGTGTTCTATACTGGGAAATGTGGCTGGTTTATCTAGGAATGGTGAGGAGGTCTGTGAAGAAGTGAGATTTAGTGCAGAAAGAAAAGAAGGTTTGCTTTTTATAACATTTTCTCATTTCTTGAAGATTTTCTCTGTTTTGGTTTAATTGAATACTTCCTAGGTTCACAAGCATAGAGAGTTGTTAGAGAGAAATTATGTTTATTGGGGAAATGTTGATGGTCTGCACGCATAGCAGGTTCAGACATTAACAGGTTAAGAAGAACCCTCTATTGAATACAGCCTACAATATATTCAGATGTTATTATATTCACATTTTAATAAGTACAAGTGGTGTGACTGAAATTTTCTGAATTTTCATGCTTATTTGAACAAATATAACTGTCCTGGCAGTACCTTTAAACTGAAGGCTGAACCTCTATTTAAATACTGTACTGTCATCTTATTCAATATAAAAAGTTTTGCAGTGAACTTCTTTGTTCCTATTTTTCACCAAAAAGTAGTTCTGCATTGAAAAAGTGCTTATATATTGAAATAAGTAGATGTGGAGTGTTTTTGAGAACATATAATGTGAAGATTTTGGAGAAGAAATTCAACATACCATTATGTTGAACACAATGGTTCAACATACCATTTTCCATGTGAATGCAGAAACTAATTAGCAAGTGCATATTCCCTCTAAAGTCATATAATTTCTCTATCTTCAAGAAATTCATTATTTGAAATTATGGTCCTCTAAAGACAAAGGCAAAAACTGTTATTGACCTCAACAGCATCACGCATTCACTGCTACCTTAATCTTTTCAACTGGTGATGTGCACTGAACTAGGAGTGAGATACGAAACGTTCTCCGTTACCATTTCTCTCTGGCATCTTTCTGGATGACAAGGCTCAGAATGCTTTTAATTGATTGAAGCAAAGCACAAACTAAAACACTGACATGTGCTAGTTTAGTCTAGTCTGACCTCTCACATAACATAGGTCATAGAATTTCATTAAGCAGTGACTGGATAAAGCCTCTATCTCCTGGTTGCTTTATTACATATCTTTGGCTATCTATCTTATCTTGATTTAAAGACTGTGTACGATGGAGAATTCATAAACATTTGACTGTATCAATTCCTATATGTTCTTCTAACTGCTTCAGTGTTGTGGTTCTGTTAACTTCAGTATAATGTATGCCCTGCACAGGCAATCTGAAAAAAATACAGAGCAGCCCAGCCCTATTCTAAAATCACTGTACATGACAGACAGCAGTGATTCTTTAGTGTTTCATCAGATAAGATTTCTTTCTGTAGCTCATTATCTGTATATCCCAGATTTTTTTCATTATACAAGATGATATTTAAAGGAAATATCTGATAAACCAATTAATGCCTCTCAATCATTTTGGATCAGGAATGCTAATTCACAACTGGCAGCCATCCCAAGTCCATTTTGGCAATTTAAACCAAACTATGTTCTTTCTCTGTCATTCAGGATTTTTAACTAGAAATGTTCTATTGGAAAAAGCAGTAGGTGAATATATTTAACTTTAATTCAAAAGAAAAAATGGAAAAAAAAGATATGTAATTGTCAGTTTTTTTCACAAAATGGATTTCCTTAAAATATATTAAAATAAATTTAAGGACGATGATAATCTGTATTGTTACTGTCACCTATTAAATATTGTAACATAAATAAAAAAATAGTGCTTGAGCAATAAAGATTTGCTGCTGCATTTTTTAATTCAAACTGCTAAAATAGAACTATGGAATCCAAGAATTACCCAAGAGCTTATTTTGAAAAGGACCTTTTGAGATCTCAGGCTACTCAGGACGTATCCAGCTGAGTTTTGAAAACACAGAAGGATAATTCTCCACAATCTATTTGGGCAACTTGCCTCCATGTCAGGTAGTATTGTAAGAACTGTATTTCTGAAGGAATAAACAATCCTTTTGACAGCCCTACCTATTCTGCAGAAGCAGATTTAGATTTCCTTTATTGCAGTTTATCTGGTTTATAAAAAAGAATTATTTCTGAGAGGTGAGATCTACTAATTTTAGAAAACCGAAGGACAGTATGGTAAGAGGCACTTAATACCCAACTAAAGATATTACTACCTTCATTTTATAGGTAATTTAAGTTGAAAACATATTTTTTTTCTTATGTACCCAGCAACTTGGTGTTCTTTTATATATATAATAAAAACAATGTGAAGTTGCTGATTTTCTGCACTTAAATTGAATTCCAGTTTCCATTCAGAAGCCATTTGACATAGATAATGAATGGAAAATGACTCATCTGTTAAAGAAGAAATGGCGTTCACTACTTTTTAACATAATAAAATAAAAATTAAGAATTGATTTAACTGTATGTCAAATTGTAAAACTGATTAAATGTGTATATAGTAGAACCTGTTCAGGAAAATATAGTAGTACTTTTGTTGTATTGTGCTAAATTTTAAGACAGAATGTCTTAATCATTATAAACTATCAAGAATCAAATTTTGGCAAATAACTAAAGCAGTACAAATGTAAAAGTAAGTATTTGAATGAAGGTTTCTTGCTCATTAATTTAGATCATGGTTAAAATCATTGAATTAAATAACTTCAATTAAGCCTGTCCACCTTTGGAAGCAGACTGGATATTTAAGAATGCATTATTTTGTAGAGTACCATGCTAACCAGATGAAAAATTCTCTGAAATTATTGAGGAGACATTCTATGACTATGAGGACCCTAGAATAAACACAGGGAAAACAATTTATATGACATTACAGTACTGGAGGCAGTATCACTTTTGGAAGTTACTTCATAGCTATTAATACCTTTCTTTCTTCTTTTTTTTTCATCTAGTCTGATGTAAATGCAATAATTTCCTTTACTACATTTCTGTTAGCCATTGAGTTAAGAACCTGCCACAACTGCCATGCAAATTCAAAACAGTGGATCTCGACTAGTATTGTCACTGCGACAATAGATACCACCAGTACTTCAATAAAAGTGAACAATAAATTCAGCCCCACATACCACAGCATGTTTAACAGATGAGCTGCAAATCCGCCAGTTTAGGTTTAAATTTGTAAGGTCTGTCATCATGGCAGAGTGCTCTCCTCAGCCAGCCAAATGTCTAGTCTTTCCTTCAGTGTTTGCTATCAGTCCTGGCTAGGCACAGCTGAAACGACTGAGGAAACCGTGCAGCTCTCCTTGTTGTGTGCAGCATGGGGAAGCACACGCGGCAAGAGAGATGGGAGAAGGGGCAGTGGAGCTACACCACCAATGCTCCATGCAAAAACACATTAACACTGAGGTTAGTGTGTCATGGAAACAAATATTTATAATCAGTTTGAGCTTCACCACATTTCAATATCCTGCAGTTATCCTTTGACAATGTGGTGTTTGTTATTTCCCTTTTAAATGATGAAAGCTCAGTCCGAGCTACCATTTTTTACTACACCCATTTCTGTCGTATTTCCTCTCATTGATCATCTGTATAAAAACACTAGTCCCAAGCTTATGTTTTCCTTTTTTTGGCATCTCTCCATGCCTCAAATCACATTTAGTAGGTCAAACCATGGCCTTAGGTTGCCCTTAGAAACCCAATCCAGCACCCAGTGACTGGTTTCTTTGCTGATCTACTAAATTGGCAACCACTACCTGAACAAATACAGGTGTCAGGTAGTCTCCATATAGACCTTGAGTACATTGCATTTATCTATTTTGTTGCTTTTGTAGGTTCTGATTGTTCTCCACACAATACTATCCCCTTGCCTTGCCAGAATTTAAGGAGGCCTTCTGCCTTTTTATTCTTTTCTGTCTCTAAAAGTCTTGATACTCTCTAAAAAGCTTGATACTGTGATATACTCAGCTTGTTTCCATAGTGGAAATCTAAGGTGACTATGGAACTAACAGTCTTTAAGGTAGGAACACATTTTAATCAAAGAGAAGAGGAAACAGTTTCAAGGATAAACCTTTGGTTAAGGCCAATAATCAGACTTAGTTTGGGTACTGTCATTATGAAAGTAAGGAATGAACCTTAGAGTCATTGTACTGTCCACTAACAGGGTTCTGAAAATAAAATAAAGCCTTTACAATGATCTGTCATCCTGCTCATGGCCACTCGCCTCTTAACATTGATTTTTTTTCTTTTTCTTTTCACAAACCAAGCAGTTGATAGTTTATGCCTGCTGCCAGCAAGAATAAACTACCACCCACTTTGTTCATGACAGCAGAAATCAACATTAAGTGGAAAGTGGCTGTGTACAGGATAACTGATGCCTTTCAAGGTTTCTTTACCTTATTTCCAGGCTGCTGCTGAGGGACAACAAATTGCCTCTTTTGAACAAATGGCACTAATTGACATCCTGGTTGGCAGTCTAGAGGCCAAGCACAGAAGAGAGGCTTGAATGAGCATGGAGTCTGAACTGACCTGCCATTAGAAGTAATTTCTGCAGCAAGAACTAAAATACACTTGTGGAGGACATGGGGAAACTCACATTGCGACTATTTCTGCTACACCTGTTCTCTGAGCAAAAAAAGGGATGCATATCCAGACCTGTCATTTCTACAGCCTTAATAGCCCTCAGTTTACTGAAAAAAATCTTCACTAATGCCCTTTCTTGCTATTCATTAAAAAAACCCCAAAACAAAACTACACAATAAAGATTTATTAGCCTGTCTCCACCTCTTATTCAATACCTGAGGTTAGTACCTTGCCAATAGAAGAATGCTTTCTTCACACAAATTGCTGACAATAACAGTACAAATTACCAGAGATTTGCTTTTGTGGTACATTTGACCAGATGATTTTATCTGAGATTTTCCCTTTTGTTTCAAACAATTAATTGAAACATTTTTCATAAGTTTTCACCATGACAAACTAGCCAGTCACATCTCTCTTTCATCACTCTAAATCCCTATTTTAATGACAATATTAAACTTATCTGTCACTGATCCCCAGACTCTACCTCTGTTAATGCTTTCATTTATATTACAATGCCAGGAAGATTCAATTAACACTGAACCATTTCACCTAAACTTTGCTTAGACCCACAGTGAAAAAAGGTCCCCATCCTAAGACTTACTATCAAAATACACAAGCAGTACTAAAGGAAAAGTTCAAATGATTTCTTCAAGGTCATGTAATTTGCCTATGTCTAAGCTAAGAACAGGAAAAAGGTTTTCCTGACCACTGTGTCAAAATGCTCAATTTTTTGAAGCTGCCACAATGGACCAGGAGATATTTCAAATCTGCAATTGCTTAAAAAGACCCATGGGGAAGGATAAATCCAAGTATGGCAGACCACAGTCACACCAAAATACCTATCACTTCAATTTTTTTGAGTCATATGAATAAAGGAAATTTCTGCAAGCAATTATTGATTTTGAACTTCAGCATGTTTTAAACAGATTTGACTGGTATTTTCTTGCTGTTATTCTGTTTTCTATGAAACTTTTCATGATGAAAAATGCATTCCATGGTTTTTCTAAGCAACACTTGCTCCATTACCGAAGTCTCCGTGGCAGCTCCCCATGTGCTCTAGCAACAGAAAACCAAAGCAAAACAAAAATCATCCCAAGACTGAAAGAAAACACCTGGTGAATACATTCTGAGTGCAATTATTTTGGAATAATGATTATGCTGTCAGCTTCTTAGATTAATGAATTATTTCAGAAGACATTAACAGAGAACAATTAAACTACTAATTTCTTATTTACTCTGCAAAACTGTTTCCACTTAGTATCAAATCTTTAAAAGTAGCTATTTCATGCCTTTCAAAGTAAATAAGGTCCCTGTAACACCACACACTGAGAATCACGAAATTAATTTGCTAATGAAATGAATTATCCTGGAAAACACTTCTGTTTTAGTCAGCTATGATATTACATTTCCTACTTATTGTTCACAGTGTGTTTCTTAAATGCCATTTAGGGCTTTAGCCTGCAAGTATAAAACACATATGTAGTCCCATAGGATTCAGTGAAGAAAGATTAGGTTTTCATGACACCTGATCCAAAATTGATCATTATTAGACTTCAGATCAGACAAATAACAATTTTGTAAAAAAGGAATATATCCTTGACTTCAGAGAAGCAATTAAGTCTCAAAATTTAGGGAACAAATCTGATTGCTATGGTTATTTTGTTACTTAAACTGTTCTGTAGTTTAGTAATTACAAGTTTAGCTGCATTTAGATATGGAGAATTTTTGTGATTGCATGTTTTTGTTGCTGTGGAAGGATGAAGAAGGAAGGATGAAGGATTTCAGAAGGATGAAAAAGAGAAGGGCAGGATTTGCAGAAGAAATCTGCATCACGTCTTGGTTTGTCTATCAATCACCATCAAAATTCAGGGCTCTCTTTTTGAATTTGGACCTACTTCTCTATGATGCATCGTAACAGCCAAAACATTTAAAACATTTTGCTTCTTGCATGATAACTTAAATAACAGCTCTTCAGTGCATCTCTCTCTCTTCCCTTTGCTGATCTCTCTACAATGATAATTTATGTTTCAGTCTCCTTAACATCATGTGACACTGACAGATGATAAAAAGACAGGCTGGAGTAATCATAGTTGTTCCCTTCACTGTCATCTGCTATGTGCCTTTAACCGTCTATCACAGCCTGTCCCCATATTCCAACATTTAACAATACCCTTCTTGTGGAGGTGCTCTTAGCACATTGGGAGATAAGAGTGTGCACACAGCATATTTTCTGGATAATAATATTATATAAAAGTAGATACTCCTCATTATTATTCTTCATCTTTAAAGGGGAAAACTGGAGCACCTGACTTTTAGCTTTTGGAGTTGCATGAGCATATAGCAATAGAGCTTCATGGGCAGCATGTTAAAATAAGTGAAACATAGCCTGACACCAGCCTTAGTTTCAAGATGCTTGTGCAAGTTTTGAAATTACTGATACTCCTATTTACTTTTGATTATTTCTAATCCTTTAGAACTCTTGTAACTGGGTCCTGAGTAACTCTTGTAGCCAGGTCCTGCACTTTGGCCACAACAACCCCATGCAACGCTACAGGCTTGGGGACAAGTGGCTGGAAAGCTGCCCCACAGAAAAGGACCTGGGGGTGTTGATTGACAGCCGGCTGAATATGAGCCAGCAGTGTGCCCAGGTGGCCAAGAAGGCCAACAGCATCCTGGCTTGTATCAGAAATAGAGCGGCCAGCAGGAGTAGGGAAATGATTGTCCCTTTGTACTTGGCACTGGTGAGGCCGCACCTCGAATCCTGTGTTCAGTTTTGGGCCCCTCCCTACAAGAAGGACATTGAGGTGCTGGAGCGTGTCCAGAGAAGGGCGACAAAGCTGGTGAGGGGTCTGGAGCACAAGTCTTATGAGGAGCGGCTGAGGGAACTGGCGTTGTTTAGCCTGGAGGAGGCTGAGGGGAGACCTCATTGCTCTCTACAGTTACCTGAAAGGAGGTTGCAGAGAGGTGGGTGCTGGTCTCCAAGTGACTAGCTACAGGACAGGAGGAAATGGCCTCAAGTTGTGCCAGGGCAGGTGTAGACTGGATATTAGGAAAAAGTTCTTTACTGAGAGAGTTGTGAAACACTGGAACAGGCTGCCCAGGGAGGTGGTGGAGTCGCCCTCACTGGAGGTGTTCAAGGAACGTGTGGATGTGGCATTGTGGCACATGGTTTAATGGGCATGGTGGTGTTCATTGATGGTTGGACTTGATGATCTTACAGGTATTTTCCAACCTTAGTGATTCTGTGATTCTGTGATTCTGTGAACCAACTATGGAATCTAAACCATATGGCAATAGTTTAAATTCAGTGTCTCCTCAAAGTTAGTTGTAGAATAATTATGCACAGTTTGTTGGGAATTAGAGAATCAGAAATGTGTGCCTTGGATAATTGTAGATAATGAATTAGTAAAAAATTGCAATAAATTCTATTATTTTATATAATGACCTCATTTTATACAACAACCCCATTTATACAATTGATATAAACACAGAAACGTAGGACTAGACTGCTCAGAATAGGTCAGGTTAAAGAATCAGCTAGCCTAAATTCTGTCTTCAAAAGTAACCATAAGCAAATAACTAGAAGAGAGTAGAAGGACAGATGACACTTCTCTGATATACTTTCCAAACTTCTGTAGTTTTATGACTTCCTAAGCCAGAGGTGTTATCTTGTTTAATAGAGGGTGGTAGTAGGAGGAGGTAGCATAAACTCTTCTATGAGTTTCTTTCATGGCTTTGTCAGTCCCTGGAGGTTGAAGCATCTGAGGTGCCCCATAACTGCATCTCCCACAGCTTCACTGACCCCTGACTGCCTCTTCTACTCTTTGTTTCTCACCCTTTTACCTTCAAAAATCCCTTTCCTTACCTACGAGCATCGGTAAGATTTACTTTTAACCTTCTCCATTTCAGTTATGACTTCATTTGTTTCACATCTCTCACTCCTCTCTTTTCGATACTAACAAATTCTAATCTATTTAGTTCAGAAGCAATTCCACACATTTCAATACCCTTCCTGCCCCTCTCCACATTTCCAATTCTACTACATCTTTTTCTGAGATAAAGGATCAGCACTGCATGCAGTAGTCAGGTGTAGGCATAGCATGGTTTGTGAAATAACATAATGATCTTTTCTGTTTTGTTCAAATTTGTAAATATTCAGAATATTTGAGTCCTTTTTGACTGCTACAGAGCACTGAGTTAATGTTTTCAAAGAATTATCTATTATCTCTGATTAAAAAAACCCAACACATAACTCACATATACAGTCCATCCAGTATTGAATATGAAATATTTCACTTTTCTTCTTCTGTCCCCAGTCTATTTGGTCAGCTATATGTTGCCCTAGTACAGCTTGAGAAATGAATAGGAAGTTTTTAACTAAAATTTGTGGAACTTGACTGCATAACCTTTGGCAGAATAGCTCCTACTGGATGACGTGAGTAGTAAGGTAATAAAATATGTGAACAAGGTTATTAGAAACAGGTCTTTACTCCAAAGAGGAAAAATGCCCCAAACATTTATGACATTCTAAATTAATGCTTGGACAGAGAATTCACATGCAAATAAATACTATCTAAGTAAATACAGTTAAACAGAGCAAATGGGAGAATCTGAGGGGTCAACATCTAGCCAAGAGAATAATTTCAAAAGCATAAAAACATTATGTAAGCACATATAATGAACAATAGAGAAATACTCTGGCTTAAAGACCTCAAGATCCATTAGTCTGGATGGACAATTGTTGATCCTTTGAGCATGAAATGGGATTTTATTTTGGCAGAACAGCTTCAGATAAAATGGATGCAGGAAATAAACAACCCTGTGTTTTTGCCATACCATCTATTGCTAACTCCTTTTCAAACCTCTCACCTTTTTTGACTAAATAACACTGAAACAAATCAGATGGGCTTCCTGGTTCAGGGAATACTGAGCACAGAATGTTTCAACTTACGATGTTTTATTAGTTGTAACTACCCCACATGTGGGTCTGGCCGTCTGACCTACACATTTACATTAAATATAATACAACTTTTTCATCCCTGCCAGGATCAATACAGAAACAATAGTATCCATTTTTCTTAGCTTTAGCAGTTGCAAAAGCGTCACCTATTTTGTTGGCATCCTTTCATTCACAGAATCACAGAATCACTAAGGTTGGAAAAGACCTGTAAGATCATCAAGTCCAACCATTACATAAAAAACCAAACCAAAAAAAAAACCAAAAACCAAACACACAACACACACCACCCACACCACACAGCACCATGCCCATCAAGCCACATCCCTTTCTGTCTTTTTTCCCTTTTCTCTTATCTGACCTACACTGTTCTATCCACCATCAATACAAACCTGTCAATATAATTCAAGTTTGGGAGATTTATTTTTAAGACTCCTAATTGTTTGATGTTTTCTGCCACTACTCTTGGTACTGTAACAGCAGTGCTTAGAGCAGGAGAACATTAATTGCCTAGAAAACAAAAGGCGTTTTCCTTGCAGAATTCTATCCTTGAGTTGCATATGGCAGGCTCACAGCTACTTTTTGCTGTCAGTAGTGTATGAGTTCTTCACAAAACAATGTATTTTGAGCAGAGTAACCTACAGCCTTAGCCTGCAGCAAAGTAGATGGAAAAGGAGACTGAATTTTGGCTTTTTTTGTATTGACACAAATGACTTACTGAGCATACTGCCTAGTGCAAGAAAGGAGGAGCATGAAAACAGTGATAAAATTATTTCTTATTCCTCTGTTTCACACACAGCTACCTTAACCACTAACAGAAAACACTACTGGATTATTTCAACTCTGTAGATTTGATAAATCAGAATCTCACCCTTCAAGAACTGTATTATCTTCTTAATTAGGAGGAGATGAGTCAGTTTGGGGAAAAAAAAAGTAATTGCACTGCAAAACTCTGCAAAAATTGTTAGAATAATAAATGTTAGAGGTAGGAAAAAAGCCATCATTTGTCTCTTTTTCAGGTGCCAGTATTCTGTAGCCTATGTTAATATGACATGAAAGCTAAGCATCCCTTTTTATTTTTTCTGGATTTGAAGCTTTTAAGACTGTGCTTGGCATTTCGGTTCTGAGCCTGCAATGGCTTCTGAAAAGCTTTATTTACATGGATGGTAGTGATGCTCCTTGTTTTGAGGTAGTATTTACTTCGAGTGGTCTTAATAATGTTAGTGGATGATATTAAGTATTTCCAGATGTTCTGATGTCCTAAATATGTCACTTATTATTACCTACAGAAAGACTTCATGACATTTTCAAAAACTTAAAATTTGAAGTTAGAAAGAGAGTGCAAGCCAGGAGGATAAAGAAAGGAAACATTTCTAAATAGTTAATAATAGGGACCAATCTGTGGTTGCTATAGTCTAAAATTATTCCAGTATGTTGAACAAGAAACTGGAAGTTAGATTCCCTTCTTCTTAATCCCATGCTGGTTCCCATTTCTATCTTTTTCTTTCACTTGTTTTCCCATTCTTCTCACCTATTTCTGCCTGAATTCAATTGCCTTGATAATATAACAGGTGGTTGTCGTTTAACACGAAAGGAAATACTCAGAAAAAATCTTTTTTCCCCCTCAAATATTGGTAAGATGTACTGCATGTTAGCAGAAATGGCCAGAAAACCCATAATACCCATGCAGCACTTCTACTGTATGTTATGAATGACCCTAGAAATGGGAATCGAGTATTTTTCACTGGCCATTTCAGTTTTGATACCGGTGTTGCTGACCAGCAGTTGACCTCTCTTAATTTCTCTCAGTGGCCAATATGTCTCTTTTCCTCTTGTATCAACAGAAATTTTTTTTTTTTTTTCAATTACTCTTCTTTGGAACATAAACAGAACTAAAAAATCATAATTTAGCTTTCTAACACTTTCTCTCATCAATAGTACAAAGAAATAACTTGTTTTCTGTTTCCCTGCATTCAGTATTTCTGAAAATTCAGTATTCTTAAAATTCTTCACTACAGAAATGAGACACGTATTTAGATAAAATAGAAATACCTAAAATCTTACAAACTTACACTTCAATGTAAGCCTCCAATTTTTAAATAGTTGATTTTGTTCTTCTTTCTTTAAGAAACTGTATGAATACCTCAGTGTTTTTCATTGCTTGTAACTTGCAATTGGTGTAAACCAATCAAAATGGATTTAAAAAAAAAAAATTCCTGCTGTAACTCAGGTGAAATCAATTGAATTGCATCAGAACTTGAGTAGTGTATAATGTCCAGTGCAAGCTGTTACGTGACTGTGGTTTTCTGATTAATAAAGAAGTGGTCCACCAAACGCAGCTCTCTGGCAGAACTTCTGTGGAAGAGTTGGTCACAATTTTCATGAAGTAGGGAGATGCAACACCCTCTCACCAACTCCATTGATTTAATAATATTATTCTTCAGGTAGTCTTTAATCAAGTTTTAAGCATGTGCCTGCCATGTTTAGAAATATTAAGGCAGGAAGACCAAAATTTTCAGTATCATTTTCTAAATGTGAATCAAATGTATTCATCTTAATGTATCTAATCTGGACATTATCCTCTCAAAAAGAACAAAATGTTCATGCAAGTTAACTTACTGCAGTAATGTCATTTTTTGAGACAAAATTTATTTATTTTTAAGAAAAAAGAGTTTTCCTTGATACCTCAGTTCACCAGTCTCATAATTTTCTGTTTCACAAGGTAGTATGTGCCTAACTTGCCTCTCACTTATTAATATTTTACAGTATTAGGAATAACTTGGACAACTTGTGCAGTTTCTTGACAAAATCAGGCTCTGTTACTTTAGCTGAAAAAGGTAAGCTGGCTGACACTAGTTGTGACTGAAGGCAACCTTATTGGCTTGTGACTGGAGGCTCCCTTATTCCAAGTAAACAAATCTGGCATGTAGATATTTGCACTGGAATGCAGCTATACTATTAACCTTAGCTATTAAATTAATCCTTCAGCTTTGGAAGACTGTTACACAACTTCCCATATTCTACTGGACCCATTCCATTTACCTGGTTTATAAATAAAGGCGATGTTATGTTCTCAGGCATGACAGTATTGAATTGCTCTCCAATATATGCAGTCATATTCTGCAATATCTCTCTTGGTTGTAAGTAGCCTGCATATTTTCTACAGTATTGAGCTTTACTCTTTTTTTCTCTTTAAAAAGTTTACATTATGGGCACATTCTTAACTCATTGTATTTCAGGGTGTATCCTTCTGTATGTTTTGTAAAATTTCTGGAGCATTTGAAGTAATAGAAGAATTGAACGTGTGTGCTTGGCTAACTGACAAATCCAAAAGGACTATAATATCTATAAATATCTGGAGGGTATAAACATCAAGGATAGTAAAAGATTATTTAGCACAGTATAATTTTAAAAGGCTATCATTAGGAGTAATAGAATAAAATTAAGACAGATAAAATGTTACATGAAGAAGGAAAAACTTCTTGACAAAGTTAACTACTGGTCTATGGAATTGTTTCCTAGGGAAAGTGATGGAATACTCTTTGCTTATGTCTTTTTAAATTAGACTTGAGAAAAAATGCTCAAGTGAACAATAAGGAACAATCACACTCTGGCAGAGAGAAGAAGCAGATGACCTAATAGATCTTTTTCATCTTCTTTTCAGTGACTTTCATTCTTCTTTTCCTTTAGCTGATAAAACAATATAGAAAGGAATGACTTTGAGGAAGGAGTTGTTCAGTGTGACTTAATGGAATGAAATAATTGGAGCATTCTGAGCTGCAATTACAATGAGGGCTTGGTGTGAAAATTGTGAACACAGTTTCCTTTTTGTCAGCCGTGATGAATAATGTTCTTACCTGGATTGATGGGAGAAGGACAAGCCCAGAAAGTAACATCAGCTTGCATGCTTAGTGAATGGTGTATCATAAGGAACGACATGACATCTTGGCTCAAGAATCCTTGCTAACTACCTATAGGTTTTTGGTGCAATATAAATGGTTGATTATAATATGTAGAGCAATACATTTGTGACATGATTACAGATGAGATCTACTATTCACACAAAGCACTATCATAACTGTTACGTATCAATATCTAGGCAGCCTAACAGGCATTTCAGCAGGTTTTTCATGAAAACAACTTCAACATTGAAACCTGCTGGTTGAAAACATACCAAACATGGTGACTTTCAGTGTAAGAATCAACTGTTTTACAGGAGCTGGAAAGGCAATGCATGATCACAGCATCACAGAATCACAGAATCACTAAGGTTGGAAAAGACCTGTAAGATCATCAAGTCCAACCATCAACCAACATCACCACATCACCACGCCCATTAAACCATGTCCCACAACGCCACGTCCACACGTTCCATGAACACCTCCAGGGATGGTGACTCCACCACTTCCCTGGGCAGCTTATTCCAGTGTTTCACCACTCTCTCAGTAAAGAAATTTTTCCTAATATCCAGCCTGAACCTCCCCTGGCGCAACTTGAGGCCATTTCATCTTGTCCTGTCGCTAGTCACTTGGGAGAAGAGACCAACACCCATCTCTCTGCAACCTCCTTTCAGGTAATTGTAGAGAGTAATGAGGTCTCCCCTCAGCCTCCTCTTCTCCAGGCTAAACAACCCCAGTTCCCCCAGCCCCTCCTCATAAGACTTGTGCTCCAGACCCCTCACCAGCTTTATCACCCTTCTCTGGACATGCTCCAGCACCTCAATGTCCTTCTTGTAGTGAGGGGTCCAAAACTGAACACAGTATTCAAGGTGTGGCCTCACCAGCACCGAGTACAGGGGCACGATCACCTCCCTATTCCTGCTGGCCACACTATTTCTGATACAGGCCAGGATGCCGTTGGCCTTCTTGGCCTCCTGGGCACACTGCTGGCTCATATTCAGCTGGCTGTCGATCAACACCCCCAGGTCCTTTTCTGCGGGGCAGCTTTCCAGCCACTCATCCCCAAACCTGTAGCATTTCATGGGGTTGTTGTGACCCAAGTGCAGGACCCATCACTTAGCCTTGTTGAACCTCATACAGCTGGCCTCGGCCCATCAATCCAGCCTGTCCACATCCCTCTGCAGAGCCTTCCTACCCTCAAGCAGATCAACACTCCCGCCCAACTTGGTGTCACCTGCAAACTTGCTGAGGGAGCACTCAATCCCCTCATCCAGATCATCAATAAAGATATTAAACAAGACCGGCCCCAAAACTGAGCCCTGGGGGACTCCACTTGTGACCGGCCGCCAACTGGATTTCTCTCCGTTCACCACCACTCTCTGGGCTCGGCCATCCAGCCAGTTTTTTACCCAGCTAAAAGTACACCTTTCTAAGCCACGAGTCGCCAGCTTCTCCAGGAGAATGCTGTGGGACACAGTGTCAAAGGCTTTGCTGAAGTCCAGGTAGAAAGTCCAGGTAGACAACATCCACAGCCTTCCCCTCATCCACTAGGCAGGTCATAGGAGGAGATCAGGTTGGTCAAGCAGGACCTGCCTTTCATGAACCCGTGCTGGCTGGGCCTGATCCCTTGGTTGTCCTGCACGTACCCTGTGAGCACCCTCAAGATGAACCTCTCCATAATCTTCCCTGGCACCGAGGTCAGGCTGACAGGCCTGTAGTTCCCCAGATCCTCCTTCTGGCCCTTCTTGTAGATGGGCATGATATTGGCAAGCCTCCAGTCGTCCAGGACCTCCCCTGTTAACCAGGACTGTTGATAAATCCTGGAAAGCGTCTTGGCAAGCTCCTCTGCCAGCTTTTTCAGTACCCTTGGGTGGATGATATCAGGCCCCATAGACTTGTGAGTGTCCAGGTGGCATAGCAGGTCATTAACTGCTTCCTCCTGGATCACAGGGAGTTTATTTTGCTCTCCATCCTTGTCTTCCAGCTCAGGGTACTGTTGCTTGCACGTTGGAGGAGAGTGGTATCAAGCTTGGATACCATTGTGGTTAATTGCTTTTTGCCTTTGAGAGTGGTTCATCTGCTTGGTCAACTTACCATTTTGTTGCATTTTTTAAGCTAAGCAAAGATACTGTACATGTCTCTTTGGAAGTGTTTTATACACACACTTTTGTTTGGTATACTAAGTGTAAATGCACCCCATTAAAGCAGAGTAAATAACAGAGATGTTAATATTCATGCAGTGTTTGCTGTCACTGTAAAGTGCTCTGAAAACTTAGTTTTAGGAGCAGTGAAATTAAGTATCAAGTTGAATGAGTTTGCCAAAACAGATCATCAGCTGGGGCTTTGCTGTGAATTTTGACTAGTAGTTTTGAATATAGGGAATTTGCTGGGGCTATGTCTGCACATAAAATGGGATAAGAACCAACTGGCAGACTTGAGGACAAGTGGTGCAGCCTGGCTCATACTTCAATTTCTAAACTCTCTTCCCCTCCCATATGGGCTAGCAGTCTTCTAAATCATGCAAAAGGGTGACCAGACTTGAAAAGTTCTGTATGTGCTAGAGTTCAAGTCCATGGCCTAATCGGTTTTAGTTTACTAGTGTACATGCTACCATACATGCACCTGGGACAGATTAGTCGTCTTCTAGAGTAGAGCTTTAAAAAAAGAATCAGATGAATGATGCTCCACAAGTGCCTATTTATTTTCATCTATTGTGAAAAAAGCTTAAAAAATTAGCTCAAATATTGATGCTACATTGTAGATATCTAAAAGTGGGTTGATACAAATTCCATCTTCATTCATCCTAGAGGAAGCTGTTATGGAGAGAACATAATTGACTGAAATTAAAAAGAACTTCTGTTCTGCAAGCCTCCAGACCCATCATCCCTGACACACATACAATACATGACTGACACACATATAATACAAACTGATCTGCTTATTATTTTAAAATTTTTAGAATATATACTCATCATTTGTATCCGGGCAAGGTAGGGGAAAAGGAGAGGGAGAGGGAGAGGGAGAGGGAGAGGGAGAGGGAGAGGGAGAGGGAGAGGGAGAGGGAGAGGGAGAGGGAGAGGGAGAGGAAAGGGAAGAGAAGGGAAGGGAAGAGAATGGAAGGGAAGGGAAGGGAAGGAAAAAGGACAATATGTTTATGATCATAAATGTCTAAGTTAGAAAGAATTATTGCTAATTTTCAAATTACTATTCTTTTTTTATTCATTAATCTGGAAATTTTCACTAAAATTCTGAAACAATATTTCGGTTTTAACTCATAGCTTTTTCCTTCATTTCCTTTTTACTTTCTGATTGTTTATTTTGTCTTTAGGAACAGTGGATATAATGACCATCATCATAATAAATGTTAGGAAGAATAAAGTGGAGAAGTGGCAAATGGGGAAACAAAAAGAAACAGCGAGAGACAAATGAAAAATAGAAATCTAAAACAATGGACTGTTTGTTTAAAAGAATAGTCCTGAAACATTGAGAAAATAAAGGTTTTTTTTTCACTGAAATCTGTTTTGGGTTTTTTTAAAAATACAGACTTACATTGCAACCTTCTAAATGTGTTTTTTAAACAGATGCTCAAGAGTAATCAGGGGAATATCAGCCGAGAATGCTTTCACTTTAAAAGCAGGCATTCTGACAAACGTAATAGAAGTTTAAAGAACAATAATTTGAAAATTAGCAATAATTGTTTCTAAATAATTATAAAGCATCAAACTGCCTGTTTTATTTTCTGTTTGTTTCTTCAAACCACTCTTGGAGAAGAGGAAGGGGAATAAAATTAAGGATGAATAAGATACCAGCTGATTATCTACCATCCAGTTAGAAGTATGATCTAAGTTTGGAGTCAGCTGTTCACTGTCCACTGTGTAATTTATTTAGACATATAATTTAACTGTGGTTTTAGCTGTCCTTCTACATAAAGAAGGTGTTAGTAGTGCTTTCTTTTTGAGTTTGGTGACAAGAGTTCTCAAACCTTAGGTTCAACATAAGTCTCTGCAAGTTTCGCAGCTCTGACTTTGTGGAACTGTGACCTAAAAAGTGAGCTAAAGGATATTTGGGGCTAGAATCATCTTAACTTTTATATTAACTCCTACATTAATTATATAGCTATTGAGTGAATCATAACTGTAGCCAGTTTCTCTTAGGACATGGCTACAAACATAGTATAATAATCCAAAAATATTTAGCAAATTCTTATAAGGCTTTAGCCAGTGCAACACAGATACCCACAAGTGACATAGCTGTCCATGTGGATGCACTTTTTAAACTAGTCAGAATTGTTTCTCAACAGGGTCTCCCGATGTGACCACATTCCTTCTTTTTTTTGTGCTAATTCTTTTAACATGACACTATCTCCTTCAAAGTGTGATCTTGAACTCTTCAAAAATAGGATTGCTCTAGTCCCTATCATCTTATCTGTACCATTCCTTCTATTCAAATTAGTTTTTTCTGCACGCAGGTCGCCAGAATTGTGACCTATAATTTACCTAACACATCCTAAGCTTTACCTGACACATGCTAAGCTCATAATTGTTTTTTCACAGTCATATCAACTTGATTACTGGTAGGCATCATGTCTTTGATGGATAAAGCTACTTTTCCCTTTTACTTCTCCTGTTTTCATTTGGTGGTATCAGCTTGATATCAAAAGCTGGCCACTCTGTGAAAAAGAAGTGTGGAGCAGGCTAACAGGTACCTGGTTCCCACACCTATGAAACTGAGATTCAATGAAGGTAGACTCTAGGCTGAGAGGATTGGATATGATCCAGGTCCCACAGTTTAGACATAATCTGAAATAAAAGGCCTTGATCCAATGACTCATCTTTTATAATTAAGTAGTAATTACAGCAAGTTGCCTAGCTAGCTGGTTATGAAATTTCCTGCTTTTCAGACCAGTAATTCTTTACGTGTTTCTTAATATTCCCTATATCCTTGCCATGTCATTGCAGGTAGAGTATTTAATGGAGAGGAGGAATGAAAATAATTCAAATACTCATGGTAAAAGGAGAGTGTTCAATTTAGGTTTCTAAAGCTTGAAAGAGTGCTGTGTCTACTGATATACTTGATAAGAGGTCATTGACATAAATACCTCCTCTGGTGAGCTGGTTCTCTGAGAAAGCATTGATGTAGCTACTATTGAATCCCAATTGCAAATACCCTGGGTTTTGTCTTTGTTTTCTGTTCAGCCTAGAAAGGTAGCCTGGAGTATAAGAATTATTTTACCATATCTTGTAGCCTAATATAACTTGTTTGTTCCAGTTTTCCAAAAATTCCAGAGAAATGGCTGCTGTGCATTTAACAATGTACCACAGCTCTGCCCTGAGTTAGCAGCACAGGGTCTGTATACAAACAGAAATTAGAAATTTAATGTATACAGGATCGATGGGAACTAACATGTATTCACAGATCTACTTGTGCATATGGTTTGCAGAGAGTGTGTGTTCACACTTCTGCCAAACTTTGTTAACAATTAATTAGTCATTAATGACATTAATGACAGTAAGTGTGATCAATAATAGATGGGAGTCCATACTTCCAAATCTGAAACAGCCAAACCAGCAGACAAGGAAGCTAGTGGGGACCACTGAGTAAGTAAAAAGCAGAGAGGAACATGTACTAACTGAAGTTGCCCCAGTACAATGCAAACAGAAAACACAGGATTACTATTCAGATTTAACATACCTGCTTTACTAGGAACTTAGAGGACCTCTTTATCCCTGCTTCCTGAAAGACTGCATTCTTTTTATGCTGTTCTTGCAGTAACTCTGAATTAAATTCAGTATTCACATTACTTGCCTTACCTGAACTGTGGCAAGGAACTATCATGTTGCCCCAATAGGCCAGTTAGATACTTTGATTTAATGGACATTTTATGCTAGAATGTTCTTTCATTGGTAATGTACATACTTATTTTTCTAACATAATGGAAAATCTGTTTGGAAAGTCTCTGCAAAGGTCTCATGATAAGAAAGTGAACAAAGGAATAATGCAGCTATTGGCCAGTAACTGTTTTCTTCATGGGTTCTCTACATAGCTAATGTGTTTCTTTCTCTTTTGAATGCAAATTATAAATTATCATGTTTCATCACCATTTCATTCTCTCAGATTGTCCTACAATAGGAAGTCTTTTTCCTTGGGGCAGGCAAGTGAGGAAGAATACAAGGACCTCGTTAGGTCATGCAGAGAGGGAATTAGAAAGGCGAAAGCCCAGCTAGAGCTCAACCTGGCCACAGTCATGAGGGACAACAAAAAATGCTTCTATAAATACATTAACAACAAAAAGAGAGCCAAGGAGAATCTCCATCCTTTACTGGATGCGGTGGGGAACATTGTCACGAAGGATGAGGAAAAAGCTGAGGTACTTAATGTCTTCTTTGCCTCAGTCTTTAATAGCCAGACCAGGTATCCTCAGGGTATCCATCTCCCTGAGCTGGAAGACAGGGATGGAGAGCAAAATAGGCTCCCCATGTTCCAGGAGGAAGCAGTTAATGACCTGCTATGCCACCTGGACACTCACAAGTCTATGGGGCCTGATATCATCCACCCAAGGGTACTGAAAAAGCTGGCAGAGGAGCTTGCCAAGCTGCTCTCCATCATTTATACACAGTCCTGGTTAACGGGGGAGGTCCTGGATGATTGGAGGCTTGCCAACGTGACGCCCATCTACAAGAAGGGCCGGAAGGAGGATCTGGGGAACTACAGGCCTGTCAGCCTGACCTCGGTGCCAGGGAAGATTATGAAGACGTTCATCCTGAGGGTGCTCACAGGGTACGTGCAGGATAACCAAGGGATCAGGCCCAGCCAGCACGGGTTCATGAAAGGCAGGTCCTGCTTGACCAACCTGATCTCCTCTTATGACCAGCTGACCCGCCTAGTGGATGAGGGGAAGGCTGTTGATGTTGTCTACCTGGACTTCAGCAAAGCCTTTGACACTGTGTCCCACAGCATTCTCCTGGAGAAGCTGGCGACTCGTGGCTTAGAAAGGTACACTCTTTGCTGGGTTAAAAACTGGCTGGAAGGCCGAGCCCAGAGAGTTGTGTTAAGTGGTGCGAAATCCAGTTGGCGGCCAGTCACAAGTGGAGTCCCCCAGGGCTCAGTTTTGGGACCAGTCTTGTTTAATATCTTTATTGATGATCTGGATGAGGGGATTGAGTGCTCCCTCAGCAAGTTTGCAGGTGACACCAAGTTGGGCGGGAGTGTTGATCTGCTTGAGGGTAGGAAGGCTCTGCAGAGGGATCTGGACAGGCTGGATCGATGGGCTGAGGCCAACTGGATGAAGTTCAATAAGGCCAAGTGCCGGGTTCTACACTTTGGCCGCAACAACCCCATGCAACGCTACAGGTTTGGGGACGAGTGGCTGGAAAGCTGCCCTGCAGAAAAGGATCTGGGTGTGTTGATCGACAGCCGGCTGAAGATGAGCCAGCAGTGTGCCCAGGTGGCCAAGAAGGCCAACAGCATCCTGGCCTGTATCAGAAATAGTGTGGCCAGCAGGAGTAGGGAGGTGATCGTGCCCCTGTACTGGTACTGTACGCTGCTGAGGCCGCACCTTGAATCCTGTGTTCAGTTTTGGGCCCCTCACTACAAGAAGGACATTGAGGTGCTGGAGCGTGGCCAGAGAAGGGTGACAAAGCTGGTGAGGGGTCTGGAACACAAGTCTTATGAGGAGCGGCTGAGAGAACTGGGGTTGTTTAGTCTGGAGAAGAGGAGGCTGAGGGGAGACCTTATCGCTCTCTACAACTACCTGAAAGGGGGTTGCAGAGAGGTGGGTGTTGGTCTCTTCTCCCAAGTGACTAGTGACAGGATTAGAGAAAATGGCCTCAAGTTGTGCCGGGGGAGGTTTAGACTGGATATTAGGAAAAATTTCTTTACTGAGAGAGTGGTAACACAGTGGAATAGACTGCCCAGGGAGGTGGTGGAGTCACCCTCCCTGGAGGTATTCAAGGAGTGTGTGGATGTGCACTGTGGGACGTGGCTTGATGGGCATGGTGCTGTGTGGTGGGTTGTTTTTTGTGTGGTGGTTTTCGTGGGTGGGTGGGGGTTTTTTTCGTGCTTTTTTTTTTTTTTTTAATGGTTGGACTTGATGATCTTACAGGTCTTTTCCAACCTTAGTGATTCTGTGATTCTGTGATTCTTTTTATTTTTTTTTTTAGTGAAACATAGCCACTGAAAAAAAATTATCCTGTTGGCTAGTACTTGCACTCTGCTATATGTTAAGTTTCAGTGGCTAATGTCTCTCAATATTGCCATGGTGCTGAACAGTTACTGAAATTGAACTTGAGAAGTAGGTTTTGTCAGAGGCAATAAATGGGCACCAGGTTTGAGATTATTAATCTCATTTATGTTTATTTACAAAAATATAATTCCTGATAATATGCTTGTAGTTGAGATTCCTTGAAGAACAGCAGTATCATAACTGCTCTTTATGCTCTTATATACTCATAGAACCGACTATGTGTCCTAGTTTTCAGTAAATCTCAGATTTTCCCTTGAGAATTATAGCTATTGTTTAATTTTTTTCTTTTGTAGAATTGTTTACAAATCTTAAAGCCTTCCACAAAACCATGAATATATAACGCTCACTGTCTTAGCCTTTGTGCCATTTACCCTGGTTCTAAGTGATTTTAAAAATAAAATATTAGGACCCCTGTAACTAAGTGATGTTACCTGACGTTTTAGTATTATATGTTTCTTTAGCGTGCTCTTCCCATAATTATCAATGATCGAGCAAGGTACACAGCAGTAGGAGGTAAGTCCCACTTTATTAAGAAGCTTATACTCCTTAAAAAAAAGTAAACAGGAAGAGCCAGCAAATCAATGCCTGGCTCCGAGCCTGTTGCTACCAGCAGGACTTTGGGTTCTTTGACCATGGCTTGATTTACAAGACACCAGGCATGCTGGTAACTGACGGGAAAAGCCTATCTCACAGGGGGAAGAGAATTCTAGGACAAGAGTTAGAAGGGCTCATTGAGAGAGTTTTAAACTAGATTCGAAGGGGGATGAGAAGGTAACTGGGCTTGCTAGAGAGGCGCCTGGGTGTAGTAGCTCAGCACTTGTGGGGCAGCGTGCTAGTATTTTTGAGAACCAGAAGGCCTACCACCCCTCAAGGGCGAAAATTACACACACAACTCCCTCTCTGAAATGCTTATACACCGATGCATGCAGCATGGGGAATAAACAGGAAGATTTAGAGTTCTGTGTGCGGTCTCAGGGCCATGATCTCATTGCAATTACTGAGACATGGTGGGATAGCTCACATGACTGGAACGCTGTCATGGATGGCTATGGTCTTTTTAGGAAAGATAGGCCAGCAAGGCGAGGTGGTAGAGTTGCTCGTTATGTGAGAGAGCAACTGGAATGTATCGAGGTCTCCCTAGGGGCAGATGAAGAGCGAGTTGAGAGCTTGTGGGTAAGGATTAAGGGGCAGGCAAATATGAGAGACACTGTTGTGGGTGTTTATTACAGGCCACCTGATTGGGATGGGGAAGCTGATGAGGCCTTCTGCAGACAGCTGAGAGTTGCCTCACAATCACAGGCCTTGGTTCTCATGGGGGACTTCAATCACCCTGATACCTGCTGGGAAGGCTACACAGCCAGGCATGTACAGTCCAGGACGTTCCTCCAGTGTATTGATGATAACTTCTTGACTTAGGTGGTGGAGGAGCCAACAAGGAGAGGTGTACTACTGGACCTAGTACTGACAAAGAGGGATAGAGTGTGCCCTCAGCAAGTTTGCTGATGACACAAAACTGGGAGGAGTGGCGGGCACACTGGAAGGCTGTGCTGCAATTCAGCATGACCTGGACAGGTTGGAGAGTTGGGCAGAGAGGAACCTTATGAGATTCAACAAAGGCAAGCGTAGGGTACTGCACTTGGAGGGAGGAGTAACCCCAGGCATCAGTACAGATTAGGGGCTGAGCTGCTGGAGAGCAGCTCTGTGGAAAGGGACCTGGGAGTCCTGGTGGACACCAGGATGACCATGAGCCAGCAATGTGCCCTTGTTGCCAAGAAGGCCAATGGCATCCTGGGGGGCATCAAGAAGAGTGTGGCAAGCAGGTCGAGGGAGGTTATCCTCCCCCTCTACTCTGCCCTGGTGAAGCTGCATCTGGAGTACTGTGTCCAGTCCTGGGCTCCCCAGTTCAAGAAGGACAGGGAACTGCTGGAGAGGGTACAGCAAAGGGTTACAAAGATGATTAAGGGACTAGAACATCTTTCATATCTTGGGTCTTTTTAATCTGGAGAAGAGAAGTCTGAGGGGGGATCCTATTAATGCTCATAAATACTTCAGGGGTGGGTGCCAGAGGAATATGGGGCCAGTCTTTTTTCAGTGGTGCCCAGTTACAGGACGAGAGGTAATGGGCACAAACTTGGTCATAGGAAGTTCCATCTAAACATGAGGAGGAGCTTCTTTCCTTTGAGGGTGGCAGAGCACTGGAACAAGCTGCCCAGAGAGGTTGTGGAGTCTCCTTCTCTGGAGATATTTAAAACTTGCCTGGACACATTCCTGTGCAATCTGCTTCAGGTGAACCTGCTCTGGTGGGGGGGTTGGACTAGATGATCTCCAGAGGTCCCTTCCAACCCCTATCATTCTGTGGTTCTGTGATTCTGTAAAACATACTGTTCTAAGGAGGATAAAGTCTGAACAACTGCCAGTGTGGTAAGGTATGGGCAAGTAACAATACCACAGATCTGACTTCCTAAACCAGTAAGTAATAATAAAGCAAATTCCATGGAGGAAAGATTATAGATTATAGGAGGAAAGAATTAGGAACCAATGTCAGGAAGTCAATCTGTGTGCATGCAACTACAATGCTAGTTGTAATTATAACATCTCTGAAGAGCATCCTTTTAACAGTTTTAGTCTTCTCAAGGGTATATGAAACCTGATGACATGCAGTACTTCAGAGATATCTCCAAAAATAAATAAAAATGTGATTCAGCAGCAAAAATAAGCCACTTTGAAATGGAGGGAAGAGGCATTATGAAATTCTTAAGACCGCAGGGAATGTTATGCTGACATTCGAAGAAACCTGTAGAGGCATGGAAGACATGACACCAAGAAATGAGTCTTTTAAAAACATCTACCATTGGTGGAGGGGAATGAGAAAGTGAAGCTTTTTATATACTGATGTACTGAAAGGAAGATAACAGGAACTGAATGGAATAACCCTTCATAGGGATAAAATCAAGCATACACCAGCAGCTGATAAAAACTCCTATGTATGAAGATACTTTATTTTACCTTATTTTTTCCGTTCCCATCTCTCTGTCTTCCCTTCCTTCTCGAAAAAAACCCAACCCCAAACCCAGACAAAAACAACCAAAACTTTGTTAAAGATGATGATGCAAGTCTCTTCATGCACTTTGGGAGGTATTCACAAACCTTCAGTTGGAAACTGGACCAGAGGAGGAATCAGTACTTGTGGTATCTCTATGGCTGAATGATTTAAGGACCCAACCCTTTTTCCGGCAATTGCCTGAGCTAGGGATCTATGTCCAGTCAAGACAGGCGACAGAAGAATGTGTAAGGACAGGTTTAATCTCACACTGAGGAAACTGAGGACAATAGAAGGAGCTTCTAATAGCATGAACAATGGCATAGTATATTTTTGCTTAAGCATATGTGAGTAAACTCAGAAAAGGAAACTCAGACCAGAACAGTCAGCTATACAATAGGAAAAAAACCCAAAAATCACTATTAAAAGACACCTATTTCCATCTGTTTTCTAAACAATAGGAAAACAGTAGAGGAAACCAGGAAAACTGATAGCAAAAGCATGACAAAGAGGAAGGAATTTCCTCCCCCCACAGCATAGCTCACTGAGTGACCAGGACCTGTGCCCTAGGTTGCAGGCTCAATGGTAGTCTGCTGCCATCCATCAGAAGACCATGGGGAAAATAATAATTTAAGAAAATGACAGATCACTCACAAAAAGAAGCCAAAAACCAGGCACCATATGCACAAATAAGTAGGTCTGAGTCTGATAACTACCACACAAAATATTAATCAACAGAACAGTGAGTATTGCAGTGGGACCTAAGACTTATGAGGTACTAACAGACTCAAGAAAGCAGAGACACAACCAAAGACCCTGTAGACTAGCAGCTATCAATTAAGACATAGTTACAGGTGAGACAGAGTTAATGGCAACCTCAGTAGATTTGTATAATGGGGTTTCTTTAAGAACCAAGGGGATTAGAGGTTTTGCCCTACCTGATTATGTCTCACACTCGTCCCCCCCAGCAGTGCACTCAGTAGCTCTCAACTTCCCTTCCCTGCACAGAGGTCTCTGCTGCTCTGGGAATACTGGGCATAAAGTCATGTTAGATCGTGCTGTGTCTCTGTTCACAATTACCAGCCACTGGTGTTACTGGCCAAGATCTCTGGGCTTCCCCCAGCATTTGTCTGCATGTATCCTCTCCAATTTCAGGACCTTTCCTCCAGCCAGGATCTTCACCATCTTCTTTCCAAGAGTGCTTTATCTTTCTGAGACCACTTCTTTCCAGGAGCCTGTCTTTTAGGCCCCAAGCCCTCAGTTTCCCCAATCAAAATAGTCTATATGCAAAAGCACAACATATAATGACCCTCCTAATTTTTGGTTCTATCTCATGTTCCTTTATTAATTGGATAATTCAGGATATGCTGCTTTTGTTTATTCTAAGTTTTACCAAAATTTATATGCAGCCTGTACTGGTTGCAGCTTGTAAGTAGTGGGCTTCTCCTTAAGGGTTCAATTGTTCAGTTCCAGTCATTATCCACACACATACACAACATTATCTGTTATCTGTTAGCATTTATAATTTAAGCTATTTTTTCACCTACAAAGTACACCCAATCAGATTTAAGGAGATAAGCATCAGCCATAAGCTGATCTCATGCAGGAAAAAAATTAAATTCTACAATAAATCCAGGATGAAGAGGATACTACTCAAAAGGAAGAACACAGCAGTAGTAATGAAATAAGTTCTCTACTGTCAGACAAAGTATATTGAAGTGCACTTTTGGGTTGGGAGCCAACACACACATTTCTTGTTTGGGTAACCACCATGTTTATAAGGACAAAAAGCAAACATGGTCTGCTAAAAAGGCAATTTCTCTAGTGCTAACTACATATTAACAGTGTCTACTGCAAGCAAGCTGGCAAATACTCACAAAAGTGACCTAACAAGTACTTCAAAAAATGTGGAACCTGGAAGAACAGAAATATTTGAAGGATTCATACTGTCTAGTATGCTAGCCTTCTAATACATATCTATTTCTTTATTTTTAAGATAAGTGTGTGATACTTCACATGATACCTGAAGCAATAAGAACTTGAAGTTGCTTATGACAACACTTTTAATTCTCCCTAATTTGATGGTGAGATTTAAATAAGATATTGTTTATGATACATTAAAATTTTGTCAAGGATACATAGATCATATAGATAGATATTGTATTTTCTTCTGCATTTGAATAAAACAAATCAAATTAATAGAGACAGGCGTTTCTATTTTTGAACTGGAGATCTGATATAACTCTTGCTGAATTCAGTCTTGTCCTGAAAAAGGATAGAACCATTACATTATGCTATGTGTGTATGCATTTATATATACTCATAATTTCATCTCATCAGAATATAATCCTATTTATGTTTCACATTTTTATCCTTGCTTCAACAGTCCAAAGACCAAACATTTTATACTAAGAAAATTTGCCAATATAGATGGGAAATATTTTTGTGTGTGAGAGAGAGAGAGAGAAGAAGACAGAGTGTGAGCTGTCTTCAATAAAGTGTTTTTAACCAATTTCACTGACAGAATGGTATATGGCTATTAGTGGTCTTCATGTGAGCTTTTATCTCTGTACCCCATTCTTCAAGGAGTGATAGCAGTGTAGCAGCTCTCATTAGTTTTGAAAATGGATTTTGTTTTATCCCTTCAATAACCACACTGAGTGCCTGTCCCTGGCTTATTTCAGGTTTTATATTTCTTTTTCTGTTGTACATGACACTTTCTGCTTGTTTCTTCTGTTTGCCAGGATTTCAATTGTACTAAAACTTCTGTATCCATTACACTAATGGGAAAGGTGCTGCCAAAATACAATAGTATAACAGAGACCAACACTTTTTTTTTTTTTTTTTAAATAAGGTACACAATTTTTGAGAACATTGAAAAGCATCAGGCAGAGGAACAAACTAGATCTCAGACACTTGTTGATGGAGAAGTTACTTTATTCCACACAGGAAATTACAGGAAACCAACTAACCTGATACGAAAATAGGCAAGATAGGGATAATAGTAAGCCTGGGACTCTCATTAAGTTCTCCACTGGAAAGTTTGGTGTCTGCTTGTAACACACTGCATTTTGAAAAAGAATAACACGATTATAGAAATTTTAGTCTGGTTTTGGGCGTACAGATGGATACACACAAGTAAGATATTATTAAAAATACAAATACAATATGGACAGGATTTAGTAGATTTTATAGATTTGACCTGAATATTTAAAATGGTCTGGAGAAAATTTACAGATGATGACACAAAACTTGCTTAAACTTTCTGTGTTCAAAATTATTCAAAATTACTTTGTGAGGGATGACCTCACACTGCTGAGTTCCCTCATACTCTCAGTTAAACACATGATATATTTCTGTATGGCTGGATCACCTCTCGTTCCAGCTCAGGCACTTGGTGTTTCAATCTCTCCCTTAACTCCTAAGTCACTTCCATGGGTTTTTACTCTTCAGACCAGAAAGATTTATATTTATAAATGTCTGAATCATGAAATAAGAGTAGACCTGAACTATAGTCTAAGCCTGTAATGAAAGCAGATCCACATTTTTATTTTGGCAGACATTCAGAAGTATAATATCTGTTCCTCAAACAGATGTCTAACATTTCCCCTAATTTATCTTAGGTTTGTCATCCATTCATATGGCTTCTGCTACCTTCTTCATGCTCAGGTGCTTAACCAACCCATGATTATGATTTTTGTAGTTTCAGTTTGAATGAAACCATTGTCAAAAGTCTTCCACATTTACTGTGTGGCTTCAGGAAGGAAGAAGGAAGGCAGGCAGACGGAGTCACTGACCTGCAACTAGACTTTGTGCCACTGATCACCATCCTCTAAGTGTGGCTATTCAGACAGTTTTCAGCCCACTATACCATTTGGTCACCCAGCCCATATTTCATCATTTTCTCTATGAGGATCTTATAGGAGACAGTGTCAAAAGCCTTACTGGAGTCCAGATAGATAACATCCACTGCTCTTCCCTCATCTTCCAGGCCAGTCATTTCATTGTAGAAATTGATCAAGTTGGTCAAGCATGACTTCCCCTTGGTGAATCCATAATGACTTTCTTGTCCTTCATGTGTCTGGAAAAGTTTACCAGGATTAGTTGCTCTATCACTTTCCCAGGGACTGAAGTGAGACTGATTGGCCTGTAGGTCCCTGCATACTCCTTCTTGCCTTTCTTGGTGATAGGAGTGACATTTTCTTCCCTCCAGTCCTCAGGCATCTCCCCCAGTTGCCATGATCATTCAAAGATTATTGAGAGTGGCCTCGAAATTATATCAGCCAGCTCCCTCAGGACTTGTGGGGGCATCCCATCAGAGTCCATGGATTTAAGTAAGTCCAGTTTGCTTAAGTATTCCCTGACCTGACCCTCTTCCAGCATGGGTAAGTCCTTCTTGCTCCAGACTTTCCCTATGGTCTCTGGGGCCTGTGATTCCTGAAGGCCAGGTTTACTAGCAAAGGCTGAGGTAAAGGGATGCAGTACCTCAGCCTTCTCCATGTTCCGTGTCACCAGGTTCCCCGCCCCATTCAGCAGTGGGCCCACATTTTCCCTAATCTTCCTTTTGTCACTTATGCACTTATAGAATACCTTCTTGTCTTTCACTTCACTGGATGGATTCAATTCCAGTTGAGTTTTGGCTTTCCAAACCTTATCCCTGCATATTCAGACAGAGTTTCTGTATTCTTTCCAGGATGCTTGGCCCTGCTTCTACCTTCTGTGTACTTCCTTTTTTGTGTTTGAGTTTGGCCAGGAGTTCCTTGGTCATCCATGAAGGCCTCTTCACATTTTTGCCTGACTTCCTACTTGGTGGGATGGACTGCTCTGGAGCTTGGAGGTGATCCTTGAATATTAACTAGCTTTCTTGGGTCTTTCTTCCCTACAGGGCCTTTTTCCATGGGACTCTTCCAAGCAGATCTTTGAAGAAACCAAAACCTGCTCTCCTGAAGTCCAGTGCTGTGGTCCTGCTTTTTGCCCTGCTCCCTCATCTCCAGATGCTGAACTCCTGACTCTCGTGGTCACTGCAGCCAAGGCTGCCTTCAACCTTCTCATCGCCAATGAGTTCCTCCTTGTTTGTGAGTATGAGTATGTTGTGGGTTAAAACTCTTAGGCAGTTCAGCACCACACAGCCACTCCCTCCCTCCCTCCAGTGGGATGGGGGAGAGAATTGGAAGGGTAAAAGTGAGAAAACTCGTGTGTTGAAATAAAGACAGTTTAATAGGTAAAGCAAAGCTGTGTACACAAGCAAGGCAAAATAAGGAACGCATTTACTACTCACCATTGGCAGGCAGATGTTTAGCCATTTCCAGGAAAGCAGGGCTTCATTACGCTTAACAGTTACTTGGGAAGACAACTGCCATAACCCTGAATGCCATCTTATGGAATATCTCTTTGGCTGCTGGCTGGGCAGCTTGAGAAACAGAGAAGGCCTTGAGAGTGTGTAATCAACACTGTTTTGGTCACACATCCAAAACATAACACCGTACAAGCTACTGTGAAGAAAACTAACACTATTCCAGCCAAAATCAGTACAGAATATTATCATATCCCTATGCTTATTTTGTGCTTATCCATCCCTTGGTGTAGTGGACTTTTATTGTACATTATATACACAATGCGTATGGAAATACACCCGAGTTTCTAGCTAGAGTGAACAACGCATAAGTGAAGTCTCTGTACAGTGCTTAGCACAGCAGTGCCTGAATTCTAACCAATGTCTTTAGGTGCTGGATTAATACAAAGTAAAACAGTAATATGGTCTCCCAATTTTTATGGTCTGCCCAATAAACATGAATACTCCAGAACAGAGATTTATTTTGAAGAGGTGTTTTAAATATTTTTGTTAACCGCATTACCAATTTTTTGGACACTGCTGTGAAGCTGAGTATCAAAGTGGCAATACTCCATATGAAATCCATTGGCAAAGAACATGGGTTGCTGACAACAGTTATCATTTAGAATGAGTCACTGTTTCAAAAACAAGCTTAAAACATTTCCATCAACTTTTTAATTAAAAAATGGCACTGTTACTTCCAAGCAAATGGCACAACACAAAAAAAGAAGAGAATAAGCGGGAAAAGGAGGCTGGAAAAAAGCAATGTGCAAAAATGCAAGCCCACATTTTACTTTACTGGCTTAATGAGAATTATTTTCCCTGAAAATGGTCACATACCAATCTATTGATGAGATTCACGTTTCTCAAAAGATTTTCCACAGCTGTAAACAAGAATGCCAAGTTCAGCAATGCCATGTAACATGCAAACATGGAGTTAAAAGTTCAACCTTTACAAAAAAATAACACCAAATAAATTGTACAAGAGAAGAACAAATCTGTTGCAAATGAGGGAAGTGGAATTTTGGAGCTGAAATCTACAGCTTTGAATCAAATAGCATCTAGATTATGTAATGTCAACAGTGGAAAAGGACAAATTTATAGAAGTTACAGACACATTTTCTGAAACTAATGGAACACTTGAACTGCATCTAAAATGGGACATAATTGTGCTATACTTAACTGGTTTAAAAAAAATAAAGTTGATTATAATGGGAATCATAGCAGCATGCAAGGTGTCAGCAAAATATTTACAAAAATAAAGACATATAAATTAAAGGAAATATACTATATTGAATGTATACTTCTGTGAACACTTTGGTGAAATTATAGGAGCCCTACAATTCTTATGATTAGTAAGGCCAAATGGGGATAAGCATGACTGGCACTATTTAAATGTAGCCAATTATTTTTAAGGTGCTTAAAAATGTGCTTTAGGATCTAGATTCTCATTTATAAAATTCATATATTCTTAATACATATGCATTATCTCTGACTCATACCTTCATAATCTGCCCCTGGCTAATCTCTTATAGGAATCAAGGAAACAGTCAGTCTAATAGAGAGTATAAAAACAAAATCCTATAGATAGATGTGCCTAAAAATGTGAATTTCTGCCATTTCAGCAGTCCCAATATTACAATATTTGTTGGTTGGGTTTTTTTTTTGTCTAGAATGAGATGGCTTTTGGAATGTTAAAGGCTTTTTGAGGATAAAAAATGTAAAAGCATACATGAAATAAAAAGTTTGACATTTTAGACAGAAATGAAATATTTTGACAGTTGAATTTAAACTCTTTACATTTATTAACTGAAAAAGAAAGCTCTCATGTTTTAAGCTGTAAAGCAACTCCTAACCAATGAAGAAAATTATCTTACAATCATTTGCTTCGTAGTTGTTGATAATAGTATTTCTTGGGATTTCTTTAAAAATGTCAAACACTATCTAGTCAAAGAATATTAGATTAGTTACTTCTAATTGATTTCATGTATCACTCTGGTATATCAGTACTTTCCAATGTTTTTCTTTGTATGCTTTTCTCTTTTTACACCTGAAGTAATTCAGTTTGGAAGTTTGATTTTTAGGTGACTATACTCTGACAGATACAGTGACTCCTTCCAGAGCTGATCAGACCACTATATACTTTATATAATCCTGTAAGCGAGATTATATTGAAAATTGGCATTGTTTTCAGAAGCAGGGCTATATACTTTTTTAACACAGCCTTACGAGGGTTTTCTCACTGGTTTTCGCTGGGTAAAAAACTGGCTGGACAGCCAAGCCCAGACAATTGTGGTGAATGGAGTGAACTCCAGTTGGCAGCCAGTCACAAGCGGAGTCCCCCAGGGCTCAGTTTTGGGACCGGTCTTGTTTAATAGCTTTATCGATGATCTGGATGAGGGGATTGAGTGCTCCCTCAGCAAGTTTGCAGGTGACACCAAGTTGGGTGGGAGTGTTGATCTGCTTGAGGGTGGGAAGGCTCTGCAGAGGGATCTGGACAGGCTGGATGGATGGGCCGAGGCCAATTGTACGAAGTTCAACAAGGCCAAGTGCTGGGTCCTGAACATGGGTCACAACAACCCCATGCAATTGTACAGGCTTGGGGACAAGTGGCTGGAAAGCTGCCCCGCAGAAAAGGACCTGGGGGTGTTGATCGACAGCCAGCTGAATATGAGCCAGCAGTGTGCCCAGGTGGCCAAGAAGGCCAATAGCATCCTGGCCTGTATCAGAAATAGTGTGGCCAGCAGGACCAGGGAAGTGATTGTCCCCCTGTACTCGGCACTGGTGAGGCCGCACCTTGAATCCTGTGTTCAGTTTTGGGCCCCTCACTAAAAGAAGGACATTGAGGTGCTGGAGTGTGTCCAGAGAAGGGCGACGAAGCTGGTGAGGGGTCTGGAGCACAAGTCTGATAAGGAGCGGCTGAGGGAACTGGGGTTGTTCAGTCTGGAGAAGAGGAGGCTGAGGGGAGACCTTATTGCTCTCTACATTTACCTGAAAGGAGGTTGCAGAGAGGTGGGTGTTGGTCTCTTCTCCCAGGTGACTAAGCGACAGGACAAGACGAAATGGCCTCAGGTTGCACCAGGGGAGGTTTAGACCGACTGTTAGGAAAAATTTCTTTACTGAGAGAGTGGTGAAGCATTGGAACAGGCTGCCCAGGTGGAGTCACCCTCACTGGAGGTGTTCAAAAAACGTGCAGATGTGGCTGTTCAGGAAATGGTTTAATGGGCATGGTGGTGTTGGGTTGATGGTTGCCCTGCATGATCTTACAGGTCTTTTCCAACCTTAGTGATTCTGTGATTCTGTGAAATCAGTTACCTCTGCTGGCAATATGGCATGGCAGCAATGCATAATAAAGCCTTCAGTGAGGGTGGAGGTAATGAAAAATTATTTAAATCAGGGAAATTACTGGGTTGATGGTCATCAATGCAAAGCCACCTGTGAATATTTGGATGGGGCTTTTAAAATGAATTTGCACAAATGAATGCATGGAAATGTACCTTGTTTCTCAATAAATCTTTAATTATATGCACATAAAAGGACATCTCCATCAATAGTGACAGAAAGAACACAGCTAATAGCTCAGTGACTAGGGCACTCACCTACAAAGTACAACAAGATTCAAATCCTTGAAGTGTCTCCCACAGAGCAGTAATTTAAAAGTTTAATCTCCTTGTTCCTAGGTGAGTGACCTAACTACAACACTCTCCATTATTCTAGGAGCTTCTGTTCTGCCCAACTGTGTTCTGCCTACTTTTGTTTTTAAAATCCAGCCTGGTCTGAAATATCTTTCTATAAGAAAGCTTAATTGAAACGAGGAGATTAAAAAAAACGTTGGATGTATTGGTTTGCTCTGCTTTCGCCACTAGTTTGGTATTTTGTGATGAGCGCATTACACTGAAAAATTTCCCCATTTCTATAAAGAAAGCTATGAACAGCAATCTAAAAAGCTATTCAAACTTCTGCTTACAAAACATAAAGATGTAATGTCTAAATATAAACTTTCTTCCTGGGGATAATCTCTGAAAAAGTGGCAAAGAGCCAATTCCTATAACTTCTGGCACTGTTTTTATGTCCTATTGATCTTCTGTCTCCATCATAGCAAGGAAATGATTGGGACACACTGGTTAAGGATTATTTTGATATTATGAGTAGCATGAGAATATCTTTGCTTATGCTTTCTTATTTTCCCTCAAAATCCACATAATCAAAATCATTATAATGGGTTATGCACTCAATGATGGGATGTGCCAGTTAGAGAAAGAGTTACTTTACATTAGAGTAACTTATTTCCCTTCTGAGCTAACCTAGGCATCACTTAGACTGGCATTATTAAGGTAACAACAATCCACTTTTAGTCTCCTCTTCAAACAACAATTATTAGTTTTTCCTTCCTACTCATAGAAATTGCAACTTGGATGGAAATAATTTGGACGGAATTCAGCCTGCAGATATAGAGTATGAACATACATGCATAAACCTATTACTGTACTTGGTGTTAATGCTTTAAAACTTGTGATTATATGAAAGCTTAACACGATATTTTCCCGGGCGATGGTGTTCTTGCCAAATAGCAGCACAAGAAAGGCTGTGTTAAAACTTGAATATAGCACTAACAAGAATACTACAGACCTGTAAGACTGCATAATTCTGCTCTTTTAGGAGCTCCTTGAAGTGCTGGTGACCTGATGTATCTTGGCTCTTAGCCTGGGCTAGTGCCCAGAAATGCAATCATAGACCTGTCTGTCTTTCAGTCTGTGTGACAGTCCCTCTGTTTTAACAGCTTTTGAACTACCTGACCACTTTTAGTCATACTTTAAAGACAGGTAGAGTCCAAAAGTATGTAGGTTTTAAATGTTATGAAAATGTGAGGAGGGGCCAGGGAGTGGCACCCAACTGAACCCACTGAGGTAGTAGGCAGAATTTAGCCATCAAATATGCAATTGACCAAAGTAGCATATACTTTAGACTAGAAATAGTCTAGTAAACTGACAGAGAGAAGATAATATGTAGAGTTAGAGTTACCCTGGTGATAGGATAAAGAGGGAAAGAATTGATATCTGAAAGAAAGTAGGTTTCACTAGTTTCATCCCACCGATGCAACAATTTGTTTCTGTGTGTACTGCAGCTGCGTTAGGGATTGCAATTGTTCCTGTTAGATGTGCACTGCACTTTGGTGATGATTCCCTGGCTGTTTTTAACATTAACCACTGTATGAGACACTGCTTTAGGTGAAGCCTTCAAGCACACTCATATCAATGTACACTATAACTATCTAAATTTGACTATTTGGAGAAAAGGCAGGTCATGTTGTACCAATACTTATATTGTGCAATATCTGACAGCAGGTATTGTTTGTAAATAGTAGCCATTTCTGCTTCACAGTCCCTGAGTGAAGGAAACAAAACTATGTTCTGTTTTTCTTACCCAGTCCTTCTCTATACTAAACCCACCAATTTGGAAGTAACTTTGAATTCATTGACTTTAACGTTTAACTTGGAATGGAGACTTCTCATCATCAAACTGTTAATACTCTAGCAAAAAATGTTACAAATCAGGTTTTGATAGCTTGAAAACCCATAGTTAATTAATCTGCAAAATGCATCTACTGCTTGATGGTTTTTTTTGTCTATGATCTACAACATGCACAAGCAACAAGGCTACCTTCCAGACAACATTAACTCATCCTCACTAAAAAAAGTAGAATGGACTGCTGGTGAACACTAAAGTGTACTAAGGTTTTTCGGAAAGGTTTTTCGGAAATCAGATGAAAATGTATAATGTGTTAAAATGCATTCTGATGAGATATAATAAACCATTAGATATTAATCGTTCCATTTCAGTTATTATGATGCAATGCATTAATTACATAGGCAAATGTAGTGACATGTTAGGGTGTCAATGCTAACATAATCCAAAATTCTGTCAAAAATCCTGAAATAAAATTTATTTTCCTTCTCTTCATTTGAACAGGATATATTCGTATAACAGTGTCTAAAACAAACAAATGGCATGAACTGGTTTTAAAAAGAAATAGGTTTTTTCTGACATTAAATGTTAGAGCTTAGTTGGGTTTTTTTTTATTTGAGCAGGCCCTCTTTGTATGTATACATTTTCTCTTTTGTATATATACAAACTTTTTGTACACTTGTATGTGTACAAATTTTGCATGTATACATAAAAAACAGAACCAAAGGAAAAATCAGGTTGTCTCATATGACTCATCATGAAAATGTATCACAGAAAATAGTAGGATATATCCTAAAATCAGAGTATGATAAATTGCAGACTGAGATTCTGCTGAAGGTAATAACATTTCCATTTTGTAACTTTTAGATGTTAAAGGGATTGCTTAGAAAGGAGATCCATAAGTGCGACGTACCTCAATGGGCTAGACATGCTTCCTGGCTCACTCCTCAGAAGAAACTTGACTAGCTCAACCCCTTCATTATCCCTAGAGTGATTCAGACTGGAGAGGATGTCATGATGTCATCGAGTTCAATATCTTGTCCAAAGAAGGAGGATCCTCGGGACTTTTTCCAGGTTTCTAGGTTTGAAAATCAAGGATGGATAAAACCCACACCACTTAAATGATTTCCCTTTCTTCCTCTTCTCCTTGGTTCTATCAGAAGGAATTTAAGAAATTTTATCTTCCTACAAGTATGTAGTATTAATTAGTGAGGCACCTGAGCTTTACCAATTTCTGCTCAGGTGGAAGACAGCAGAGATGTTAATCAGTTTCTGATAGTTTTTTTTAACTTTTTTTATTTTATTTATTTTTTAAAATTTTTTTCTCCCACTAGGACTTAGTGAAAGACCTAGATTTTATATCACTTTGCAGGAAATTGAAACTGGTCCCAGAGGGTACTGGGGCTCCTGGAGTCTGCTCACATCTATTTTTGTCAAAATATTCCTCCTTCAAAACCTTAACCTCTTCTTCACATAACTTCACTGACTGTCTATTGTCTATCATAGCTTGCCTAATTAATTTGTGTTCACTTTTGAGATCTGTCTTTTCCAGCCCCACACTGCCTATCATCTCTCTCTTACTGTTGAGAATCTGGCCTCTCTTCCATTGTGACATTTCTCCACTGGCCAAATGCTATTTTTTATCCAAACAAAAGTCTTTGTCCTTTGTTTCTTGCTACCTCTTGATGCGTAGGAAGTGTTCCCACAATGCCACTTCATTATCCACCTCCAAAACATTACTTAAAATTCTCCTTTTCCGTGATGCCTACAGAAAAATGTGACTGTGGTTAGACCACTGATGTGCTTAGATGCCAGACTGAGTGCAGTCTCACTTTCTTGAAGTTTCCTACTGTCTGAAGTGTTCCAGAATGCCAGTAAAAATATTTAACATCATCAAGCCTTTATATCAAGATGCAGTTTGTACAGTCTAAGTAAAAGTTTTTAATTTAAACTGCATAGCGGTTCTCTCTTTTGCTATGTTGTACTCTTCAAACAAGATTGAATTCCTTCACTTCTCCAGTTTAGCATTTCCATTGGCTTAATGATGAGAAAAAGCACAGATATAGCCCAGACATTTCATGACTTTACAGCACATGTGAGGATT
The DNA here is from genome assembly GCF_030936135.1 of Gavia stellata. Taxonomy (NCBI): domain Eukaryota; kingdom Metazoa; phylum Chordata; class Aves; order Gaviiformes; family Gaviidae; genus Gavia; species Gavia stellata. Next base: position 17,267,520 of record NC_082596.1, read on the forward strand.
TAGATTTATTGTTGATGGGATCCGTTCAAATGGCAGTTCAACCAGAATGTAAACAGAGATCCAAAGGTTGTTCATTGTTCCAAAATGGATGATTTTAGTAATTTATTTTGAAACAAACAAACAAGGATCCCTGCAATTCTCCATTCAGATATTATGTAAGCAACATGGAAGACCCAGAGGTAAATCAATCCATAATGGGAGAAGTCAGAATGAAATAACATCACAAACTAGCTTGCTGACAGCTTCACACACCAATTTCAAAAGGTTTGGGGCTTAAAGAACAAGACATAAATCTTCAAACCCTAACATTTCCACTTGAACCTATGGTTGTGATCATTAAAAACATGATGGATATCTAAACACCTACAGAAGCAAATGGAAAAGCAAAGTTCTAGAGGTTAAATTCAGTACCATTATAGGAAATCCATTACAACTATCCAGGTTTGCCGCAGTTTCAGACCTTCATGAAAAGTTTCCAGTAAAGAAAACCAGAGAAATCATATGAACATGTTGTGACATCATTCCCAGCAATGTACCATTTAGAAGACAGTCAGTCTTTGACCTTTGGAAAGATAAAATTATTGCAGGAAGTATCAAATATAGCTTATAACGCTGAATTTCATCTATATATAAAACCAAAGATTTTGGTGATAAGAATGAATGTTATCATGGGAGTGTAGATTAAAAATCAGAGAAGCATAGTAACTATGCTTTAGATTGAAAATATCAGGGACCTGACAAATGGGATAAATGTCATGTTAATTTTGAGCTGAAAAAGAAAACAACCTCTGCCAACCTCTAAACTCTTGGCAGCTTACTGTTATACAAGCCACTTTGAGTGACCACTAAGCCTGCAGTATTGAACTGACAAAATATGGGATTTTCTTCTGTATTCCATGCTCCTTAACACAATCCACCAAACATATTAATTGGTAGCATTTGGAAGTGCTTAGTGACGTTTTCCAACAGCCTTCCACTCTCTCGATGACTGAAATCAGGTTGTTTATACCCCCTGAGAATAAGGCTCTGACTCTCACACACTTCATGACCTCAGGGAACAGCAATAGCAGAGGTGTCCACAGGAAAAGCCGCAGAGGTAATGCAGGCAGAAACTTTGTCACAACAGAAACATCAGGTTCAAAAGAAGAAATACAACATTTGCACTAATGGCAAGCCTAAAGTTTAATTGAGGAATTAGTCTTATCTTCTTTTAACTCTTTCCTGAAGCATGTGTGCACTGCATATATGAACAAGATTTGTTACATGTACAAGATGTGAGCCGAGTTACTAAATTAGGTCTTCGATAGGCAATTGTGAGCTTAATCTCTGGATTTGATTCAAACCATCCAACAGCTATTATGTGTATTCCTTGCCCAATATCTTTTCATGATTTAGAAACAAATAGTTACATTGTCCTTCATTAAAGTGACTATTAAAGATTATTAATTATTAATCTTTTTTTCTTACATGAGATCAAGGAAAAGGCTTAAAATCAATACTTCTTTTAATCTCTCTTTTTTTCTTTTTTAATAGTTTGACTGGATATTGTTAGTTAAAACACGTTTTAGAGTAACAAGACTATTTTATTTTTTAATTAAGTGTATTCCTTGGTAAATGTTTTCTTTTTTAATTTGTAATTGCTAAGCAGAAATACTATTTGCACTGTTTGCGTGCCTTGGTAAGAGCTCTTCCAGTGAACTTCCACTGTAAGTTCTTTTTGTTAGGCCTTCAGGAACTGTCAGGAATTTTCTTATGAAAGATTTGCTTTGCCAGACACTGGGGCAACTGAGTCTAGCTTTCTGCTCCAAATTTACAAAAGCAAAGAGCAAAGGATATCTAGGAAAAATTAGTCAGGAAACTAATGGAAATTTTCTGAGCAACTAGAATTTCCCTCTCTGCTCTCTTGAATACCAAGATTAAAAAAAAACCAAACCAAAAGCAAAAAAAACCCAAACCAAAACAGCAAATGAGATTCTTATTGCTTGACATTATATTTTTCAATTATTATTTGTACTCTGCTATGAAAATTTATATAAGCAAAGGTCTCAGCCTGTAACAAAAAACCAAAACAGATCTTACTGACTCAGTTCAATTAGTTTATTTTTCAAACATATATCCCTATTAATAGAATAATATAGATCTGAAGTAGAAAGTTCTTCCAGTTCAGAGCAACATCACAAGGGATGATGCTAGAAAATGAGTAAAGCTGTTTGTAAGTCAGAGGATCAGAAGACTTGTTAGTATGTGAGGTGACTTCCAACTCAGTAGATTAACAATAATTGGCTCTTACTGAATGGAAAATGAGGAAGTCTGTAACATACTCAATGAAGCTGAAAAAATAAACTCCCCGTGATCCACGAGGAAGCAGTTAACAACCTGCCATGCCACCTGGACACTCACAAGTCTATGGGGCCTGATATCATCCACCCAAGGGTACTGAGGGAGCTGGCAGAAGAGCTTGCCAAGCCGGTCTCCATCATTTATCAACAGTCCTGGTTAACAGGGGAGGTCCTGGATGATTGGAGGCTTGCCAACGTGACGCCCATCTACAAGAAGGGCCGGAAGGAGGATCTGGGGAACTACAGGCCTGTCAGCCTGACCTCGGTGCCAGGGAAGATTATGGAGAGGTTCATCTTGAGGGTGCTCACAGGGTACGTGCAGGACAACCAAGGGATCAGGCCCAGCCAGCACGGGTTCATGAAAGGCAGGTCCTGCTTGACCAACCTGATCTCGTCCTATGACCAGATGACCCGCCTAGTGCATGAGGGAGAGGCTGTGGATGTTGTCTACCTGGACTTCAGCAAAGCCTTTGACACTGTGTCCCACAGCATTCTCCTGGAGAAGCTGGCGACTCGTGGCTTAGAAAGGTGTACTTTTAGCTGGGTAAAAAACTGGCTGGATGGCCGAGCCCAGAGAGTTGTGGTGAATGGAGTGAAATCCAGTTGGTGGCCGGTCATAAGCGGCTCAGTTTTGGGGCCGGTCTTGTTTAATATCTTTATCAATGATCTGGATGAGGGGATTGAGTGCTCCCTCAGCAAGTGAAAGCCTAGGGACAATTCTCAGAATAATCTTTTTTTGGAAACTTTACTGCATTGCTAAATCATCTGTCTAATTCTTACACACATTTTGCAAGGCATTAGAATTGAAAAGTGACCAGCCAAATGACTGACTATATATGTGAAGAAAATCTCAGGGATAAAAACTGCAGGATTCAAAGGGCATTCCTCTGAATCACAGAATCACAGAATCACTAAGGTTGGAAAAGACCTGTAAGATCACCAAGTCCAACCATCAACTAACACCACCATGCCCACTAAACCATGTGCCACAATGCCTCGTCCACACGTTCCTTGAACACCTCCAGTGAGGGTGACTCCATCACTTCCATGGGCAGCCTGTTCCAGTGTCTCACCACTCTCTCAGTAAAGAAATTTTTCCTAATATCCAGTCTGAATCTCCCCTGGTGCAACTTGAGGCCATTTCCTCTTGTCCTGTCACTAGTCACTTGGGAGAAGAGACCAACACCCACCTCTCTGCAACCCCCTTTCAGGTAGTTGTAGAAAGCAGTAAGGTCTCCCCTCAGCCTCCTCTTCTCCAGACTGAACAACCCCAGTTCCCTCAGCTGCTCCTCATCAGACTTGTGCTCCAGACCCCTCATCAGCTTCGTCGCCCTTCTCTGGACACGCTCCAGCACCTCAATGTCCTTCTTGTAGTGAAGGGCCCAAAACTGAACACAGGATTCGAGGTGCGGCCTCACCAGTGCCAAGTACAGGGGCTGGCCACACTGTTTCTGATACAGGCCAGGATGCTGCTGGCCTTCTTGGCCACCTGGGCACACTGCTGGCTCATATTCAGCCGGCTGTCAATCAACACCCCCAGGGCCTTTTCTGCAGGGCAGCTTTCCAGACACTCATGCCCAAGCCTGCAGCTTTGCATGGGGATGTTGTGACCCATGTTCAGGACCTGGCACTTCACCTTGTTGAACCTCATCCAATTGGCCTTGGCCCATCGATCCAGCCTGTCCAGATCCCTCTGCAGAGCCTTCCTACCCTCAAGCAGATCAACAGTCCTGCCCAACTTGGTGTTGTCTGCAAACTTATTGAGCATGCACTCAATCCCCTCATCCTGATCTTTGATAAAGATATTAAACAAGACCTGCCCTAGTACCAAACCCTGGGGGACTCCGCTTGTGACCGGCCACCATCTGGATTTCACTCCATTCACCACAACCCTTTGGGCCCGGCCATCCAGCCAGTTTTTTACCCAGCGAAGAGTGCACCTGTTCAAGCCATGAGCAGTCAGTTTCTCCAGGAGAATGCTGTGGTAAACTGTGTCAAATTCTTTACTAAAGTCTAGGTAGACTATATCCACAGCCTCTCTCTCGTTCATGTCACTTCGTCATGGAAGATCAGGTTAGTCAGGCAGTTGTAGTCCCTTAAAATGCTACTTAATTCTACCAGCCCCCATCTTCCTTGATCCTCCTTTTGCTGTTTCCTAGATTTCCCTCACCTTCCCAGAAACCCAAAAGACTCCTCTCAGCTCTCTCTCAGGGCTCCTGATTTACATATTATTCCTCCTAGTTGTATCACCCTCCTTCTTTTGCAGTCCTTGCTCTGTTACTTCCTCAAAATTTAATTTTGTCTATGTTCCTGAGAAGCTGAGAATGCTGATCCTGGAACAGCTTCTGAAGTCCTGGAAGATTCACGGAGATTTATAAGAACATATCTGTACCTTGGGGATGTTATCTGGAAGTTAATTTTCCTGCAGGGATCTAGCATCCATCACTTTTCTCCCCCAGGAGATAGAGCCAAGCTTAAAAACTGCAGTTATTACACAACAAGGATGAGATTCATGAGTGTGTTTTAGGACCAATTATGCTAATAGTTATTGTCACGACCTTGCCAATCAGAGCTGCTTGGGCGAAGATCATGTTATGCCTTAAGTGGGTTAGGTTGTACCTGAGATCTTTGGCAGATTGTCTCAAGGCCATAAGAGTCAGCTGAACCAGACCAGATATTCTAAATTTAGAGTAAAGCTAAACTGGACTGTCAAAAAAATATATCAGATATACTCTATGGACTAAGTATGTGGAACGCTATATGTTGCTTTAAAAGAAAAAAACAAATGGATAACATTACATACAGTGAATCATGAAGTCTGTTAAAAATCAACTAACTATTGCTTAATGGGATAAAACAAAAACACAGAAAAATTTAAACAAAAGAACTGATTAAAATTTGGGGCTAGCAGTCAGAAGTAATGGTAAATATTTATTCTATTCACAGGGAGAAGCAAAGTCCATTGCCCTATATCTGGACATAATTCCATTGCGGCAACTGGATACAACTGAGCAATCTGTGGACTCAAAGTGTGAGAAATGTGTTGAGCATAAACTGAAAGAAGGTATTTTAAAGCATACCCAATTTAGACCTCATTCATCAAGAGTCATATCCCTGCTACTGTTTCAGCATGGCAACATTATACCATGCATGCACCAACTCTTGTGTAAATCTTGATTTGCCCCACGTTTATGAATTCATATGTTCCCTGTCTTAGAAAAAATTACAAGTGAGAGCAGAACCAAATGATGCTTTGTTGTATTATATCTGGGAGGTAAAAGTTTTCCAAACCACAGCTATTCAAGGGAAAAGAAATTCAGAAGAGAAAAATACTTAAAAATACCCCTTAGACTTCTAATAACAGACAAAGTTAGGATATGCCAAATGGCAGCTAAAAAAGGTAGGGTATATTATGTTAAGAGAGGTGTCACATCAGCAGAACAGAGAGAGGAAAGCTCCATTCCTTATTACCAAAGAGTTACCATATCTGGACTAGTACTTTTAATTCTGGGCTACTCCTTACCTGCAAAAAATAAAGTAAATTTAAATAAAATAAAACAAAATATTTTAAAAATATTAAAACAGTGAAGAAAATAGCAGCAAGAGGACAGAGATCTGTAGAGACTAAGCTGTGTGGAAAGATTTAATGTGATTGCTTTAGTAGACATAGAGAGCCAGATACTCATCTGTTTTAAATCAGCATGGCTTAGTGTAGATTTAGTCTAAGCAATCTCCAGATACTTGCCAAAGGTGTACAAAAAGAGAAGGTATACTGTGGAGGGATTTATCCAATAGTAATAGGATCAAATTAATTACAAATATATAGGTTGGATATTAGGAAAATATTAACAGTGTAATATGTATCAGTTTAGGAATGTGTCTTCTAAAGGAAATGAGATAACTCTATTTCAGGAGCTATTTCGTATGAGACAGACATAAAGAACTAAATGTATATCATGGAAAACAGTGCTACATTAACTAAAATGAGTTAGCTATGTTCTTTCTGTTACCTGCTTGCTGTGATCTTCTGAAATATTTGCAGTCTGTGTGCTTGTAGGATTGGTGGCACACTAGGATGACACTTGGACGTGTTTTTTATATAATATTTGAGATAGAGCTGAGCTAAAATAGAAAGAAGCAAAGGGGAAAAAAGGGGAGGCTGTGACTAATGAGTAAGTTTGTCTATGGACAATCAGAGTTAGAGCTGGGAAAAATCCCCAAAACCATCCTTTTAAACACACTTGTCCTTGTTTTATTTACTTGACAGGTAATTCAGGTGTGTGAGGACGTGATTACAGAGAGGGGACAATTTTGGGCCTTCAGGAAAGACTTGATCATGTTTCAAAAACACCTAGACAGAGCTGATGAAAACTATGGACTATGTAAAAGGCAGTGGAATGAGAGGAATGACCTGGAGTGATAAAGAATGGCTACAGGAACCACCCACACCTCACACTGGAAATTATCACACTATATTTTGCAATTCCTCCAACTGATAAAAGTTTTCTAGTAACCAAAAAAGCTATTGTTTATCATCCATCTTGTCAGTCTGATGGGCCTTCCAATTTTTGGCTTGAAAAATAAGAAAAAACCCTCTCACACCCTAATGAGAGGAAACCTGAAACACCTGAAGCCATAGGTGTGCCTTTTTACAAATCAGACCAGATGCACAACACAGAGCAGGTCCTCATCAGCTGTTGAATGGTTTTAGTACGCTGAGGTCAGTGATCCTCTCATACACATAGCAGAGATTTTTAACCCAGTGATTTGAAATTTTTGCTGTTATATCTCCCAACCTCTCTCCATACTCTGAATTATATCGTAAGAAGAGATTTGATTTTCAGAAGTATTTGTACAACATCCAGCGATATGTTATTTCTGTCTATAACACCCAGAAGAAAGCTGGTATTCTATTAGGGGCAAAGAAAGAGCCTCCAGATTCCTTCCCTTCTGATAGCACTATATTTACAAGAAGTTTTTAGTACCCTCAGATCTCCCTCTCTGCTAGCTCCATTGAACAAACTTAAAATAATTGACTTCATTATTTGAAGTTCAGTTTGATTAGTCCTGAAATTATGTGTGTTTCCATGGAGCTACTAGTGGATTTTTTTAAATAAAAAGACAAGGTGGATCCCACAGAAATTAAGAAAAGTGTCTGTGTTTTGTGTCTTGATAGTAACATTTTGCTCACATGCTTGGTGTGCTTACCAATTTTATTCAACCCAAAGTTTGAATTCACATAGTTGTGCTTGCTTTTATGTATGGAAGAGGAAAAATAAAGAAATATGAAGGCATTTCTTCATGTCATCCCCTGCCTCTTGTTCATTTTTAGTCAGCACCCTGTAAGTGATGTTAAGTTTTCTATGTTGCTGTGGGATTCCTTTTCCTTTGACTTTCATGCTATTCATCTTGAGCTGACATTTTATGTTACTCATAACTGTCACTATTGGGAAAAATAGCAAGATTAGATTTGGACATCATTATTTGAACATCAACTCACTTGATAAAGTATTTCCCTTATCATGCTTAATAAAAAAGTATTCCTCATGTTCTACCTAGATGTTACCATTTTAACAGCTAGAAAGAAATGTTGTTTTGTTTCAGTAAATCAATTTCCAATTCAAAAAAACAGCAGGAATCTGAATAAATGGATTAACATTACCAACACGAGCAAAAATGGACTGAGATGCACTAAATCTCATTTGGATCTTGATCTGTAGGGTTCGTAGTGGCATAATTTGAGTAATCTCAATACTGTTCCACTTTATTATACCAAAGTAAGTGGGATCAAAAATTGGACTAGTGATTTTTTTTTTTTTCCTTTTTTTCCTCTTGGTGGATGAAGTATGAAACACCTCCTGAATGGCTTTCATTTTGTCATCTTCTCTAGGAATTTCCCCTGAAAGGGAATGCTAGAGAGTGGGTTGTAAAGATAGTTTATATACTGTGAAGATATTTTTTCTTGAGTAAAGGCCAGATCATAGTATATTTGATGCTTGCCAGGTGCTTACCTTCTCTTAAGGAGGCATGAATTCTCCTGATATAGAGACCAAATTTCTCTTGTGGTTTTTTGCCAGCCATGAAAGTCATGAGTCTAACCTTATAATTATATACACTTGCAAATCAGCTGAAATTAACTCTATTTTGAAACAAGCATATTGCTTGCATGGGAAAGATGACATGCCTCTTCTTCCTTTGTTAGCAGTTCTGCAGTCCACCCAAGCCTGACAACTCTTCTAAACACACTGAAAATGTTCTGTGGCAAGGAAGCTTTGAAAACAGGTATCAGTCAGGAATGATCAGTGATTTCAATGAACAGGCCATTTGCTATATTTAGTATTCCACAAGTACCATGGGAAAAGGGAATAAACACCACTTCAATTCTATGTGTCTCTTAGATACATAATTAATTTCCCCTGCATGCCTATATCAAGAAAAGCTGTAAAAATTATCATAATATTGAACTTTTAAAAAAGAAGGGCTATTTATTTAAGGTTATAAATTATATTCAAAGTCTTTGCTTTAGATTTTTCTTTACTGTACTTATTTTACCCCTACTCTTTAATTTTACAACTAAAAATGGGGTAAAAAAATATCAAGACATAAAGGAGAGGAGTAGAAAAAAACAGCCCATAAACCTAAGCTGGTCACAATCTTTCATGTACCATTTTCTTGAAATGAAATCAAGAATGTAAAAATTCAGCCCTGAAATTTTGTTAGTCTGTTATATTTATACATCTGTTGATGTATAAATTTCAGAAAAAACACCTCTTCCCCAAATGTTAGTTTAATAAATATAGGACTTATTGGTCTTGAATTTGAGGAGTTATTTCTTGATTAAGTAAATAAAGAAGTAGTCAAAATGAACATCTCTTTTCCTCTGGACAAGCAGGGGGCAAGGAAACACTGTAATCTTTTAGCTGAAATAATCCCATAATTTGTAGTCTGAGATGGAGTCGAGAGTTAGAAGACCTTTTTTTCCTGTAATAGCCAATCTTCTCAAATTAATTTGGTTATTTGGAACAAAGTTGTACACAGTGACTAAAACTAATTGTAATTCCTCTTTGACTATTAAAATATCAGACTACATCTCTATATTACAAGGGAGTGTTTGCTACTGGTAAACTCTGAGGTACGATCAGTGAACAATATATACTTCAAAGATGCTGATGGACCAGGAAACCTTTCAGAAGGAAAAAAGATGTCTATTGCTCAAGGTATAATTGTCTTCTTTCAGGGTAACTTATTTTTTAATTTGAAATAACTACTTCAAAGAGATTCAAAGTGGTCTATCAACCCTTTGAAGCTGTCAAGAGGTAATGATTTAGGATTTCCATTTCAAAGAATTTTACATCTCAGATAAAATGGGACAATTCCATTGAAAACCAGAAGATCCAGGCCTGAAATGACAACAAGACAGGTTCTAAAGGATCAGCTAACAGAAGTGACATGCTTTTGTTGTTCCCTGGTGAGTATTTTGACCTATATATGCCTGGATTATCTGTATTTATGGGTTTATTACTAAGTAAACTCGATTGCTCTCTAGAAGTTAGGCTAAACAAGATGATCTCTGCTGGTTCCTTAACACATACTGTTACCTTTGAATATTATGTTTGGGGAGGAATACTCATTTCAAGATTTTTTGCCTTTTTTTTAGTCAAAAGGTCAGACCTATTTTTTTAGGTCTGAAAGGTCAGATCAAGTCATCTATATACACATATTTGAATGTCTATATAGACATGTACTTCTTAAATGATGATTAACTTCTAGTTTCTGAATAAATGGCTGAGAATACGACAATTAGTTTGAAATGTCTTTGCTTGTTTGAAAATGGAGAAAATATAAATCTTATTTGGTCAGGGTTAATTCCAGGCAGAAACAAAGAGGCAGCATCCCTGGGAAGCAGACTGCTGGTAGCAGTGAAGTTGCTACGCTCAGACAGCCTACTTCACCTGAGCCAAAAATCTGGGACGTCAAGTTAAGTAATACGGCTGTCACTAAAAGAATAATTGTGAGATATTAGCTAATATTTGGCACAGTTATCCTTCCCAGCAGCAATATTCATTATGAGTTTCAACATTTCCCAGCTTCTGGATGTCAGCAAGAACAGACAGACCTGTTCTCTGTGGTCTTCCATGCAACTTTCCACCTTTTCCTCTCTGTGGCAGAAATGACATAACCATGGCCTGGCATAGGTCCCTTGTTCTTGAGGTTCCTCTCTAATGCCTTAAACTGGCTGTAGATTCAGCAGCAGAGTGAAGTTCATGAACATAGAGGATATCAAGTCTAATTAGAATTATGCACTTATAGAGACGTAAAAACAGAGAAATATTGCAATCTTATTTTGAAATCTTAACTAAGTTTAACTGGGTCACTTTCTCCCGGAAGTAGGACATCCAAATTAATGATTATGTTCCTCAACACACTAGGCAAGTTTTCTTAATCAAAAAATTAACTTCAATAGAAATGATGGTTAGATAACAGAACAAAAGTATACAGTTGATCTATATGTATAATTCAGAAAAATTTCCTGGCAAAGAAATCTTTCTAATAGGATGGACTGTGAGCAGGATTTGGGGAGACAAATTAACCTGGAGGAATGTGCTTTGATGTGGAAAAGAGGATCAATCACCTCAATCTGTAGTACACTAAAAGAAAATTTATTTAAGATATAGTTTCACTTCACACAAATCAGGCTCATACATAGAGGGAGAATATTGGAAAAATTACAGAATCACAGAATCATTAAGGTTGGAAAAGGCCTGTAAGATCATCAAGTCCAACCTTCAACCCAACACCACCATGCCCACTGAACCATGTCCCACAATGTCACACCCACACATTCCTTGAACACCTCCAGTGAGGGTGACTCCACCACTTCCATGGGCAGCCTGTTCCAGTGTCTCACCACTCTCTCAGTAAAGAAATTTTTCCTAATATCCAGCCTGAACCTCCCCTGGCGCAACTTGAGGCCATTTCATCTTGTCCTGTCGCTAGTCACTTGGGAGAAGAGACCAACACCCACCTCTCTGCAACCCCCTTTCAGGTAGTTGTAGAGAGTGATAAGGTCTCCCCTCAGCCTCCTCTTCTCCAGACTGAACAACCCCAGTTCCCTCAGCCGCTCCTCATAAGACTTGTGCTCCAGACCCCTCACCAGATTTGTCGACCGTCTCTGGACACGCTCCAGCACCTCAGTGTCCTTCTTGTAGTGAGGGGCCCAAAACTGAACACAGGATTCGAGGTGCGGCCTCACCAGTGCCGAGTACAGGGGGACAATCACTTCCCTGGTCCTGCTGGCCACACTATTTCTGATACAAGCCAGGATGCTGTTGGCCTTCTTGGCCACCTGGGCACAGTGCTGGCTCATATTCAGGTGGTGAGGTGACAAGGAGAGTTTATGGATTTCGCAGACCTCACTAAGTGCAGAGAGACTTGGATAGTGTCTGAAAACAAGTAGTAGAGATTGTTGCATAAGATTCCCCTGGATAGCTTCTCATTAAGAATAAAGAAAATTAATGTCACAAAGGAATAGCTACAGAAAATAAGGGACATGATAAAAATTTGAACCCATCAATTATATATTCAGAAATGTACAAGGAATAATATGAATCTATTTTTTTGCAGCATAGCTTTAATTTAATAAACATGAGTACTTAAATCACTCAAGCAGCTAGTAGTCTATATGATGTAAGAGACTTATCAAATCAAATGAACGAATACTAAGAGCATATAATATCACTAAATATTTTAAAATCAAACCAAATCAAAATATGAAATTTCAGTGATTTTGTTGTTGACATTCATGTGGCAGGGATCTATAACTCCATTTGATATCCTAAATGGTTATTAAAATGCCCTTTATCTTTGGGAAAAAATAGTTTATTGTTAAATAAAATGTTGGCATTTCTCTGGCTTAATCTCCTTTCTGAGATGAAAATTTCCCTGGTTAAATATTATCAGTGATCGATAACTCAAATCGTGGATGAAGAAAAAAAGATTGGCAAGCCTGTAAGAGGACACAGTAATGAAGAGAACTAAGAGGAACAAAACAGACAGAATTATAAATCTCTTTGTCTTGCCAGTATTATTGAAGTACTTGAATTCTGTATTTCACCTGTATTTCAGCTTTTGATTTCATATTTATTAGGACGCTGGCACACTGGGAAGACTGTACATGGTCAAATAACAATAATTTTGTAAGCATTGTATTTATTTTGTGTCAAATCTCTTCCGTTTTACATCAGTGCCCATATGAAGAAACGTGTTTTAATTTCAGTGGTGTTACTTTTCATTGATGTTGATGTACCATTTTTTTCAAGATTTTGATGAGTTGATATGGGATATAAATGGCAGCAGATTTGGCCCATAGCCTTTTATTTTTGGCATAATACACTACCTTCATACCAGGCATTCAACTGTAATGATTTTTAGAAGGAAAACACATAGCTAAACAGAAGGCACTGCAAGACTCGTTTCCCTTTGCTTCATTCCCCTGCTGTCCTGAATCTACTTATTTTAGATCCTAGCCAGTATTTTTCATGTGATTCTCATGTCTAAAAGGAAAGAAAAAAATAAAATCCCAGACCACAATCTATTTTCATTTCTTTGAAAAGATGAACACCTAATATGCAGTGAAACTAATTTCATAGAGACAAAGAAAATTCTGAGCTCAAAATCAGTTGATGTGATTGAGGCTGATTCTGTAAACTTCTGATAAATCTGCCCGGAGCTATGGCAAGGGTAAAGAGAGGTGGAAATACAACCGCCAGCATTCTGGAAACACTTCGGCCACTGGTGACTGCCAGCAGGAGGATGCTGCCAGAACAGCATTTCTGTAGTTAGTGAATACTAAGCTATTTAGTGATTTTTACTCCACTGTAGTTTGTCTTCCCTGAGTGTTGCACCCTTTCAAGGGCAGCGTTTGATTATTAGGTTTTGATGGTGGCAGTCTTTACTGAGCAAGGGCTCAAACCATGACTCTTGTTCTACAAGAATGAGAGGGACCAAAAACAGTCTTGCAAGGGGAAGACGTTAAATAAGGAGACATCCAAAACGATGGTAGTTCCAGCTCCATGTCTAATTTGGCAGCTAGAGTAGCTGCTGTGATGCGCAACATTCGTTTGAATATGTCAAAGAAGCAATCACTTTAGAAAATAGCTGAAGATGGGAGGGCAAAGCAAGGAAAAAGTAGTATTTCTTTTCCCAAAGAAAAGACGTTGCAGGAAAGACAGGAAGAAATTGCTCTTTCCCTAGGTAATTGTGTACTATCTCTTACTGACAGCACAGCACATTGCTAAGGTTACAGTTTAGACTGTGGAGTTTGTCCCTGTTTCCTAGAATTTTTAATGGGCAGGGGCAGTCTTGGTTTGTCTTGTTTAGGAGCGGTGGTTTTCCATTTCATCCCACAGTTTTATACCGCCTCTGTCATCATTTCAGGCACAAGAAATAATTAGCCCTGGAAAACGTCTTTTTTTCTTTATTTCTTTTTCTTTTTTTTTTCTTCACAGGAACTGAGCGAATTTGTTTTAAAATAAAAATGTCTCCATTTAGGATCCCACACTGAGAGTGTCACAAATTATGTCGATTCACCAAATTGATGGCTGCCAGCTAACGGCTGAGAATTGCCAGATTCAGTTAAACACTTTGGCTCAGCTAACATCCTCCCATGGAAAAAAGTCATGGGATGGCCAAAAATCAGGAAGAATGATCTGCAGGCTCGAGCCACAGTTTCCACTGCATCATGTGCTGAAGAATGTGGGGGGGATGGGTCCGGACACCCACAGAGCCAGCAGGGATCGCAGCCCCATGAACCCACAGGGACTTCTGTGGGATGTTTTTCCTGTGGATTCATCGACCTTGAGGTATGCTTGGAAAAGCATCTCAGCTGCACGTAGGCCCAGACCGTGCCCATGTGTTGTCCCCAGCTGGCCATCCCCTAAGGTTTCAAATGTGCCTTGGGGGAATTTACAGGTGCAGACTGGGAATTGTGCAAAGTGCTTCTGCCAATGTCAACAGTAACTACGTAAAGAAAATGCCTGTGGCTTTCAGTGAAGAGGAACAGTTCTCCATTCTAGCAATGCCCTCTCCCTGAATCGTTGCACTCTCTCAAAACCTAACGATCTCTGTTCGCAGGCAGCTTGCATGCAATGCCTTTCATGGACTAAGGGGATAGGTAAGACAACGTTACTTCATCCCTCTCTCCTCCTGTCAACATTTGGACCAAAAGATTGGAATTTTTGCTCATTTCAACCCCTCCATGGGAGAAGTTGGAGGACATTACACAGCTACTTACCATGTGCAATTCACAGTCCTCTATGTATGGGTAGAAACTCTTCTCGCAGCATGAGTTTTCCAAAGTCTGCACGGAAGTGAAAGGATGCAGCTTTCTTTTAATTATTCTGGATCGTTCCTCCCAGCTTAATGCAAAATTTTGTTCTTGTGCTGTCAAGGACATCAATACACTGGTCAAGGTTTGGGGGAGGGAGGGTGGTGAAGAAAATAATGTAAGATGTTTGTATTCTTCTTTTGAAGATAAAATAGGAATCTACAAATGAAAGTTTATCAGAGTTAATGCACTGAAATAATTTTACATTGGCTAAGAAAGTAAAGCTTCTCAGTAATGATGTATTGGACATGCATATTCTGAAAGAAAAATAGATCTACAATATCACCAGATCGTTGCTAACACTTTTAAACATCATTTCTGTTTGCAGTGTGTGCCTGTGATTGATCACCCAGTTGCAGATGTGCTGTTACCTCCCTCTCTTTCTGATTCTTCTACAACAGGCAGATTCGGACAGCCAGAATAAACAAGGGTGTTTCTTTAAACTAGCTACCCAAAAAAAGAAATTGCCAGGGAGAGAGGTTCTTAACCCATTTCCCATACAGAAAAAACCCATTACCAGCAAAAATGATTCCCAGTCCAGCCAAGTACAAAGTTCTTCATTTAAGAAGCCAAGGACAACCAGAATCTCTCTCCCTCTCTCCCTCCCACCTCTCTTTCTCTTTTTTTTTCTTTTCTTTTTCTCCTCCCTTTTATCTGGCAAAATAGTTGGAGTTCTAACTTCTATTTCTTTTTTAGTGTGTCTAATTCATTAATAGTAAGGATTGTCAAGTGTGCCTCCATTGTAATATAAAGCTTAAAAAAATAACATTTTTTCAGGTGAAATTTTCAGATCTTTGTACATTTTGAATCTGTAATTATGAGCCTAAACTATTTCCTATAAAAGTTCATGGGAGCAAGATCTAACCCTTAAAGTACAGTTAGGTAAGCAGTATTGACTTCTGTTGAATCACCCCTATTTTATAGAACAGTAATAGACAAAATCCAGCCCAGTGTCTGAAGATTTTCTAAAAATTAAGCTAATTGAAAAAGCCAAATAAAGTTAACCATCAACAATTACCTAGTTAAAGCAGGCAAGATCAAATAAATAAATAAGATTAAAGTTCTAGTGTCTATTTTTAGACTAGCAGAATGGAATTGAAAAATTCATCAGCCTCAGACAGCAGGTTGATAAGGTCTTCCTGCAGCTAGGCTGGAATTCAGCTGTTGCTTTGTATCAACATAGTCATAGAAATAGAAGCTCCTTCCTGTCCAATTATATCTGAATTTTTGCAACTTAAAGAGGTATACATTTCAACGTTAATTGGACAGAAATCATTCCTGTCATTGCCTCTGAATGACAGCATGTGTGCATGCCAGTGGGAAGACTCTGTCTGTATTTTACTAGCAATTACAAGCAGTACTACTGTGAAGTCAAGAGCACTGCAAAACATTTTCAGTTAACAAAGAAGTGCAAGACTCCAAAACGTGCATAGTTTTATGTTCTGCTTCCTGTTGCACAAATGATACGGAATTCGTAACAGATGCTGAACATGCTATCAAATTCGCATGAAAGGGAAGAGACATTGATCCTTGACCTCAATAGTGTCTGAGAAAATGTCACTGCCTTCCCATTGCTTTTTTACAGTCTACTCTTATGTTCTGTATAGGTTTGTTACATGAACAGGTGCCGTATTATAAAAACGGCAGTGAGAAACATAGAAGGGACTGCAGTGATGAGAATATGCAACATTCATAAGGCAGTACCTGGAATAAAAGACATTCACAGAAGTCTGAGCCTGTCAGTTTGTGTCAAAGTTTACACAGTTAATAAAAACCCTGCAACCAACCTGCTTCCTGAGTCTCAGATCATGGACCATTAAAGTCAATAGGAACTTTGCCATTTATTTCATTAAGCCTAGGATCAAGCTCTGGATTCTTATATCAGATTTTCCATACTGTCTGTTTTTCTTCTGAACTAATAAACTGAGGTTATAACAAACACATCTTAAAAGTGAGCATTTAATCACAGTTAGGTGAGAATTAGACCCCATTTACATATAAGGAACACTGTAGTATCTAAGATACTCATGCATAGCATGCACGTTTGTTTTTTTAAAGGCAGACATTATAACTGAAAGAATAGTACTGAAAGTAAATTATGTCTGTGTTTTAGAAAAACTTAGGAATGATTATGGCCTCCCAAAACTAATTCAAAAAATAAGGAGAGGTTCTTAACAGAAGATACACTGATCCTGAACATATTAGTACCTCCTTTTTAGCAGAATGATACACTGACCCTGAACAAATTAGTACCTCCTTTTTAGCAGAATTGGATAGCAGTAGATCTATCCAAAGGTCTGTGACAACAAAACCCCTAACCACCATCAAAACATTTGAAGCTGTGGATAAACCACCTGAAATATTTCCGAAAACTGAAGGAAAAGAAGTAAATGGTCAGTAAAACTAATCCCTAAAGCTGCTGACGACAAAAGAAAAACTGTGAAGGCTACTGTCACAAACACTGCAGCTGATGAGGCAAAATAGCGATGCGTGATTTCATGAAAGCATTTACTGGTAGCCCAGGAAAACTTGTTTCTACAAACAAATTCCAAAACCTTTTAACCTCATTTCTATTAATTGAATTAAATTGCAGAACTGTTTTCAATGTTGGAATTTCAACACTGAGCTTACAATTTAGCAATTTCTTCATAGTACCACAATGTACCTAATACATGTAGGAGATTCTGCATAAAACCATTGGAATTTTCAAAATTCAAGCCAGGAAAATGAATTATATGTCACAGAATAAGTGCTTTTCTAAAATTTCAGGAAAAAAATTGATTAATTGTCAGTTAGTAATCTACTAGCATTCTATAAATCTTACTAAATTTTTACAGTTTCTTGCAGAAAATACAGTATAAATTCCTGAGCACTTTTAAGGCTGTTCAAGGGTATCCAGCAACTGAATCCCACAAGCTGATTATGTGTCTGAATCTAATTTGTGACTAGAGTGCTGTTTAGAAACCTTGAGAAGTTTGGGAAAATCTGAGGAACTGAACTTTCAAATGTCTCATGGAAGGATACTAAAATTTTATTCCAAATAACAAAGCATTAAAAGTAAAGAAAGGTGAAGACTTCTAACCTTCCTGAACAACTATCTTCCAGTCTGTGTTCCCAGGCATGTTATCTGCAGCCTGGATATCATGGGTACCTTTGTACCCTTGGTAGCTCTAAGTCCAGCAAGTGACCTGCTATGAAACAGTCTGAAAGAAGTCTGGAAGCTATTCCAGTGCTTATTTTAAGATTGGACTAAATCAATAGTCCTATGGGACAAACCTTGATTTTTTTTTTCAATTTACATCATTTTAATGAAAACTTTAATAGTAGAACAGTATAGTAGGAGCTATAGTAGCAATAGACTGGTGTTTGTAATAGAAAAGCACTGCTGAGGTACGTAATTTGTATCTGATACTCCTTTTGGCATTGCTGTAAACAGTACTTGTCCATCATAACCCCACATTACTCAAAAAAAAATGAATGGGGGTCATTCAACTGAATATTAATCACTGTTAAACAGAATCTGAAACAGAAATATATTCTATTTTACAGTCAATGGAAAACAAAAAAGAAAAAGTAACAAAAGAAAAACGAAACAAACAAAACCCCCAAGCTCTTTTAGGGCATGTTTTACCTTATCCTAAAGTTGGCATCTAAAATAGGTGAGTGACTCATGCCCTAAAAATGCCAATTTCTCGGTATTAAATCAAAGAGGGTGGGGTGTCTATACATGTAAATGTTTACACTGGAGGTGTCTACTGTTAAGTAGTAGGAGTCCCACCAGTCTTTTTGGATATTTTGTATTCTTCATTAATGTTGTGACAGATACTGCAAGGAATATAATCTTTATGACAGAGGCTATTGAACACCTCAATCCTTACTTTTAGAAAATACAGAAGTTACAGATGCAGATGAAAAAAACCCACATCTGCATCTCTCTGACAGTACTCAGCACTCTCCAAAAGCCTGAGGAAAAAGACACTGAAGATCAATGAGGTCTGAGGCTCCTGCGTTGTCCTCCTGTCCTCATTCAAAAGATAAACTGCACCTTATTAAACATTACCTTTATTTTTAAAAGCAATCTGAAACTGTCTTTTCTTGTTCTGTCTTTCTAGTTTTAACTCTCCTCCTTGCATAGAGAATTCTTCATAGATGGGGTTAACAGTGTATTGCAATCAATAATTAGCCTGGGCTGAGTAGAATAGAAACAGTACAAGCTCAGACAGTGGTTGCAGCTTACAGTGAGAAATATAATTATGATTATACTCAAAGTGGATCAAGGAATGCAATCTGAATTCCACAAATGACACTTGGGATAAAAACACAAGCCCAGTATATTGCAATAAGATTTTAAAGCTTCATTTGAAATGGATTTTTCTTATAATTATCTATTATGCATACAGGACAATTCTATTGATGCAACTGTATAACTCACTGCATCACAGGGATATAAAGAGACTCTTACAGGTAGGACAGTGGCATCCACTCCCACCAAACATCTACAGCCCCCTGGTTCTTTCTGAGTCTCCTTTCCCTCCTGTGCTAGGCACGGAGGGCACACATGCCAGCAGCAGCCCTGCACCACAGCACACCAGAGCAGAGATACACATCACAACTGGAAGGACACTGCACCCTCCAATTGCTCTTACTGTGTTTGTGGGGGTAATCTCCACCAGCTAACCAGCACTTGGGCTACCACTGCACATTTTTGTTCTTCTTGCCTTCTTACACCTTTTTGAAATAATACCTGCAATACAGCAACAAAAAATAATGATGTGCTTGATGCATCATTTCAAGAGCCCAGTGTATCTGCTCTTGAAAACAGATTAGTCTCTTCATAGTTCCCTACTCTCTGTGTGTATGATAACTTTTAGAGGGGACAGACTTGTACGTTTCCAACGGTTTGTAAAAGTCAAATATGTAGGATATGAAGGATTTAATTTTTCATCTTGTTTAAATTTTCTGTGATAAATACTAAAGAAGTCTTACACAGATCTCTTTGAGCTGTGCAGGTGTTCTCCTGTCTGTTTTTTAACCAGTTCTTCTGTAATCTTCAGCCTCATGGTTTTGCAAAGATAGACATAAAATGTGAAGTGAACACATACTGGGTTTGAAATAATTGTTTACCCTAGGTACAGCATAGCATAAAAGAACACTCCCTGCTGGTAACGCAGCTCCTCTTGGTAACTGAAGATTGTGGACACAGGTACTGAGCTCTTCTATAAGAAAACATGCATGACAGGAGTCAGGGGAAATCAGCATTAGAGTGAATGTGAGAAAACTGTATACCTCATTTCAGAGAAAAATTTGCATGGATAGGTAGCCTGCGAGCAAAAGAAACCCTTTTTCGGTTTCAGCATCTTGCTCTGTATTGTCATTGTCAGATTATAGTAACTTTCCTAATCACCAGTCTCAAGTATGCTTTAATATTTTGAGAGAGATGAGTTTGGAGAATTTTTTAGTAGTAACCATCAATAAAGAATAGAAATTAAATAACCAACACATTCAAAAACAACAGATTTGGGAGTCAAAAATAGACTCAGGTTGCTGCCACTTCTTTTTCTAAGTATTTAAATTCACATAGTCATAAAAATATAAAGCCTTTCTGTTTCAATACTGTAATTTTTAGCAAAATTGAAAAATTGGGTTAAAATAAAATAAAATTAAAATGTGCTATTTACTTCTAATAAAAAAATTCATAGGCTTTAGTAATGGGACAACAGCTGCCAAAAAGGAAGTTTGCTGACTGACTTATTTCTTAGTCATGATATTGTTGTGGCATAATTCTATTGATGTTCATGTTTAATTAATATTATGCAAGACAGCTTAAGTTGAAAGTTCACTATGACATTTATAACCCACTTTTCCAAATACATTTGCTTATGAACCCCCTCACTAGAATGAGAAACTTTTCAGAAAGTGAAGCATCATATTAAATATATTAAAAGCTTTGAAAACTATAACATCACTACTCTGCTGAAAACCACCCTTACTGTTTCTTCAAACATAGATTATTCATGTATAAGAGTACAACCTTCCATATAAGTTTTTCATAATAAATGCAGTAGTTGTGAAATAAAATTACTTCTTCCACAGTAATGTTTTACTGAATATGTATTCATAATTGCACGCATTCATAAAAGATAGAACAAAACGTTCTGGTATCTGGTTGTGACACAGTTGAAATTCTATTTTAAAATTAGGTCAAAACATATCAGAAAAGGCTTCAGTGTGTGGAAGCTGATGCAGTAATTTCTATATGACTCATTCAAATCCTACCTTGAAAGGTAATTGTTACAACCATTCATAACAAGAAAGTGTATCATCTGCTTTTCAATGCTTCGGAAGGTTTTTGGCAATTATTTCTCTTAATAAAATCCTTTTGTTTTCAGTAGAATATTGATTAAGGACAAAGGACCACTTAAAAAAGCAATGCTGTTATCCTCAGAGTGCAAAAGACACTTTTTCTCCATTTTTACTCCAATTCATCACTAAAAATAATTAAGATATTTATTTATCCCTACATTTTTTTCTGTATTCTAATAACCGTGCAATCACAATATTTCAGAATGTCAAATAGGATATTTTAAATTGTTACTGTAAACATCTTCAAATCCTGGGATATAGTTTAAAAATAGTTTTATTCCTTATTTTAAAAAAAGAGAAATACTAAAGATCTTAAAAATCCTCTGAAGTGGGGTGTCCTTTTGTGGATGTAGATGTTTTTTGCCTCCAGTCTGTCTGTCAGCTCTCAGGATAATTCCCCTGCTGCTTTGCAGGATGGAGGAACTGTGTGGGGGCTTTCAAGTCTGTATCAGATAAAGTCAGGCGGGTGCACTCCAAACACTTTTGTCCTCTGTGTAACCTGCTTGCCTGCCTGCCTGTCTGCAAGGGATTAGGAAGAGCACACACATGATCTCTTTTGCTGGCAGAGGTGAAGAGATGGTAACCTGTGGCTGAAAAGAAGCAACAAATTGCTGTGGGGCAGAGGCAGGGAAAGCAAGAGCAGTAAGTACATCAGGCATGACTGCTTGCCATGCCCTGGCCATAGGTTCCTAAATCTAAACCTGGATAATCAAAAACTAATGTGCAGCAGTTGGTTTCAGTGAGAATTGTTGAGCACACTGCACTTTAAAACAGAACATGTATAAGCAGGGTGGAAATAATGTTATCCAACATCAGCTGTCTAAACTAGTCTGTGTCAAATACAGCCTAAGCTGTACGCAGTCTAAGCTACTCAACTAGGCTTCTTCTACAGTCAATGAAGAGAAATGGACACCTTGAAGAGTAATTCATCCTCTGCTGTGAAAGGTTTCTAACACAGGTGATTCAGCCTTTGATGCTACCTTTCTCTCCAGAGACCTCAATGTCAGCACAGAATTGTTAATATTTAAAGAACTTAAGTTTGATGAAAGGAATCCCACACAAATTTACCATGGGTAATTGCTATTCCAGTTTTGAAAATAAATATTTACTAGGTAGATTAATCTCAGGTGTAAATTGCAAGTTATTTTGCATATCTCAAAATCAAGTATCTATTTTAAGAAAAATAAAATTCTGAAAGCCATTCTTTGGCTATTCCCATTAGCAAGTCTTAGAAAGACAGCTGAAAACTTGAGCACTAAAACTTTTTTTTTTTTTTTTAAACTTAGGCTGGATTTTTGGTAAATTTTCAACCTGAGGATGTGATTCTTCCTTTCTTTTTCTCTAGCACTACTGTCTATGTCAATGAGACTTTGATCGCTCAGCTAAGAATTTTGCCTTACTCAACCCAGTTCTCTACTCCATTGTACAACTTTAAATCTTGGCAAAGATGATATAAGATACTGATAGTAGTATAAAGATCTGATCAATAATTCACTGACAGTAATGAGAGGGGTTTTGGGCAATAATACAAACCCTATGTAAGCAGATAGAGTCTGACTGATACCATTTTACTCCTATTTTTTACAAAATAAATGCTTCTCTAAAGTACAGAAAACCACTGAAGAGTCAGTCTCTCCTCAGCATGTTTTAGCATTGTCAGCTGCACAACTTCTTTTTTGAACTAATGTCTACAAATTACTCTTACAGATTTACTTGGTAGTTTCAGAAAAATCTGATTAAATACTGGGCATTGAGCTAAGATTTTATATACTACTTCAGGTAGCTACTGCATCTTCCTAAATCACCCACAATTTTGAATGATGACTGCATATCCTCTTGATGAAAAAACATTCATACTCTGGTCATATGATGAATTTTTATAATCTGTACAATCCAACACATCAATTAATCACTTAAATAGCTTGTTTGTATCAACATCCAGGAGTGTTTTCCCAAAGTATGGATCAGGTACTTTTAAGTGAGACTAAGCCATAAGCAATGGCAATGTTTGGGGGGGGGGGGGGGGGGCAGAAAGTACTTTTAACAGACTCCTGCTCAGATTCTGTTTCCTACAAAGCTCAAATAAGAATGTTTAGAAGAATAGATGGCATCTGAACTGAAGATACAAACTATTTTCTGTCATACTTCCTGTCTATTTGAGCACTTGCATTTACCTTAATGAAAGAATAGTCAAGAAACACACTTAGAATAAGTGAAAGTAATTTTTAAATAACTTGTAACATATACTGGAATAAACCCTGGCCCTACTGAAGTAAATACCAAATATCCATTAACTACAACAAAGCCAGGATGCCATCTCAGCAGTTTTAATCTTTCTTTATGGAGCTTTTAGGAGCCATTTATGTCCTATGGGTCTTGATCCACATATCAAATAGCTTGATGGCTGTCAGATAGATTATACTTGTGATATTTGTCTTCAAAGTGAAAATGAAAAAAAAGATGGAGAATTCTAGAGGAGCCAAAAAGCAAGTGATTCTTCCATGATGCAGAAAGGAGAGGAGCCACGGAAAAATAGTGTCTTATAAAACAGTATGGTTACTTGAAAGTATCTTTTGATCGCAAAGCAAAAGAAAAAATTGGGGTGTGGATTGGTGATATCCTAGATCCAGTTACAAAGTGCAGACCTCAAGGACAGTATGAGAGGGAGATCCAAGATGCAAAAGATTTGTAATTTAACTTGGCACGTTCTTACTGATATTTAAGAGATGATAGAATATTCTGCTTTTGCTATTTCAGACAACTATATCCTACGTAGGTAATTTGGAAGGTTTGTGAGCTTTCCTGTAAGTAGTTCAAAGACTATGATGCCAGAAAAGGTGCTGATGACAGCCCAGTTTTTTTTCTTTCTCATTTTTTTCTAGTACTTTAAGTAAATCATTGAAATGTGTGCACCGAGAGGTTTCTTTCACATAGTCTAATATACTTATACTAATAAAGAAGACCACAGTTTACAGGGAAAAGTAATATTCTTTATTAGACCAAATAATATAGTAGGAGAAAAAAAGGATAGCTCTTTCAATTTTTCTAAAGCCACCAAATGGTCCAATAAAAGTTACTATTCCCTATTCTAACACCATAAAAACTTTAGCAACAGTAATAAAGAAGTATGTTTCATTCCTGAGGTTGGGTATACAAAAGAAATATTAAAAAAAATTCTTAGCTCCTCAAGTACTTTTGGGAAAAAAGTGAGGTGTGTTTTGAAATATTTTGTTTAGCTGAAAAAATATAAAAAGTGGAAAAAAATTATCTCCCTTTAAATTTGCTATTTTGTTTGAATTGAAACATTGAATTTTAATTTTATGTAAACATCAATGTTTCATTTTCAAAATGTTGAAATAAAACATGCAGTTTTTCTCAATATCATTTATTTTTATTTAAATTGAAAAACATCTTTGCTTAGTTCTGATCATTCACTACTTTTCAATACTCTTATCCCATATTAGCTAAGGCAATATGTATCTACTCCAGAAAGTTTTTAATTCAGAAGTCTACATCCTGACTGATCTGAGTCAAATATCAACCTGTTTAACTTCAGATATATGAATCACATAAGTTAGAAATTTGGTCACTTGCTCTAGGTTTCTTCTATAGAATATGGAAATGTCATAGCAGACCTTAAATAAGCTGAAATACTCTTTGGGACACCTTTGTCTCTGCATGGGCAGTTTGGGGGAATTTTATCAACTATACTTTTAATTTACCTGAATTAGGTGGTTAAAATTGGGTGGGATAAATATGTCTTCAATATCTGATAATCTACAATTGGCTTTTTTGGTCATAATAAACATTTTCCTCTTATTTGCTGACTGTGTAGGATGATATTTCTCTGTTTTGCCTACACTATTTCAATTCTGCATTGCATAGTACATTAAAAAATACAGAGCATTATCTATCTGTTTTCATTAAGAACTGATTCAGAAGTATACATGAACACAATAGTGTATGAAGCGAAGCAAACTTTGGCTGTCTGTTGGGGTTTTGCATTAAAATATGACAGCGTTATTTCAGTACTAGTGAGGAAAATGAACCTTGACTAGCTTCTCTCCAAATAAAGTTGCCTTCTTCAGCAACAGCCAAGGACTGGCAGCCTTATAGCTGCTCATGCTAAATGTGTTATGTGCCAAGTTGTTCCAAATGTTTCTATTTATTTTCCTTCTGTTGCTTTTAAGGTTTATATATATGTACATGTATGTAACAGCAGTTGAAAATTCTTCTTTGCATTGATTAATTTTTGTTTAAGGAACATGTGATTCATCAATTTCATTCTTTTATGCCATAATAACTGGGGATACATGTCTGAAATGTAGTGAATTGCAAAAGAGGAGTTCAATATAATTTACAGCACTCAGCCTGCCCTAGAGTCCAAGCTTTTCTTTTTTCTCTTCTGAAAGAACTTCACTCTTTTCCCTGTTGCTGTGTAAATTTGCACAAAACAGGCATAAAACGCCTGAGCTTTGATCCTGCCATTGAGCCCATGTGGGCACCGCTGATCCAATTGCCGGATCAGGGCCCAGACGACTAAGCACAGGAAACAATGAACTGACTGAACACAAAAGGCTGTCACTGATCTCTGTGGGTGTTTTCCCTCAATAAAACTGGGCCCTCAAGTAATAGAATCAGAGCTCTAAATCTGAAATAAAGATGCATGTCTGAGGCTGCTAATTGTTTTCTGTTTTCAATATTTGAAATGTATAATTTATTTTTTTTTTTACTATAGAAAAGAATGAACAAAGGAAAACACTTTTGTTCCAAGAGGAGGAGACCATTCAATTTGTTGGTGAATCATTTTTCCCATCTAGACTAATTATTTTCAATACATTGTACAATACTAATTTTAAGACTCAAAGAAATAAACATAGGGGACTAATACTGTGTAGGGATGAAATAACAATTTATAATGGCTAGGCTTAAGATTTAAGAGTTTGGACTCCCCTAAGATTTTTAGTTATTCAGTCTGCTAGCAATGTGTTTTGTGACTTTGTTTTGTCCAGTATAACTTCTATGCTCCACTGATTTGTATGTTTAAGAAGAGTGGTATCAATATAACTAATTGAAGCCTACCCTGAACGTCGGTAAGTTTGATGGCAATATGTATAGGGTGTTCTAACATCATTTGATTGAGAGAAGTTCTTTTATGCATGATTTCAATGAGCAACCAATAGGTTCATTTATTTGATAAGATCTACTTTGGCCAGTCTTATTCGTTCTACTCCTTTAGAAGTGATTAAGAAGCACAAGACTTAAGCTCCATGGGACATTTGATTTTTTGGTGAAAGAATACAGTTAAAACCAGGAACTGAAACTGAAGCTTCCTGTTTTTCAAAGAAAGAAGAAAGTCTTTCCACAGAAAATTCCATCCCCTTTCCAAGTGGCTGTCATCTTCTGATTCTGATTAAAGTTTATGGCCACAATTATCCTTGGTAATGTTTTTGGTACTGCTGCTTACCTCCTTATTCTTCTTCCCATTTTGTAAATGGGTATCTTAAACCTCTGAGTCTAATTGCATGAAATGAAAAGCTGTGGCCCTATGAACAAGGACAATGCTTTCTGATGGCACATAATTCATCTCAACTGTTATTCTGCGTCATTCTGTGATGGAGAGATATGAGAGGAAAAAAGGAGTAAATTAGTTACATCTTTAAAACTAGATACAGTCTTATATTTAAGCAATAAAATACCTGTTTCAAATTCAGATTTAGGTGTGTTTGCTCAAACTGTGTACTTCTATCCCAAAATTTGTTTTAATTTTCTTAAACTTATCTAAAAATTTCCATGGGGTATAGCCCTTTTACAGTAACGTTCTGACAACTATACTCTTTTTAAAATGGGAATCAACATAGCTCTCTTATAGGGTTTAAATTGGATCTGGATTATTACAGAAGAGATACCACAGTTTTTGTGGCTTAGATATAAATGTAAACAGTGAAGTTTAAATTCAGTCTGAAAAATTTGGATATAAACAAGAACTCACATCTCAGTTTTAGCTGAGTGTGCTATAAATACAAAGATAACAAACCTGTATTAAAAAAAAAGCCAACAAAATAAAACAAACAAAAAAACCTTTCCCCAAATTTCAAGGACTTTTGAAATTCATCCAGGCCCAGCTCTTACTTGGAAATGATCCAGAAGTAAAACATAATCACAGTAAGATTTTAAATGGTGATTCAACTAAGGACACTGTCATGTCCTAATGATAAATCTACTTCAGAGGAACATTAGGAAAGTTTTTATTTTTTGCTTGATTAAAAAAATGGGAGAAAATGTCCTGTCATAAATGTTCACTCTCTGTTAGCTAAATTTGTTGTTGGAGCAGAAGCAACTTTAACATTAAAGCCTTAAGCAGGACTGGGAGAGTTGAATTTTTTTTTCCACTTAAGAAAATATCTCATACTTATGAAGTGTTTTCATATGAAGTAAAATTTTGAATTCAACAGCTCCAGTTTCGTGGTCTGTCCTTTGGCAATGTGGTCTTTGTAAAACATATGCTATCACATGTAAGCTCTATTACCTAGGGGAAAAAAACCTTGTATTTCTTTTATATGCATAGTACAACCACATACAGGTTAGTCTGTGTTGTCTTTTAAGCCTGGTTCTGGAAGTCAGCAAAACGGAACAGGGATACAAATGCATCTCACATAACAGCTTTGCCATCAGCCTTGGACAGCTCTGCTCACATAAGAACACTTCATATGTTTGTTTGTTTGTGTATTTTTTTTTTCCATACAGTAGTAGAATTTATAGTGGAATTGTAGGGGAATTTATAGAACATTATAGAGGAAACCTAACCATGTACTTTGGATTACATGCTTAACTTGAAGATTTCTAATGTTTGTTCAACTTCTGCTTAGAAAGCAGACTGTTCCAACTGAAATCTCCATGTAGCAACAAGCTTTTTTAGTCTGGGAGTAATAAAATTAGAGAGGAAAGAGAAAAAGCTCGTCATTGTGAATTGCTTCTCAGATCCACTACTATGTAAGTGGGAATTAAGGAATATTTGATCCAGAGATTTCTAGAAATCCACGGTCTCCTGGGGAAAAATCATATCACAAGCAATAATTTTCAGTTCTACATGTGTTTTTACGTATTATTAAATCATGCAAACAAGTATATGTTCTACCTCATCACAGCAGCATTTCATTTAGGAGCTCATTGCAGATAAATATTTCTCACCATTGCCAAGATGCAAACCAGCAGATGTCAGTGGGCAGTAATATGAAAAAATAATGAAACAGGAAATGTTTCCGTCATTGTTTTACTCCATCACAAGTGGAAACTGGCATTCAAAGGGAGCAATCTCACTTTGCTACTTGCTCCAGTTGTGTTTTCGCAGTTTTTCTTTACTACTCCTGTTTGCACTGTGAGACAGAAGGAAGAACTGTTTAGGCTGAGAATGAACCCAATAAAAAAAGGCTTTCAGCTGGATCTGGGCTCTGTCTTGTTTCTCAGGTAGCTCTGTAAATGTTCACACCACAAAGGTGTCAGGACTTTCAACTGCACTCTCTGCTTCTGTCCATTTAAGGTAGGAGTGAAATCCTTAAAAAGTGTCGTTTTAGTGAATATACCCCAGGCATCTGGGGGCATACCCCAAATGCAAAAGCTATGACTTAGTGAGTAATTGCACCATTTGGAAATACCACAGGTGTGTAACTTACATGTTCACCCATTAGAAGTTGATTTGACATTTAGGCATACTATATTGTTATACCACATTGTGCTGATGTGTTTATTTTGTTACCAAGATTGCTTCCTGGAGGGTAAATCACTGATAAAGTTAAAAAATGCAGAAATACATAAATTTTCTTTGGCTAACTTTCATTTGAGCTTGAGTAAGTTTGGTAACTAACAAAAAAAGTTTTTTCCTTCTTACATACAGTAATAAAAGCTGAGTCCTTCCCCTGCTGTCTTCTCTTTTTAAAGCACAGAATTTCCTCTTGCAACTTTAGAAGTTTATCTTAAGCTGATGTGTCTATGTGTGTTTTAATACACATGTGGTCTGTTCACAATTTCTGACATGGCCAGGCCGTCAGACAGGAGGATAGGATGACAAATTCATGGAGAAACATGTTCTAACTTGACAAGATTAATGAATTACCTCAAGGCTGGTATTCAACTTTGATTTTTTAAAGAATCACTTACCTCTCTATGCCAGACAGCTTTACTGACGTGAATTTTCACAGACAGAATAGGCTATTATAAATTAAAAGGAAAAAAAAAAAAAAAAGCTGGAAAATTGTGCTGGTATGTGTAAAAAAAAAAAGGGCTTGGCCTTTAGTGGTAACTCTGAGCCAGATGCTCTACCCTAGGGAGAACCCTGAAAGACTGTGCAACACAGACATTCTCCAAATCATAACAGAGGAATATAATCCTGAAATTGGCCTTCTTAAACAGGTTATCAGTTTCAGAAAACCTGAAGGAAGAAACTCACTACAGTAGAGATTAAAGGAACTGTATGTTGATGCTGTCATCTGAAACAAATGCATGGGTTGTTATCAGATGACTCATAGAATCTGCAGTTTTCCACAGAACATGGCATTGAACCATTTGCCATTGTCAGTGAAATATTAGAAACATTTACACTAAAGTAAAAATTGTTCTAGATTTTAAATAGATGCTTGTTCTTTTTGCAATCTCCTTTATGCCATACTAATGCTTCTGAACAACAGTTTATGCAGCTACCAAATAGTTTAAGTAATAAAATATGGATTCCATCATATTGTTTTCCTCAAAACATTGTTTTCCTCATCCTTACTCAAAGAAAAAACAGTAAAGAAATGGAAAGGAACTGATTTTCCTAAATTGTTTTTATTTCAGTTTTGTGGTATGGATAGAATTTTCAGGTTCAAATTAATTTTAGACTACTGTTACCCACACACAGTGGTTAGGTACATAAGCATAAATATGAATCCTTGTCTGTTTATTCTGTTCATGAAAATAGTCAGCAAAAGGCCTTGGACAAAATAACTGAGCCAGCTCGGAGTTGCATGAAGGTAATGCTGTATTAGGCTAGCCATAAATGACTGCCACTGGGGAATGAAGAGAAACCAGCAGAGGAACTCCAGGGAGGACTTTGAGGTGCACTTCTTTCTTGACTATTGCACATCCATCCCTCAGAGCTAAAAACCACTGGAATCCAGTTTTCCTTTGAAAACATAGGGAATACATGTGAGGGGTTTTGTTGTTGGTTTTTTTTTTTCTTTTTTTTTTCTTTTTTTTTTTTTTTACTTTCTAGTACTACTGCCTTTTCAATTCTCTAAGGACATGCAGCTTTCCTACAACATACTTAACAGGAC
The DNA here is from genome assembly GCF_030936135.1 of Gavia stellata. Taxonomy (NCBI): domain Eukaryota; kingdom Metazoa; phylum Chordata; class Aves; order Gaviiformes; family Gaviidae; genus Gavia; species Gavia stellata. Next base: position 17,297,918 of record NC_082596.1, read on the forward strand.
AATTCATGATCTGATGTATTAGGAAAGCTAATTTGAGGCTGAATTGGAATTAAAAAAGGAAAGAAAAGACCGGATTGAAAGACAACCAAAGTCCATGGAGAAACTCCCAACTGACTCAACAGGATCTGGATCAGCTCTTTACAGTGGCCCAAGAACTTAAAAGAAAGTGAGAAGGAAAAGTTGAAAGGGAACTGACAAATAAGGTGTGAGTAGAATAGAAAAGAGGAGAGTGAAAATTAATGATAGATAAAAAATTTATAATAAACAGAGAAACATCCTCGGAGAAGAAATCAAGTTGCACTGCATGTCTGGTAAAGAAAGAAAAGTGTCACATCAATAACATCTTTGTAAGGCTGTACTTTTCAAAGATCTTTTCAGTAGGTATATAAAAGATTATACATTCACTGTCCTTTAAAGAAAATCAACTGGGACACATAAAAAGATGTTTTGGGGAAGCAAAAAAAATATTGAGAGAGCTGTCATCTGGTAGAATAGCAGCTGATCAGAGAAAGATCGCAAACAGCATGAGGAGTTGGCACTTGTTTACAGACAGGGGCAACTCTTAAAGTTGCAGGATGATACTATTACCCTTGTCAGAAGAGATACCTTTTTCACACAAAGTGAATTGAATTTCAAAGATTTCACATACCTTTTTTCAATAAGTATTAACAGTTGCCTACAAGAAATTATGATCACTTTGACTTTACCTCATTGTTTTAAAATCATGTTCAAAAAGCATGTTTTTACTCTATGTCAAAACATATGGCTTGCTAGTACCCACAAGATTTAGAGGTCTTTTTAGCTTGGTTAACATCACTGTGAATCTCTGCACAGAACAAATTTTGCAATTGATGAATTGCTGAATGTATCTGAAACCCCAAAATACATTAAGGGGTTACAAATCATTAATACTCTGAATTCAGATTAACACTTATAACTATTTTACCATCAGTGGAGTTAATGTTGCTGAATCAGTACTTCTACTTGTAGTTGCAAAGGGAGTGGATTCGAGGCCATGTTTGTCCTACAGCTCTCATTAGTACATATGTGATCGTCAAGACAGAAATAGGGGTCAAGAGAGAAACAGGGGTCAAGATACCCTGAGAAGGGGTGACAAGTGGCCAACATATTTGTGCTGTAAAAACATCCATCAGGGAGATACAGTTACACTGGAAAACTGCATTTATCACAAATGTGGTTTTTTTACTCATGGGAAATGGATCAAACCCCACAGTTTTCCCATGTCAATATCAGTATTACATGAAAGCACCAATAGTAGTAGGATAGGAATGACCTTACATTTATGGGTGAAATGTATCCCTTTTGCAGAGGACAACTGAAAGAGCTATGTGCCATTCAAATGTTCAAAATAGACAGTAACAAATGCATTTCATTCTATTAGCATAATTGTGATGGTTCACTAACCTTTCATTTTAAATCCCTTTTTCTGTTTTACTGGGAAAAAGCCTATTTGTTGTTGACAGTCTTACTGCTTTGTAGCTGTTGGAATAAAAGAATGTGCCAATACAGGGACAAAGAGATATAGAATTTAAGGTTATTATACACATGTTGCATTTAGAGCAACAATTCATCATTTCATGAAATGTTTTTTGAAACATGTAAGTACAACAACTGTATGGCTTATTGATAATAAAATTGATAAATGTGTTAATATTTTATAGAAGAAAGCTAATGTATCTTGCAAATGACAACAGGACAAGCTGACAGGTGCAGCTTTCATAGTTACAAGAAAATATCGTTTTTTCCTTTGGAACCTGCTGTTCGAAAGATTAAACGTTTTACAGGCACACACCGTAGCTCCTTTCAGAAAGTGCTGTCACTGATCATACTTAAGGCAATATTCCTTCAGCATGTGCTGGATGAAGCTCATAATACTTACTTGCTTGCTGTTGCCATGTGTTGAAAGTTTGTGGAAAATCTTAGCTCAAATATTTGTGAAGATGCCAGGTAAAAACTACTGAAGAAAATCCAAGAGATTTCAATCAGAATAAACAACAAGCATGAGGATGATTAAAGTACATCTAACAATTGATTTATGAATCAGAATGTAGAGACACAGAAAACAACATAAATCATTTATCTCCCTATTATTATAGTAGGCACACAAAGGGCAATAGGGACTCCACAGAAGACATGAATCAAGATCCCTGCCTGAAAAAGCTTATAATACAAATTTTAGAAGAGGTATTGTAAGTAATGACGAATAACTTGCAGGGGTTGAGCAAGGGTTACATTTGATTGATCACATGCTCATCCTATTTAGACACTGTAAGATTGTGAACCTTCTTTTTATACTATATAAGATACAACTGATATAAAGAAACTAATACCTATTCTTAACTTCTCTGTTGTGAAACATGGTGAATAAGTTAATTTCCCATGGATGCAAATAAAAAAAGCAGAGCAACAGCTTAGTGGACACAAATGGAAACTGGTGAAAACATTTTCCCTTTGAAACAATCAGACTATGAAGAATATATTGCACATGAAGAACAAGCACTCATAAAAGTGACTAAGCAACATTTTACTCCCTTTAGGTTCTATTTATTTTATTTTATTATTATTATTTTTTTTTAATGTGAGACTCCTGCTGAGGGAAATCTTCTAGTGCAGCTGAAATCAATGACAAAATTCTCACTGTTTTCCATGGGGCCATGCATAACCAGTGTGACCTTATTTTACTTATAAAAATATTGTTTGAAAAGAGTGTTAATGAGACAGACATCTGACTAGAAAGGCATGCGTACATGAGATTCTGGCATACAAAGAGAATTTTTTTCAAAAACTTTCACAGACATTTCCTTCTTTAACTGCCCCAGGGTCACCTTTGGCTCCCAGTTCCTTGACCCCATTGTGGAGCAGCTGGTTTTTGCTTCTCCTTGGCACTCCTCCTGAAAGGAGCGCATAAAATACTGCAGACAGAGCCAGATAGGGGTGGGTGCGCAGCAGAAAGCCAAGAGACAATAGCCAGGGGGAAAAAAAAAAAATGACATTGAGAGTTAGTAAGTATCAGAACAGATTGCTCAGAGATTATCCATCTATGGCAGTACTCAAAACTTGAGGAACTTTCTCTAATGTTGAAGATAGCTGTGCTTTTGAACAGGACATTGGACAAGATGACCTTCAGAGGTCCTTTTGCAACCTCTTTTTTTTCTGTTTCTATAATCATTAAATGGATTAGATATTCCTGACTAGAGAGGCTTAAATAAGATATGCACCAAGCCTAGCAATACTTCATAGGACGAGTGTTAATATGCAATAGACTAAGCAAAAGATAAATTAATAGTTTTGGTAATGAAGTCCAATAGGAAAGTAAATTGTGTTGTTCCATTTGTGACAAAGTTAAATTTAGTTTAGTAACTGAAATCAGATACCCCCAAATATTCTTCATAAATATAAATCTGACTTCTAAATATATCATCTAATCTCTGCTATACGTGATTAACTATGTTATGATGTTTTCTCGGCCTAATGAATTGGGTTACTAGCAGAAAATATTAAGCCCATTTTATTTCTAGAAATTCCCTTTATCTTAATATTAGTCCCTAGAAGGCTTCTTGCACTGAATTTGATCAACAAATCACATAGTATCCATACAAAATAAAAATAAAGATTCATTCAATTTTAAAAGGAGTTTCATATCAAGGGTTTATAAAGAAATCAGCTTAAACTTTCTTACTAGTGAAGTCAAGGAGTTGGTGTGCTTGTGAATAAATATCAGTGTAAAACTTGTACAACTTCTCCTAGTATTAAAAGCCAACCAAATGTTGAAAACTGCCATGTAGAAATAAGAACCACCGAAGGCCTATTGCCCTGATAAATCCTACTAAATCTAGCCAAGAATCACCAGTAGAACTTAAGATGTTATTTTCTTCTCTCTATAAGTAATAGGAACAAAGTGTAACTTCAAAGCATTAAAAATATTCCATTATTAAATCTGATCCCAAGCAGCTAGGAAGAAAAAACTAAATTTCCGTTTTCATATATTTAATAGACTTTGAATGTTGAATTCCTGAGGCTGAAAATGATTGCAACTTGTTAGAGATAGTGTCCAACATGAAACTCTGAATTTTAAAGAAGTGTTACAAAGTCTAATTCCATTTTTTGGAGCTAAATTTTCCTAAGAGACGTAACTTCTAAAGTTTAAATTGAGGTCTTTGATTTATAACACTAGAGTTCTATAGGGATTGAAATGTGGACTAAAACAGATGATTTCCAGAATTCTTCTTTGAAAAAATACATCAGAACAATTTTATAGTTCCACAAATTTCATTTTAGATTTCATGTTAACCAGATAAAAAAGTTATTTTATTGCTTAATGGAAGAAAAAGGTCAAACCAACTGACCAAAAAGGCAGTTACGGACAGGGACTAAAATTTTGAATTAGCAAGGACCTAATAAGTGACACTCATTTGAAGTAGTATCATGTTATGGAAGACCTAGTTGCACTTTACAATGCTGTCAGACACACTTAATCTGGTCCACCACCTAGCAACATGCAGAGACGTTAGCTCTGTTACCTGCTACAGCGCTAAGATGATCCTGCTTTATTAGACCTGTTGTTTTAATCCAGTTGCTTTCAAGACCTCAGCTGGTGTTTCCGTGTGATACTATATTGCTCTGCATTGCTGCACCAGGAAGCTCAGACATACCTGAGTATTACATTGCTCACTGTAAAAATAACCTTTGAATATTATTCCTCTCTCAGTACAGAAGAATTAAGGAAACACACTTGACTTTATCCCTACTACTTTGCCCAAGCGGAAATTTGTCAGATCCTAAAAAAATAGAAAATAGCAATAGAAAATGTGATTTTAAAATACATATAAGAAATACCATAGCTTTTTCAATGATAATGCTGATTATATATATTTTATATAGACATATATATAATCATTGGAATTTGTCATTTCACTCATGTTTTCCTCCTCTGAAGAGAGTGCTATAGCCTTCAGACTAAAGGCTATCTGGATGATGACTGTGTTTGACATTTTATTCCTGTGCACTTTCACTTCTTGTCTGAAGGTTTCTAGCAACCTGTTGGAAACAAGGAGCTGTGGGACTGAGCTCCCTGAGGGTCTGGAAGATGCTAAAGCCAGTAAGCTGGTCTCAGATGCCATAACGAAGTTATCCTTTCTGATCCCAAAGCAAGAAGGGATGTAAGGTTCTGATTCCTACTATCACCAAATAGTGTAAGTTCAAGAGGTCTAGCTTGTCACAAACACACTTCTCATCACTTACTGTTTACAGCCCATGCCTTATGAATGTGTTGCATCATCCCCAATACACGCATTTTTTTTACTTCAGTGTAAAAGGTACATGAGCATCTAATCCAGCAGTGAAAATCTGCGGGTAGATAAATAATTTTTTAAGCATTATAGTACTATACATCACAAGACACTAAGTCTAATTTCTATGTTTAGAAAATGTGAAAATGTAAATTAATATA